>NC_134468.1:36685812-36735812 GCF_964194025.1 Convolutriloba macropyga | reverse complement strand
GCAAATCTAATTAGGCTTCAAGAAAAATTACCGTTTTTTGACACTTCTTTTTGTTTTCGCCATCTTTTTATTTTCTCCTATATTCCATGCAAGTTCTCTTTTAATTACTAAGGAAACATTGGTTTTCATTTCCTATCTACAAATAATTTTCTATCTACAAAAAAGTATCTACAATTTAAATGCTATTATCCTTGTTTTTGTCTAGACTTCTGAAATTGTTTTTTTTTACTTAGCTCATTGTGTTCATTTGGTCTGCTGGTAAAAGTGGAGTTTTAAATTTTTATGTTTTATTTACAGACTTGACCTGCTAAGTTTTTTAAAATAGTAACGTTCTATATAACAACGCATAATTTTGGGGTCCATAAAATCTCTGTAGAAGCGTTTTTTGCAGCTCGGGTTTTTTTTTTGCTGTTCTTGGACAAACTAAATGTCGCAGAAGTTTGAAAAATTTTAAAGGTCAAGGGAGCTCATACTATACTGAATAATATTGATATGATAAACAAAAACGGCAATAGAAGGTCAATTTTTGCCCATTAGTGCAGACTGTACTAATGATTGCCTGTGACGGAAAACTACCAACTCCTGCTATAGTGAATGTTTTCTTATGTTAACAATGGTTTGAACTTGTTTATAATGTTTATTGCTTCAATCTTGACTGTTTGCTGACAAGAGAACATTTTGTTCAAATTGATCCTTGAATGCACTGAAGGTTCAACTATCAAAAACTCTCCCCAAATTGGCATTACCTCAAAATCACATGTTTTATTTGTAAACAAACTTATGCTTTGGAATTTGCTATATGCTTGTTTGAACACCGGTTTCACCAACAAACAACATTTCGGCGTGCATTTATTTAAGCAAAAGCACCACTTTTGAATCAGTGACATTAAAACACGTGTTGAAATCAGTTTATATCTGGACGAAACAAATTGTAGACAATCAATTTTGTAAAAGTTTGTAAAATTTGTGTCAAAATGTTGAAGACACTTCTTTTTGTTACAATTGCCAGCGCGTACCTGGCTACGTCCAGCTTCGGCCAGAAAGCCGACATGTCAATGAAACCCGACCAGGAAGACATTTTCAGCCGATGGTTCGGATCCGAGTACGACCTCTACAACAAAATGCACGACAAACAGTCCGAGTTTGGATACAACCGACAGCCCTATGAAAAAGAGTACGGCTACAACCGACGACCATCAGAAGATGAGTACCAGAAGCAGCAGTTGGAACAGATCTACGAGAAACAGCGAGAGAGGGACGCCATTTTGAGGCGACGACACAACCCCAAATTCCAGGGTGAGTATGGACCCGCTTGCAAACGAGAGACTTCCTGCGAGGACATTTGCAACTATTTCTTCCCAGAGAGGACCTCCAAGAACTGTGCCCAGGAAGTGTCTTGGGGTGTGACTAAGTGCAAATGCACGTGCTGAAAAGTGTAAACAAATTTCCCGAAGTGTATCTCAGTAAGAATGCGGGCTGGGAAAGGAACCAAATAGTCGAGAAACTTCTCAAACTTGATGTACTGTATACTGACATTACTGACAAACTCCATATTATGCAAACTAGTATGAGACTGTAACTTCATGACCAATGTTGTATGACCAATAATAATACTCAGATACATTTACTTTGTGATAAAAACCTTAAAATTTTTCAATGATTATAACAATAAAGGCCAATGAGGAAGAAAGAGGAAAAATTGACTAATGGAGAGGTCTGCCTAAAACATAAAAGCTGGATTTTGTGGATATTCAAGTTCATGGCTCATTTATAATTAGCATCAATAGCGACTATATACTCAAATGTTTTTTTGTTCAGACAATTTTGGCCGATCGACATATTCATCGTAGAGAAATGTGAGTGTTATCATTAAAAAGTTCGTTCAGCGTAGTTTTCGGAATTAAAAAGATTTTTTGAGATTTTGAGATTAAAAAGATTAAGATTTCTTCTATAACTATATTTTTTCAAAATGACATTTTATGCCATGAATGTATAATACAAATGAAACAATCTTGTATTGCTAACGGAGAAAGGCCAAAAAGGGTACTTTTTGTCTCATAGCGATCTTTACTATAAAAAAACCGATTTCTGTTTGATATGTAATATTTTAAAAACAATTTCATATTTCTATAAAAAAATTTTTCAAGTCCCTTAGAGATTAGTCAATTTTCAACTCCAGGTTCTGAACAGCCTCAGTCACACTCAAATGATTCCGAATGAACAAATAATTCGTTTTTAAGGAATCATTCATTTTTATGGCGTGGACTCTGAGTTTTTGTAATGTTTATTGAAATTTTGATTTTCTCTTTGAGATTTCAATAGTTGTTTGTAGTCCTATCACATAGACTTGTTGACTAAAAGTGCAAAGAGTTTCCTAAAGAGCAGAAATAAAACCTATGCATTAAATTTGAGTGGATAGCTAATGGCTGTTAAGACTAAATAAATTTTCGAAAAAAACTTGTTTTTTGAACATTAACCGATCTTGTACTTGTTTCTGTAGACTGTAAATCAGTCTCACTGTTGAGAGGACCCTCTTTCCTTCTGTTGCAACCAATATTTATCTGGTTAGCGGTTTAATCTTCTAACTATTGTCTTTATGATTTGGATGCTGCGACTTTTTTTATCACATCATCTTATGATTGCCCTTTTCCGTTACTATAGAGAAGATTTTCAATAGATCGTAGATAAAATTTGCAGAGAAACGTGTGGTTTTAATGGCTTTGACACTGCCTTCTTTTCTGTCTGAAATTTTAGTTTCTGCCTGAAGTTGTTGTCTTTTTCATAGCCATAAGACTTATTGTGATGACTTATCGATGATTCAGGAATTTTAAAAATTTTGCCTCCTCATCGAAGCGAAATTTATCGTAACTTGTTATTTATTGACTTCCCTTCTAAGCTATTGGAATTAATAGCTTTGGTACTACGGGTTTTCTAAAAGATTTCATGGTTTACATATATGTTTGTTTTGTATATTTTCTGAGTCATTTTGTTTAAAAAAATTCCAATGTTGTTAAAACATTAATAAAAACTGAACAAATTGTTATGGAATAGTTCAATTTTTAATGGCTTCAATACTTTTCCGTCTCAATTTTTTTCAATTGGCTGTTTTTGGCTGTTATTTTTATTTTTTATGTAGTCGTAAAAAGCAAAAAAAGTCTAATCAGCCTCTATCTGAGTGTCTAACTAATGATTTTACTCAGTTCAGCAAGTTCATAGCAAATAGCCTTAAAGTTTACTCTACTATTTTGTTTTCAAACGTTTTCTAAACTGTTTAGCTTTTGATTTTATATTTGTCAACTCTTATCTAACTCTCCCACTGAGAGGCACCATCCACTTGCCTCCAGTTCTAATATTAAAATGGCTACTGATATTAAGTCGTAACTGACGTTTGTTTGACAAAAAATATGCGTTTTCATAACAGTTTTGTTAGTGGTCAATTTTTGTGTTCCATTTTATCTTCTTTAAACACATTCGCCTAGTAACAGATCCCAATGATTTTCAAATGAAGATTAAGTGTACAAACTTAATTTTTCAATCTAGTCTTAACTGAAAAAGTTCAATTAATTTTTGAAATATAAAACATAACATTCAGATAACAACGATAGATCTTATTGTCCTCAATAATTTGTGTTTTCGCAAATTGTTCGTATTTCTTTCAATTTGTGTTCTTCATTAGTCTCTTTCTGTGCCTTAGAAAAACCAAAGACAGATTCTATTGGTCTCGTATTGAATTTTCAAAAGTTTTAAAAAGAACTTTTTCGTTGAAAGCTAATTTAACATTCCGTTGAAAACATTTGTGATCGTTTGGTTTAAAAAATTTTTGTTGATTTTTGAATTTCGCCTCATTATTCCTTCTTTTTGTCATTTTGTTACCTGGTGTCTTTAATATAAAGTTCAATCTGTTTTGTAGTAACGACGAAGTAAATTTGTGTAGTTAAGGTTTTTTCTGATTGTATTTTGACGTTGTTACTAAATGCTTTGAAGTTTAGATATCGTTAGTTTGTCGTTTTTTCTCCCGTAGTCTTATTAATGGTGTGAGATCTCGTAAGAGTTGTGATGAGGCATGGCATTATGTAATTCATTTATTGGTTTGTGTAACAATTTTTTAAACTAAATTTTTTTCCCGACTATCTCTTCGTTTGGTTGATAGTTATGTCAAAAATGTAGATGAGCGCAGGTCGGAACATGATGTGCAAACGCACATTAACAGGCCTCCTTGTACTAAACAATTCGTAACTTTCAGGATTTTCTCGGTTAGAAGGAAAACTAGCCAAGAAAAAACACATAAAAATTCAAGTTCTATCTTTTTGTTGCGAAATAGGTGGAGTTTTGAAGCCAAAAGAGAGATATTTTACTCAATATAGGGGAACAATTGATTAGTAGAAAAGTTTGAGAGAGGAATATTCACTACAAAGTGCAGCAGTTTATGAGCAACTAAGGTTAATAGAAACTACTGCAAATGGAACAAAAAAATTAATCTGTTCATACTTTTTTCTCAATTGATCGTTTTCATTCAGCCAATTTGTTAAAAAAATAAGTCTTTAATGAACCTTGCATTTAAAATATGATAAAAAGAATTCGCTAAATGTTGGGTTTTAACAAGTTTGTGTATTTTTTTGGAACAGCAGAAAATGTATCAATCATAGGAATTGATTCTGCCAATGAGCAAATTTTAATCTCAGAAGTATAATTTTTGTTCCGACCCCCACCTTAGTGGGGAGGAAGGAACTATATACTCAAATGGGTTTTTTTGTTCAGTCAATTTTGGCCGATCGATATAATCATCGTAAAGAGTTGTGAGTGGTATCATTAGAAAGCCAGTCCAGCTTAGAATATGGAATAAAAAAAGATTTTTTCAATTTTCGTTTTCTATAGGGAGTTATCGAGGTTTAATATTTTGTGAATAATTGCTGTTTTTATTCACATTTTCAACATTTTTGACCAAATTTTCGTCAATTTTGTTTAAAAAAATGTTTAAATTATAAACTGTAATATTATTTATTTCATCTCTAAAGATAAAAGAGGGTTGCTGATTTGTTCGATCCGAGTGCTTTGGCTAGCATTTATGCTAATTTTTTCAAAAATCAGACTTTTTTTCGAGAAAAATGAGACCACATTTGCTTTTTCAGCTCACTTGCTATAAATTTACTGAAAATAGACACCTTAACACTGCGGTGGAAGTTTCCTTGAGCTCAGAAAAGAGCTAGTTGTAATCCTGCTGGCTTTAAGAGTCTTCTGGATTATAATTTTGCAAGTCTTTTGAAAATTTAAACTCGATAATTAAAAAAAGCATTACTTAATTTTGACGAACTGAAAATTTTGTTTAAAAACTGTTCCATTTCGCAATCATTTGAACAATTCAATGTTTTATTAGACGTGCAGCAATATCTGCGCTGATTTGGATCTCTTCTTAGATCCTTACGATAAAAAAACTTTTTAGATTTAAATGGGGCGCGACCTTTTATTTAAAAACATTTCCTCTATGTAAAAGATTTCTATAAAAATTGCTGACAAGCATCTGAAATCAGGGCTTAATTAATGACAAAAACTAATTACAAAAAAGAAGTTCAACGAAATTATAACATAGTTTCAGAGTTGAGCTCATGGTCTTTATGGCTTTGTCCAATTGTTTGCGTAAATTTTTATAGATTTCTTGAGTTTTGCTTTCATTTGTTATACTTTTTGTAGCCCAACGACTTGACGTCCCCAATCAAAGATGCCGTTAGTTGTTTAGGAGGTATTGATGAACCTACAAGATTCTTTCAGTTGTTATCTAGTGTCTGTTATGACTTTGAAAATATTTGTTTTGAGAAAATATCGGTGAGTTTTGGAACTTTGCCAATATTTTATCTTATTTCTCTCAACTTGAGGAGCAGCCTCAGTAAATACAGTCAGAAACCAATTTTGTGTGATCAATAGCACATTGTGGGAACTGGTTTTGTGTTCAATTACTGTTTTCCTGGTTTTGATCAGCGTTTTCAAATATTTTTTTAATTTTCATTTTTGAGCATAATTGCATTTTTTATGTCCATTTTGTTTCCTTCTCGAATTATCACATTGTTGGCAAATCTAATTGAAATGAAGCATAGAGGAAAAATTGAACCGCGTTAAAAGATGGGTATCCGTATATGTTGATTTTTTTGTTGAACAGTTTATGCTTTTTGGGCTGAGACCAAATTATCTTGCAATTTTTTTGGATTTTTTGTTTTTTGGAGTTTTTTCTATGTTTTTCTTTTCTTTTGTGGTTATCCGCCATATACCTGAATACGATACGTTTAAATTGCTTCCTCAGGACGTATAAATCTACCTAGTTAAAGATTTCAGTTTTTAGCTGTTTGTTATAATGACTTTCAAATTAAATTTTTAAAAAAGTTTTTTTTTTAAAATTTCTCTCTTTGCTTTCAATTTTGTCACCATGTAATTCAATCATACCAATTATAATTTTCAATTTGATGAATCAAGCACTTTTATTGCGCTTTGTTATACGTTGTGACTGATTGTTTCGACCACCTATTTTCAAAAAAAATTCGAGATTTCTATACTGTTCAGTTTTCGGGTTTCCTTTTGTACGTTGTCGCTTTATAGTGAAAGCTCGTCAAGGATGAGAAAAAAAGATGATTTACAGTTCTTGCAGATAACATATTATAAGTATAGTGCATTGAACAGTGTGATGTCGTAAAATTGTTTGAAATTTTGGCTTTTCTCTGTGTCTGTTATTTATTTGTTTTTTTTGTGGGGTCTTGACGTGGTCTCATTATTAACAGGCCCAATTGGCTTCCTGAGGTGTTGCAATTAAATTCATAGTTTTTTTGTTGGAATCTTAAATTTCTGATGATATTTGAAAATACTTGTTTCCAAAACATTTTTGGGTTTTTGAGCTTCGTCATTTTTTAAAAAAAAGTTTTTCGTTCAAATTGTAGCCCAGTCTTTGTAAACACAGGTCACAACTCGTTTGCAGTGAGCTAGAAATTAGACCATAAAACGGTTTTAGCTTCAAATTTTTGCTCTCGGCTTTGTTACTACTTTTGCTACCAGACTTCATAAAAGTTATACGAGATTTTTATACATTTGTACATTTTAGAGGATCTTTGTTTTCTTTTTGGTTTATAAAAAAAATCATAAGTCCCACTGGCCTTAAAACTTTGCACAATTGAAGATTGGATTATGGCTTGTCTCAATTGCTTCTATGGAGATTTTAAAAAAATCCAATGATTTCGAGTGATATCTATTGACATTAATAGTTGTGAAGTTAATTGTTTTCAAAAATAGAAAAGTATTTTTTTCAACTTTGGACCTCTTCGCTTTTTTTCAATTTTTTGTCGACCTGTTAACCAGTCGAATTGATAACCGGTCTCATATCTTTTCTAATGAAGAGTAGGTTAAACTGTTTTGTGTACGCTTTATCTGATGCGAGTTTGATTTTGTTATGATTTTTTTATTGTAGAGATCGAGTTGTGGTCGTAAATAATGTTTGTGTTTTGATTATTTATGGTCCTTTTTAATAGTTCTATTATCAAAAACTTTCATCGGCCCTCTAGCAGGGCATTATTTCATTCCATTGGTTGTTTTTTGAACGATATGTATATCATCATTTGGTAGCCAATTAAGTTAAGAATGTGGATGAGCGGGGTCGGAACATTATGTGCGTACGCACATTATCGAGCCGCCTTGTTGGAGTGAATCATTTTCTGTGAGTTTTCTTTCATCCGAGTTGAGAATTCGAATTAATTCAGGTGTATAAACATATAGTCTAGGCTTACTAGGTTCAAGCACCGACTCATGAATAGGCCACCATTAACTAAAAAGTGGTGTGAAAGTGTCACGATGAACCCAAACACTAAACAATGAACAGATTTTGTCTTAATGATATGCTGTATTGTTCGTGTTAGATGTGTTTGTTTTTTATCACTGGCAACATGGTCTAGCATTTAATCTTTATACTTTATAACAAAAAGAAGAGCACAAGGACCATGCGATGCCCTTTTAGCTCAATCTGTGGAAACATTTTCTCATCCAATTTGTTTCTCATCCAATTTTTGTTCTTCAATTCCAGCCTTAAGGGTTTGATTCTATTAGAAGCAAAGAAAATTTAATGACTGGAAAAAATGGAATTGCAATAAATTATATTGGTAATTATTATTTTGGTAATTGGAGTGAGTTTTTTTCCTCATTATTAGCAAAATCATCAATCTGATTTGTTACGGCGTCGTTCGTTGAGATACTCGCATGTGTTCTCATCCATAACATATGTTTAGACTTTTTATCTTTTTATGCACCTAGCTCCAATAGCACCATAATGCTTAATGGAATTCTAATTTGTTTCTAGTAAGTCAATAGCAAAGGAGATCCATTTAATTGCGCGAGGCCGTACAATTCGAAACAAACTTTTTCACAATTTTTGTCACATTTGATTTTAATGCAAAAATAAAATTGTTCAGTCATGCTTCTTCATTCAACATACCCAGCGCAAATTTTTCCACTACAAGTCTTTTTCAATACAGCATGTCATACATCATAAATTAATTTAGTGCAGTAAACTTATCATACGATGTACTTAATTTATTTAGTGTACCTATTCCTGAGGGGCATGTGCATAAGTCATTATTATTTCACATGCTAGTCTGTTGCTCCCATTTTCCCACAACGGGAAAACTAGTGTTCACATTTCGTTATGACTTCTGGAATACCAGTTGCCTTAATCTTCATTCTCTTAGTTTTGCACTTCGCGTACAGTTGCTCAATTTATCTTATTCTTCATTAACTGTCTTTACAAATCGAGTAAAGTAAACAATTAGTCCTTAAGCGATTCGCTAAGCGGATTCATTTAGAAATTGTGTAAAGCGCACTCGCCGCGCAAGTAGGACATAGAACATAAACACAACTCGCGACTCAAGATCAAGTACGCAATTTCATTCGCGTACGACATGGCGCAGTCAGCAGCTCAAAAGCGGACCCCACTTGGTATTGAGCCATTTTGGGATAAACCTAGTGTAGACCCGCCGCAGAAATGGGAAAAGTGGCAGATGCAGGCCAAGTTAGCTCCTCTTGCGAAGGAAAATATCACAATAGACACTTTGTTGGAACCAAAACCTGAAACAGTGCAACTACCACTTGAACCGATCTATGAGGTTTCGATAACGGGATCATCGGCACAATCGGAGCGGGAAAGATTGGCGAGGAACGCTCAATCAAAAATGAACTGGGAAAATCGGTGCCAGAGACAACTGGAGTTAGGAATAATGTGCGGAGACAAGCCATGGGCACAGGCCGATCGAAAGACTGTGTCAATGCTATACCTTAGTTTGGGCACTGAAGGACGTCGAATTGTTTGTAGTCAAAACCCACATCTCAAGATGGACAGTCTCTCAACAGCAGAACTTTGGACAATCATGGAAACAGCATTTATTCGTCAGCGCAACATCACATTCGATAGATATGTACTTCTCACCACGAAACAGACAAGAGGAGAGTCTATCGAACATTTCTTCGGAAAATTGAAAGAACTTTCTGAAAATTGTGAGCTCGGAAGTCAAGAAGACACCCTCATCCGAGATTTATTTATGGCAAATATGTTTGATCCAGAAATTCAACGGGAATTGTTGCGAGAATCTTTAGAACCAGCCCAAGCATTACGTTAGGCCATAAATATGGAATTAGGTCAAAGAAACCAACTACAAATTACAAACTCGCAATCTGCTCCGCAAGTTAATGCAATAATTCCTCAACGACCTCTTCGACCACCGAATCAACGGCCGACTACATCCAGCTTTCCTCGATCACCAAACCAACTCTGCAGGAACTGTGGCTTAACTTGGTCAGCTAATCATAAAGTCAAGTGCATTGCGAGAGGCAAGACTTGCAATAATTGTGGCCTCCAAAACCATTTTTCGCGAGTGTGCAGAAAACCGAAATCCTCATCAAACAAATCTAGTCGCTCTAATGTTAACTCCGTTGAAGAAACTACAATTGATCAAACGGTAAATGCCATACAAAATATGAATTATAACCCGCTATGCGAATCGGATTACGACAGCTCAGATGACAATATGGTCGCTAGCATCGCAAGTAACGCAATACAGATCGAACCAAAGAACACCATCCTACAAATTGGTTACACCCATGTTGGACTTCTCATTGATTCCGGCAGTGTGTGCAGTATTTTGCCCGAGTCTCTTGCTTCGGAAACTGTGGAAAATTCTCCCCTTGCTCGTTGGTTGATGATAGCGCCTCCCCAAGAACTCGAAACATTTTCAAACGAACCCATAAACGTGATAGGTATGATACAGGCACCAATTGCGAGCAATGGATGGCGACTTGAAGAAGCTGAATTTGTAGTACTCCGTGACGGACTAAAACCACTAGTGGGAAGAGATCTATTTGACGCTCTTGGAATCTCAGTAACTCAAATCCCAAAACAGGAAGGTAGTATGGTCAACACTATCACATCTCAATGTCCATTTAAAACACGTATCGCACAACAATGCCCTCAATTTATTACACGTATTGGTCGCTCAAAAATACACATTGTCAAATCTAAATCTCATCGAAATTTTCAGCAAAAACATCAAAAGGGTAGAAGAGTACCCATCAATTTGCAAGAACGAGTAAATACTGAAATTAAAAAAACTTCTTGTAGAGGGACATATCGAAAAACTGAATAACTGTTCTGACCAATATTTTATTTCACCTATTGTAATCACAGTCAAACGAGATCAAACCATAAAATTAGCACTAGATTCTAAAACTCTTAACAAAGCAATACACAAGAACACATATCAGATGCCAAATATTGAAACACTTATGGATTCGATATCACAAATAATAACAAATTACAAAACAGAACCTGCGGAACAAATATATTTCTCTACTATTGATCTTAAATACGCTTACAGCCAACTAAACTTACACCCTGAAACTGCTAATCATTGTAATTTTAATATTATAAGTGGTGACATGACAGGCACATATCGATTCAAGACAGACTTTGCAAAACAACAAATTTCATGGTTAGGATATAATATAACTCAATCTGGGATCTCGCCACTCGAATCCAAAACATCCTCTATTATGTCATTACAACCTCCTAATACACTTAAAAAATTACGCTCATTCCTCGGCTCAGTCCACTATATTAGTAAATTTATTCCCAATTTAGCTCAACTTTGCCACCCGTTAAGACCTCTACTTCGTAAATCCACTAAATACATTTGGACTGACACTCATATACTACATTTAATGCTATTAAAACTCGCATAGCAAATCATACAGGAAACATTCATTATAACCCCCAATTTGAAACGCGAATCAAATGTGATGCTTCACGCTCCGGATTGGGAGCAGCACTAGAACAACTAACAGTTGATGGTTGGAAGCCGATATCTTTTGCATCCCGATTTTTAAACAGTAGTGAAGAACGTTATAGTATTAACGAATTAGAACTTCTTGGGGTAGTTTGGTCCATAGAATATTTTAAAAATTATTTGTTTGTGAAAGAATTCACTGTTATCACTGATCACCGCGCATTACTTTCCATTTTAAAAGAACATCGATCAAATAAAAGTTACAATAGTAGGTTATCACGGTGGGTTGACCGTCTTTTGCCTTATCAATTCTCAATAGAGCATTTACCTGGCGCGAAAATGGGCCTAGTTGATTACTTATCTCGTAATCCATATCAGCCAGCAACAAGTGTTTCCAAATATGACGAGGAATTTTTAGTTGCAACATTATTGAGCATACATTCTGATGCCCAATTACTTCCACAAAAACACAATCTCACAGCTAATTCACTTCATAAATTATATATTGATATTGATGGTGAACATAAAAATTCCACCACCAATACAGCACAAGTTTTAACCATAAATTATGAAACACAAAATCCTCAAACTGAAATTTCTGATTTACTAGCTTCGCGAAATAATAGTTCAAAAAACTATTCAAAGCAAACTTCTAATTCAGACATAAAATCCGCCCAGCGTGTACGCTTAACAAATGTTAATTCAAATCTCGCCCCGCGAAACAATAGTCCAAAATTCTATTCAAAACAAACTTCCAATTTAGACATAAATTCCGCCCAGCATGTTCGCTTAACAAATGATAGTTCAAATCTCGGGGCGCGAAAATACAACTCTAATGTAACCTCCTTTAAATTCAATCAACCGTATAGCACACACGCCCCACACGTACATTTAACTAATAAAACTAAATCATTCGCGGATCAAATGCATAACTTATTTCTCCATTCCACTAATGGTATTAATTGTAATAGTGTACATGATCAGCGAGTACATTCCAGTCAAAATGATTTCGTACTCGCTAACACATATCCTACTCCAAAAGTTAACACTTCTAATTTAATTAATACCACCTCCGATATCGCACCGCGAGTACGCAATTTTTTTTAACAATTCAACACCCGCCCGGCATAATCCTTCACTATTTTTTCAAAAGACTAAAATGCATTCCTTAGATGACTCTTTTGCAATGCAAGTTACTAATTACCCAATTCACTCTCAATCTGCGTCACATAGTCTACCATTTACAACTAATCCTGTACAAATTGAGTCTCAAAGGCTAGTAAATACAAGAAAAGCGTCACTCGCTTACCAAAATGCTTCCAAATTTACTCCTTTAAGTCATTCTCACTTGTCAATCAAAAATCAGCCTCAAATTCCTACCTTTTTTAGTTAGCCACACTCAAATACCTTAAATAACTCACGTGCTCAATTAATAAACAACAATCAAGTGCTTTTTGCCCAAACTCAACCTGAAATTCAGTTGTCTTCCTCTTTGTCAATTAACTTAATTGAAAAAACTCAACTCTCATCAACAATGAGTCAACAAGCATCATCTCCCAAGGGAAAAACACTCTCCTCTCGATCTACCAGAGCTTCGCCTCGCGTGTCATTCAATGACAATGCAACAACGAGTACGCCACGCAGATCCTCCTCGCATTCAAATTTAAGCACCCCACTAACAGATAGCCCCCAAGTAATGTCGTTTGAACGAGTGGTGGGAAAAGTATTTAGCAAAGGTCTAATGGCATCACTCACAAGTAAGGACGCAGTTCTAAAAGAAGTGCGAGACTGCATAATTCGGGGGGATGAAGAAAGACTGAAGGCCCTCAACCCGTATCTTCATAGCTATTGGCGGGACCTTCATGTGACCGGCGGGTGTGTTTGCATGGACGAGAAGGTGGCCATTCCGAATGCACTCAAAGAGGCCCTCATTGACGATCTACATGCGAGTCACCCGGGTAGCTGGGGGATGATATGTATGGCTCAGCACTTCTGGTGGCCATACATGAATCGCGACTTGCTTGTCAAAGCAATAGAGTGCAAATCTTGCACTGCTATTGGTAAAAACTTAAAATCTGTCATTCCCGCAAAACAATTTAAAGCACATACACCATGTATAGTTCCAAACCAAGAAATACAAATAGATTTTGCAGGGCCCATTAATAACGAAAAAGAACATGAAATATACATTTTAACATGCATTGATAGATTTTCAAATTACCCTTCTGCGGAATTAGTTGATAATGCAAATGCCTCGAATGTCATAAAATTCTTAGATAATTGTATACAAATTCATGGAGTTACTCGTTCATTAAGAATAGATCAAACCCGTTGTCTTATAGGTAACCAAGTAAAAAATTTTTGTACAAAAAATAATATCACACTAATACCAGCTCCGGCAAATGATCATCGTGCAATAGGTTCAGTTGAGCGATTTATTGGTATTATTAAACAACGCTTGGCATGTGTTAAAGACGCACATAAAGAAGTAAATACGTTCACCATTAAAGCAGCATTAAAATCAATTATATACCAGCTTCGCATATGTAAACATAAAACAACTAAGCTTTCGCCATTCGAATCTCACTTCGGGCGTAAAGCCAATACACCACTTAGTAATATAAGTACTCAACCCAAATCATCTGACTTAAGTTATGAAAAAATTTTGAATCATTATTTAGATGAAGAAACTGTAACGCCTAACGAATTGCTGCCGGAGGAACACTGGGGAAACTGCCGGAGTGACGACGAAATTGAACGTAATATGTGTAAGGCGACAAAGGATGCTACCAATCGCGAACGGCTAGCAACTGATAATGAATCACGCTTCCTTCGCACCACGCAAGCACATCGTCCACTCCCATTGAAAGAACACGCCGTCCAATTAAACATTGCCCGAAAAAAGCACCTTCATAAGAGATCCAAGAAGAATCTGGACAACTTGTATGAGGTGTTGGCCCCAGGATCGGTAGTTTAAAAGACCGACCAGTACACTTCGGTCATTCGCGAGCCGGGAAAGATGGAAGTGACAGTACGCAATAGCGATATTGCAAAATTTGGTACTCGTGAAGAACTAAAAACCAAATTGACAGACTACATAAACCGCAGAGGACCACGCACACACGAGAAAACAACTGAGGCTAAGATACTTAGCCACATTAAAGAGTGTACCCGCATCCAGAAAGGAAACAGAAAAATGAAACACAGAAAACGAGAAACTGGTAGTGGTGTATCATCGAATAAGTCCAACATTGCTCGCGCAATGCGAGTACGTATGCCGAAAGTTCCAGACAATTTCGCTCCCCAAGTAATACCTGAAATTCCAGAGGCTGCTCCCGAACAGCAAATTATAACTGAAAGAAGTATTTATTGCACCCCCGCCTACAAATACTCAGCAAGAAGCACTCGTATCATCTCCTTCAGTTCCAACAACAACTTTAGCCCATACTCTGACACGAACAACCAAGCGGACTAGGAAAAGTCCTAAATATTATGGATATGACAAAGAAGATTCATCAGGTGATTCTACTAATTCGTGTCCTCCGAACTTTGCTCCACCCCGTAGGAAGCGACGAGTAGACGACATCGAATCGATTCAACCTTCAGTTATACAAACAATTGTGGATACAGCTACTCGAGTTGAACCGATTCATAACGACTTTCCCTCGCCTATCATAGGACAAGTGTCAGCGACTGACCCCCGTATACGGCCAGCCGATCACAGCACTTCAAATGAACTGATCATTGATGAAGAAGACATGTGAAAACTCTGATACATTAAAACTTGATATATTATTAATTATGACTAGCAATGATAACCAGTAAATATATTGTTGATACTATTTAACCGGTTAATAAGTATTATTATTATTCATATTGTTATTAAAATTTTACTTTATGCAATTTTAATTTTCTTTGAAGCGGGACAAATGTCATACATCATAAATTAATTTAGTGCAGTAAACTTATCATACGATGTACTTAATTTAATTAGTGTACCTATTCCTGAGGGGCATCTGCATAAGTCATTATTATTTCACATGCTTGTCTGTTGCTCCCATTTTCCCACAACGGGAGAACTAGTGTTCACATTTCGTTATGACTTCTGGAATACCAGTTGCCTTAATCTTCATTCTCTTAGTTTTGCACTTCGCGTACAGTTGCTCAATTTATCTTATTCTTCATTAACTGTCTTTACAAATCGAGTAAAGTAAACAATTAGTCCTTAAGCGATTCGCTAAGCGGATTCATTTAGAAATTGTGTAAAGCGCACTCGCCGCGCAAGTAGGACATAGAACATAAACACAACTCGCGACTCAAGATCAAGTACGCAATTTCATTCGCGTACGACACAGCACAACGCTATACTAGAACTATTTTAAAGTTTCAGTCAGGAATAATTACCGAAAATATCTGCAAAATGAAAAAGTATGTTATATTAAAATTAAATTGTTCTTCTATGGCAGCAAAAAATTGACAATTTGAAAACAAAACTTTCAAGCATCCTTAAATAATGTAGTTTAGGGAACCACTAATTTTGATTTTTAACATTGTACTAATTTTGTATATATAATTTTAAACTTGTAATAATTAACCCCTGGGTTATATTTTCAATTTACTTGTTTAAAAAAAAAAGCGTTTTGTCGGCATGCCTTGCTTGTCAGCAGCACAGAATAACAGGTGAAAAGACACATACTGACTAAAATATTTTTCACTGCTGGGTAAGCATGAATCTCAGGAAACAACAGAACTAAATGTTCTTTACATTGATTTCAGCAAAACTTTTGACAAAGTGTCGCTTGGTTTGTTCAGCTCTGAAGGTCATCCGACTTGAATTGGAGGAAACTTTTTTCAATTGATTGTCAGCTACCTCTATCAGAGGAAACAAAGAGTCAAAATCTCAACACTCGAAGTCAAGAACTCAAGACACAGGTGACCCTAGACCATGTGAAATTCCAGAAGACTATCTTGCAATGAAAATTGCATCACACGAATCTACAAAACCTGGACAGCTTTCTTCTTCCTCTAGTTTTCTACTTCCCATATATCAAGGATTTCCAAATTGAACGTATACATCGGCTATGTCTTACCTGTCTTAACTTATACCAGTCAACGCGTGGTGTTACGCCTCAAAATAAGACCTGAGAAAACTATGAAGTAGATTTTCGAGCCCAAAAGTGATCACAAACAAGTTGAACGGCTAAAATTTTTGCTTTAGTTAAGTACCCGGAGCTCTGAGAAATTCTCTTCCTCATCTCTCTATTGCGGGCAGAATACATTTCACATGAATAGCTTCTACATCCACTAAAAATTGCAGTTTAGTTTTAAAGCGTCGTTTGCAGAAAATTGGTTAAGAAATGTTACGAAAACAATTGTCTACTTTTTGAAATTTTTAAAACCGCACTTAAGTTTGGCTATCACTGAAAGGTTATCTGTGGTTCTTTAATGATCTCCATTTCATTAAAATAAAGAGTTTTTAAAAAAGAACGAAAAATGTAGCAGTTTCTTGTTTGTTTCTAAGCATCTTAACAATTCGATCACAGAATTCGAAATCTGTGATCTGTGAAAAGTTTCAATTACCTAAGTCGTAGGTAAAAAAGGTTGAAAAAAAACTCTATCGCTACCACAAATTGTCTGAGAGTACCTCAAAGCGTAAAAAGATGGAGACTAAAACAAAACTCATGCGTAAAGACAATTTGGCTGACAATCAGAAGTGGCAAACCCTAAAATCTGGTTATTTCAGCCCTTGGATTAAATACTTGAGGGTAAAGTTCGAGGCTTCTGTGCGTCCGAAGTCAAACTATTTGTACCGAAACCAAGTCTTATAAGAGAAAACTCATCATGTGTGGGTGTGATTGATGTATTTGTCTATCAAACCTCAAATACGTCGCCAATCCTACAAATCCGCCTTTTCCGCATTTTTAAACTTGAGTGACAACGTTTTGTCACAGCTTACCGCGTGAAAAAAATATGGTTTAAGTTATTTCTTTGTTAGTGTTCGTTCATCACGTTATGAAATAAGGAGCTAAACCCACTGTTTAGGGACGATAGGAGCAATTTTTTCTGCCTAAAACAAAATTTGGGGTAATTAAAAGCAAATTAAACTATCATGCTAATTTGTAATAATGTTGACATAGACGCCCAGAACTGCTGAAATTAGAAAAAATCGAATTGCAGAAAGTAGTTATCGTAGCGGGAAAGTAATTGACATAATTTTCTAGATAACGGTGACACGGATCAGTTGTTGTTTCTTTTTTATTATCAATTTGCACAATCGCAGATATCAGTAACGACGATTCCCAAATTTGAACAAAATTGAACCACTTTTCTCTCTTGAAAGCAATTAAAACAACCAAGCTGATTAGTAAATAAAAGCCGTCAGAAAAAGTGACATAAAAATTGTGGATAAGAAGGACATGAATTAAAGTGATAATAAAAATGCACATATTAGGGACAGTGATAAAACTGACAAAGAGTCCAAAAACTGCGGAAATTAATGACAAAGAAATCGCAGAATGCAGTTACCCTAGCGCGGAAGTAATGACATGATTTTCTGGATAATAGTGACTTGGATCAATCGCGGTTTCTTGCTTGTTATCAATTTGCACAACTGCTGATATTTTGTTCAATTCTAAACCACTTAATATTTCGATCACAGAATTCGAAATCAGTGAGGTGGCAAAAATTTAAATTGTTTTCTTTATTTAAAACAATTAAAACTATCATGCTAATTTGTAAATATAAGCCGTGGAAACTCGTGTCATTAAAATTTTGGACAATAAAGACAAAAAATCAAAACATTAAAACAGAATCATGCGTAAAAACAATTTGGCTGACAATCAGGGAGTGGCAAACCATAAAATCTGGTTATTTCAGCCCTTTGATTAAATATATGAGGGTAAAATTACTGGCTTATGTCCGTTCGAAGTCAAACTATTTGTTCCAAAAACAAGTATTATAAAAAAACTGATCATGCGTGGGTGTGAAAATTGCATTTGTCTGTCAAATCTCAAGTTTATCGCCGATTTTACATATCAGTCTGGTCCGCATTTTTTGAACTTGGGTGACAACGTTTTGTTACTACTTACCGTGTGGAACAAATATGGTTAAATTGTGGACAACAGTATGAGTGACATCCCTTTAAAAAACTCCTTCACTGATCTAGAAATTTAGCGCTTTCAATTTGTTATCAGTCATGTGTCGTAGTTATTTCTCAGTTTCTGTTCGTTCATCACTTTATAAAACTAGGAGCTGTACCCACTCTTTAGGGACGATAGTATCATTTTTTTTCTTTCTAAAACAAAATTTGGAGCAAAAAACAGCAAATAAAACAAGCATGCTAATTTGTAACTATAAGCCGTGGATAATAGTGACATCAAAATTGTGGATATGAAGGACACAAAAAAATGATCAAAAAACTGCTGACAATAGCGGTGCAGATAATGCTGATAATGACGCCAAAAACTGAGAAAACTGTTGACAATCAAATCGCTGAATGTAGTTACCCTAACGCGGAAGTAAGTGACATATTTTTCCGGACAATGGTGACACGGATCAGCAGTTGTTCCTTACTTTTCTTCAATTTGCGCAATCGCAGATATCAGTGGCGACTTTTAACAATTTTGAACAAAAAGCAATTCAAGCTATCAAGCTAATTTGTAATTATAAGCCGTGGATAATAGTGACATCAAAATTGTGGTTATGAAAAACACGAAAAAAGTGATAATAAAATTGCGGAAAAAAGTGGCGTGGATAATGCTGACAAGGACAACCAGATCCGCAGACAGTAGTTACCCTAGCGCGAAAGTAATGACTTAATTTTCTGGATAATGGTGACTTGGATCAATAGTTGTTTCTTGCATTTTATCAATTTGCAAAATTGCTGATATTTTGGTTTAATTCTAACCATCCTAATATTTCGATCACAGAATTCAAAATCAGTGAGGTGGCAGAAAATTTAAACTGTTTTCTTTATTTAAAGCAATTAAAACTATCATGCTAGTTTGTAAATATAAGCCGTGGAAACTCGTGTCAATAAAATTTTGGACAATAAAGACAAAAAATCAAAACATTAAAACAGAATCCATGCCTAAAACCAATTTGGCTGACAATCAAGAAGTGGCAAACCATAAAATCTGGTTATTTCAGTGCTTTGATTAAAAATATGAGGGTAAAATTACTGGCTTATGTGCGTCCAAAGTCAAACTATTTGTTCCAAAAACAAGTCCTATAAAAAACACTGACCATGCATGGGTCTGAATAATGCATTTGTCTGTCAAATCTCAAGTACATCGCCGATTCTTTAGATCAGCCTTGTCCGCATTTTTTGAACTTGAGTGACAACGTTTTGTTGTCACTACTTACCGTGTGGAACAAATATGGTTAAATTGTGGACAACAGTGTGAGTGACATCCCCTAAAAAATTCTTTTACTAATCTAGAAATTTAGCGCTTTTAATTTTTTATCAGTCATGTGTGGTAGTTAATTCTCTGTTTGTGTTCTTTCATCACTTTATAAAACTAGGAGCTGTACCCACTCTTTACGGACGATAGTATCATTTTTTTCTTTCTGAAACAAAAATTGAAGCAATTAACAGCAAATAAATCAATCATGCTAATTTGTAATTATAAGCCGTGGAAACTCGTGTTGTAAAAAATTTGGATAATAAAGACACAAAATCAAAACATTAAAACAGAATCCATGCATAACGACATTTTGGCTGACAATCAGGGAGTGGCAAACCACAAAATCCGGTTATTTCAGTCCTTTGATTAAATATATGAGGGTAAATTTACTGGCTTATGTGCGTTCGAAGTCAAACTATTTGTCCCAAAAACAAGTCTTATAAAAAAACTGATCATGTGTGGGTGTGAATAATGCATTTGCCTGTCAAATTTCAAGTACATCGCCGATTCTTTATATCAGCCTTGTCTGCATTTTTTGAACTTGTGTGATAACGTTTTGTCACTACTTACCGTGTGGAACAAATATGGTTAAATTGTGGACAACAGTGTGAGTGACATCCCTTAAAAAATTCCTTTACTGATCTAGAAAATTGGCGCTTTTATTTTTTTATCAGTCATGTGTGATAGTTAATTCTCTGTTTGTGTTCGTTCATCACTTTCTAAAACTAGGAGCTGTACCCACTCTTTAGGGACAACAGTATAATTTTTTTTCTTTCTAAAACAAAACTTGAAGCAAATAACAGCAAATAAAACAATCATGCTAATTTGTAATTATAAGCCGTGGATAATAGTGACATTAAAATTGTGATTATGAAGGACACAAAAAAGTGATCAAAAAACTGCTGACAATAGCTGTGCAGATAATGCTGATAAAGACGCCAAAAGCTGAGAAAACTATTGACAGTCAAATCGCTGAATGTAGTTACCCTAACGCGGACGTAAGTGACATAGTTTTCCGGACAATGGTGACACGGATCAGCAGTTGTTTCTTCCTTCTCTTCAATTTGCGCAATCGCAGATATCAGTGACGACAATTACCAATTTTGAACAAAAAGCAATTCAAACTATCAAGCTAACTTGTAATCATAAGCCGTGGATAATAGTGACATCAAAATTGTGGTTATAAAAACACGAAAAAAGTGATAATAAAATTGCGGAAAAAAGTGGCGTGGATAATGCTGACAAGGACAACCAGAACCGCAGAAAGTAGTAAAAATCGAATTGCAGAATGTAGTTACCCTAGCGCGGAAGTAATGACTTAATTTTCTGGATAATGGTGACTTGGATCAATCGTTGTTTCTTGCATTTTATCAATTTGCAAAATTGCAGATTTTTTGGTTTAATTCTAAACATCCTAATATTTTGATCACAGAATTCAAAATCAGTGAGGTGGCGGAAAATTTAAATTGTTTTCTCTATTTAAAGCAATTAAAACTATCATGCTAATTTGTAAATATAAGCCGTGGAAACTCGCGTCATTAAAATTTTGGACAATAAAGACAAAAAATCAAAACATTGAAACAGAATCTATGCGTAAAAACAATTTGGCTGACAATCAGGGAGTGGCAAACCATAAAATCTGGTTATTTCAGTCCTTTGATTAAATATATGAGGGTAAAATTACTGGCTTATGTGCGTCCAAAGTCAAACTATTTGTTCCAAAAACAAGTCTTATAAAAAACACTGATCATGCGTGGGTGTGAATAATGCATTTGTCTGTCAAATCTCAAGTACATCGCCGATTCTTTATATCAACCTTGTCCGCATTTTTTTTGAACTTGAGTGACAGCGTTTTGTCACTACTTACCGTGTGGAACAAATATGGTTAAATTGTGGACAACAGTGTGCGTGACATCACTTAAAAATTTCCTTCATTGATTTAGAAATTTCGCGTTTTTATTTTGTTATCAGTCATGTGTGGTAGTTAACTCTCTGTTTGGGTTCGTTCATCACTTTAAAAAACTAGGAGCTGTAACCACTCTTTAGGGACAATAGTATCATTTTTTTCTTTCTGAAACAAAATTTGAAGCAATTAACAGCAAATAAAACAATCATGGTAATTTGTAATTATAAGCCGTGGAAACTCGTAACGTGAAAAATTTGGATAATAAAGACACAAAATCAAAACATTAAAACGGAATCCATGCATAACGACATTTTGGCTGACAATCAGGGAGTGGCAAACCATAAAATTCGGTTATTTCAGTCCTTTGATTAAATATATGAGAGTAGATTTACTGGCTTATGTGCGTTCGAAGTCAAACTATTTGTTCCAAAAACAAGTCTTATAAAAAATCTGATCATGTGTGGCTGTGAATAATGCATTTGTTTGTCAAATCTCAAGTACATCGCCGATTCTACATATCAGCGTTGTCCGCATTTTTTGAACTTGAGTGACAACGTTTTGTCGCTACTTACCGCGTGGAACAAATATGGTTAAATTGTGGAAAACAGTGTGAGTGACATCACTTAAAAATTTCCTTCATTGATTTAGAAATTTCGCGTTTTTATTTTGTTATCAGTCATGTGTGGTAGTTATTTCTCAGTTTGTGTTCGTTCATCCTTTTATAAAAACAGGAGCTGTACCCAGTATCAATTTTTTTCTTTCTGAAACAAAATTTGAAGCAATTAACAGCAAATAAAAAAATCGTGCTAATTTGTAATTATAAGCCGTGGATAATAGTGACATCAAAATTGTGGTTATGAAGGACACAAAAAAATGATCAAAAAACTGCTGACAATAGCGGTGCAGATAATGCTGATAAAGACGCCAAAAACTGAGAAAACTATTGACAATCAAATCGCTGAATGTAATTACCCTAACGCGGAAGTAAGTGACATAATTTTCCGGACAATGGTGACACGGATCAGCAGTTGTTTCTTACTTTACTTCAATTTGCGCAATCGCAGACATCAGTGACGACAATATCAATTTTGAACAAAAAGCAATTCAAACTATCAAGCTAATTTGTAATTATAAGCCGTGGATTATAGTGACATCAAAATTGTGGTTATAAAAAACACGAAAAAAGTGATAATAAAATTGCGGAAAAAAGTGGCGTGGATAATGCTGACAAGGACAACCAGAACCGCAGAAAGTAGTAAAAATCGAATCGCAGAATGAAGTTACCCTAGCGCGGAGGTAATGACTTGATTTTCTGGATAATGGTGGCTTGGATCAATCGTTGTTTCTTCCATTTTATCAATTTGCAAAATTGCTGATATTTTGGTTTAATTCTAAACATCCTAATATTTCGATCACAGAATTCAAAATCAGTGAGGTGGCAAAAATTTAAATTGTTTTCTTTATTTAAAACAATTAAAACTATCATGCTAATTTGTAAATATAAGCCGTGGAAACTCGTGTCATTAAAATTTTGGACAATAAAGACAAAAAATCAAAACATTAAAACAGAATCCATGCGTAAAAACAATTTGGCTGACAATCAGGGAGTGGCAAATCATAAAATCTGGTTATTTCAGTCCTTTGATTAAAAATATGAGGGTAAAATTACTGGCTTATGTGCGTTCAAAGTCAAACTATTTGTTCCAAAAACAAGTCTTTTAAAAAACACTGATCATGCGTGGGTGTCAATAATGCATTTGTCTGTCAAATCTCAAGTATATCGCCGATTCTTTATATCAGCCTTGTCCGCATATTTTGAACTTGAGTGACAACGTTTTGTCACTACTTACCGTGTGGAACAAATATGGTTAAATTTTGGACAACAGTGTGAGTGACATCACTTAAAAAATTCCTTTATTGATCTAGAAATTTAGCGGTTTTAATTTTTTATCAGGCATGTGTGGTAGTTAATTCTCTGTTTGTATTCGTTCATCACTTTATAAAACTAGGAGCTGTACCCACTCTCTAGGGACGATAGTATAATTTTTTTCTTTCTGTAACAAAATTTGAAGCAATTAACAGCAAATAAGACAATCATGCTAATTTATAATTATAAGCCGTGGATAATAGTGACATCAAAATTGTGGTTATGAAGGACACAAAAAATGTTCAAAAAACTGCTGACAATAGCGGTGCAGATATTGCTGATAAAGACGCCAAAAACTGAGAAAACTGTTGACAATCAAATCACTGAATGTAGTTACCCTAACGCGGAAGTAAGTGACATATTTTTCCGGACAATGGTGACACGGATCAGCAGTTGTTCCTTATTTTTCTTCAATTTGCGCAATCGCAGACATCAGTGACGACAATTGCCAATTTCGAACAAAAAGCAATTCAAACTATCAAGCTAATTTGTAATTATAAGCCGTGGATAATAGTGACATCAAAATTGTGGTTATGAAAAACACGAAAAAAGTGATCATAAAATTGCGGAAAAAAGTGGCGTGGATAAAGCTGACAAGGACAACCAGAACCGCAGAAAGTAGTAAAAATCGAATCGCAGAACGAAGTTATCCTAGCGCGGAGGTAATGACTTAATTTTCTGGATAATGGTGGCTTGGATCAATCGTTGTTTCTTGCATTTTATCAATTTGCAAAATGGCTGGTATTTTGGTTTAATTCTAAACATCCTAATATTTCGATCACAGAATTCAAAATCACTGAGTTGGCAGAAAATTTAAATTGTTTTCTTTATTTAAAACAATTAAAATTATCATGCTAATTTATAAATAGAAGCCGTGGAAACTCCTGTCATTAAAACTTTGGACAATAAAGACAAAAAAATCAAAACATTAAAAAAGAATCCATGCGTAAAAACAATTTGGCTGACAATCAGGGAGTGGCAAACCATAAAATCTGGTTATTTCAGCCCTTTGATTAAATATATGAGGGTAAAATTACTAGCTTATGTGCGTTCAAAGTCAAACTTTTTGTTCCAAAAACAAGTCTTATAAAAACACTGATCATGCGTGGGTGTGAATAATGCATTTGTCTGTCAAATCTCAAGTACATCGCCGATTCTTTATATCAGCCTTGTCGGCATTTTTTGAACTTGAGTGACAACGTTTTGTCACTACTTACCGTGTGGAACAAATATGGTTAAATTGTGGACAACAGTGTGAGTGACATCCCTTAAAAAATTCCTTAACTGACCTAGAAATTTAGCGCTTTTAATTTTTGATCAGTCATGTGTGGTAGTTAATTCTCTGTTTGTGTTCGTTCATCACTTTATAAAGATAGGAGCTGTACCCACTCTTTAGGGACGATAGTATCATTTTTTTCTTTCTGAAACAAAATTTGAAGCAATTAACAGCAAATAAAACAATCATGCTAAGTTGTAAATAGAAGCCGTGAAAACTCGTGTCATTAAAATTTTGGGACAATAAAGACAAAAAATCAAAACATTAAAACAGAATCCATGCGTAAAAACAATTTGGCTGACAATCAGGGAGTGGCAAGCCATAAAATCTGGTTATTTCAGCCCTTTGAATAAATATATGAGGGTAAAATTACTAGCTTATGTGCGTTCAAAGTCAAACTTTTTGTTCCAAAAACAAGTCTTATAAAAAACACTGATCATGCGTGGGTGTGAATAATGCATTTGTCTGTCAAATCTCAAGTACATCGCCGATTCTTTATATCAGCCTTGTCGGCATTTTTTGAACTTGAGTGACAACGTTTTGTCACTACTTACCGTGTGGAACAAATATGGTTAAATTGTGGACAACAGTGTGAGTGACATCCCTTAAAAAATTCCTTTACTGATCTAGAAACTTAGCGTTTTTAATTTTTTATCAGGCATGTGTGGTAGTTAATTCTCTGTTTGTGTTCGTTCATCACTTTATAAAACTAGGAGCTGTACCCACTCTCTAGGGACGATAGTATAGTTTTTTTTCTTTCTGAAACAAAATTTGAAGCAATTAACAGCAAATAAGACAATCATGCTAATTTGTAATTATAAGCCGTGGATAATAGTGACATCAAAATTTTGGTTATGAAGGACACAAAAAAATGATCAAAAAATTGCTGACATTAGCGGTTCAGATAATGCTGATAAAGACGCCAAAAACTGAGAAAGCTATTGGCAATCAAATCGCTGAAAGTAGTTACCCTAACGCGGAAGTAAGTGACATATTTTTCCGGACAATGGTGACACGGATCAGCAGTTGTTCCTTACTTTTCTTCAATTTGCGCAATCGCAGACATCAGTGACGACAATTGCCAATTTCGAACAAAAAGCAATTCAAACTATCAAGCTAATTTGTAATTATAAGCCGAGGATAATAGTGACATCAAAATTGTGGTTATGAAAAACACGAAAAAAGTGATCATAAAATTGCGGAAAAAAGTGGCGTGGATAATGCTGACAAGGACAACCAGAACCGCAGAAAGTAGTAAAAATCGAATCGCAGAATGAAGTTACCCTGGCGCGGAGGTAATGACTTAATTTTCTGGATATTGGTGGCTTGGATCAATCGTTGTTTCTTGCATTTTATCAATTTGCAAAATTGCTGATATTTTGGTTTAATTCTAAACATCCTAATATTTCGATCACAGAATTCAAAATCACTGAGGTGGCAGAAAATTTAAATTGTTTTCTTTATTTAAAACAATTAAAACTATCATGCTAATTTGTAAATAGAAGCCGTGGAAACTCGTGTCATTAAAATTTTGGACAATAAAGATAAAAAATCAAAACATTAAAAAAGAGTCCATGCGTAAAAACAATTTGGCTGACAATCAGGGAGTGGCAAACCATAAAATCTGGTTATTTCAGCCCTTTGATTAAATATATGAGGGTAAAATTACTAGCTTATGTGCGTTCAAAGTCAAACTTTTTGTTCCAAAAACAAGTCTTATAAAAAACACTGATCATGCGTGGGTGTGAATAATGCATTTGTCTGTCAAATCTGAAGTACATCGCCGATTCTTTATATCAGCCTTTTCGGCATTTTTTGAACTTGAGTGACAACGTTTTGTCACTACTTACCGCGTGGAACAAATTTGGTTAAATTGTGGACAACAGTGTGAGTGACATCCCTTAAAAAATTCCTTTACTGATCTAGAAATTTAGCGCTTTTAATTTTTTATTAGTCGTGTGTGGTAGTTAATTCTCTGTTTGTGTTCGTTCATCACTTTATAAAACTAGGAGCTGTACCCACTCTCTAGGGACGATAGTATAAGTTTTTTCTTTCTGAAACAAAATTTGAAGCAATTAACAGCAAATAAGACAATCATGCTAATTTGTAATTATAAGCCGTGGATAATAGTGACATCAAAATTTTGGTTACGAAGGACACAAAAAAATGATCAAAAAACTGCTGACAATAGCGGTGCAGATAATGCTGATAAGGCGCCAAAAACTGAGAAAACTATTGGCAATCAAATCGCTGAAAGTAGTTACCCTAACGCGGAAGTAAGTGACATATTTTTCCGGACAATGGTGACACGGATCAGCAGTTGTTCCTTACTTTTCTTCAATTTGCGCAATCGCAGACATCAGTGACGACAATTGCCAATTTCGAACAAAAAGCAATTCAAACTATCAAGCTAATTTGTAATTATAAGCCGTGGATAATAGTGACATCAAAATTGTGGTTATGAAAAACACGAAAAAAGTGATCAGAAAATTGCGGGAAAAAGTGGCGTGGATAATGCTGACAAGGACAACCATAACCGCAGAAAGTAGTTAAAATCGAATCGCAGAATGAAGTTACCCTAGCGCGGAGGTAATGACTTGATTTTCTGGATAATGGTGGCTTGGATCAATCGTTGTTTCTTGCATTTTATCAATTTGCAAAATTGCTGATATTTTGGTTTAATTCAAAACATCCTAATATTTCGATCACAGAATTCAAAATCACTGAGGTGGCAGAAAGTTTAAATTGCTTTCTTTATTTAAAACAATTAAAACTACCATGCTAATTTGTAAATAGAAGCCGTGGAAACTCGTGTCATTAAAATTTTGGACAATAAAGACAAAAAATCAAAACATTAAAAAAGAGTCCATGCGTAAAAACAAATTGGCTGACAATCAGGGAGTGGCAAACCATAAAATCTGGTTATTTCAACCCTTTGATTAAATATATGAGGGTAAAATTACTAGCTTATGTGCGTTCAAAGTCAAACTTTTTGTTCCAAAAACAGGTCTTATAAAAAACACTGATCATGCGTGGGTGTGAATAATGCGTTTGTTTGTCAAATCTCAAGTACATCGCCGATTCTTTATATCAGCCTTTTCGGCATTTTTTGAACTTGAGTGAC
This sequence comes from Convolutriloba macropyga, assembly GCF_964194025.1. NCBI lineage: Eukaryota > Metazoa > Xenacoelomorpha > Acoela > Convolutidae > Convolutriloba > Convolutriloba macropyga. Next base: position 36,707,874 of record NC_134468.1, on the reverse strand, counting down.
AACGTTTTGTCACTACTTACCGCGCGGAACAAATTTGGTTAAATTGTGGACAACAGTGTGAGTGACATCCCTTAAAAGATTCCTTTACTGATCTAGAAATTTAGCGCTTTTAATTTTTTATCAGTCATGTGTGGTAGTTAATTCTCTGTTTGTGTTCGTTCATCACTTTATAAAGATAGGAGCTGTACCCACTCTTTAGGGACGATAGTACCATTTTTTTCTTTCTGAAACAAAATTTGAAGCAATTAACAGCAAATAAAACAATCATGCTAATTTGTAAATAGAAGCCGTGGAAAATCGTGTCATTAAAATTTTGGACAATAAAGACAAAAAATCAAAACATTAAAACAGAATCCATGCGTAAAAACAATTTGGCTGACAATCAGGGAGTGGCAAACCATAAAATCTGGTTATTTCAGCCCTTTGATTAAATATATGAGGGTAAAATTACTGGCTTATGTGCGTTCAAAGTCAAACTTTTTGTTCCAAAAACAAGTCTTATAAAAAACACTGATCATGCGTGGGTGTGAATAATGCATTTGTCTGTCAAATCTCAAGTACATCGCCGATTCTTTATATCAGCCTTGTCGCCTTTTTTTGAACTTGAGTGACAACGTTTTGTCACTACTTACCGTGTGGAACAAATATGGTTAAATTGTGGACAACAGTGTGAGTGACATCCCTTTAAAAATTCCTTTACTGATCTAGGAATTTAGCGCTTTTAGTTTTTTATCAGTCATGTGTGGTAGTTAATTCTCTGTTTGTGTTCGTTCATCACTTTATAAAGATAGGAGCTGTACCCACTCTTTAGGGACGATAGTATAATTTTTTTCTTTCTGAAACAAAACTTGAAGCAATTAACAGCAAATAAAACAATCATGCTAATTTGTAAATAGAAGCCGTGGAAAATTGCGTCATTAAAATTTTGGACAATAAAGACAAAAAATCAAAACATTAAAACAGAATCCATGCGTAAAAACAATTTGGCTGACAATCAGGGAGTGGCAAACCATAAAATCTGGTTATTTCAGTCCTTTGATTTAATATATGAAGGTAAAATTACTGGCTTATGTGCGTTCAAAGTCAAACTTTTTGTTCCAAAAACAAGTCTTATAAAAAACACTGATCATGCGTGGGTGTGAATAATGCATTTGTCTGTCAAATCTCAAGAACATCGCCGATTCTTTATATCAGCCTTGTCGCCATTTTTTGAACTTGAGTGACAACGTTTTGTCACTACTTACCGTGTGGAACAAATATGGTTAAATTGTGGACAACAGTGTGAGTGACATCCCTTAAAAAAATCCTTTACTGATCTAGAAATTTAGCGCTTTTAGTTTTTTATCAGTCAAGTGTGGTAGTTAATTCTCTGTTTTGTGTTTGTTCATCACTTTATAAAACTAGAAGCTGTACCCACTCTTTAGGGACTATAGTATCATTTTTTTCTTTCTGAAACAAAATTTGAAGCAATTAACAGCAAATAAAACAATCATGCTAATTTGTAATTATAAGCCGTGGAAACTCGTGTCGTGAAAAGTTTGGATAATAAAGACACAAAATCAAAACATTAAAACAGAATCCATGCATAACGACAATTTGGCTGACAATCAGGGAGTGGCAAACCATAAAATCCGGTTATTTCAGTCCTTTGATTTAATATATGAAGGTAAATTTAATGGCTTATGTGCGTTCGAAGTCAAACTATTTGTTGCAAAAATAAGTCTTTTAAAAAAACTGATCATGTGTGGGTGTGAATAATGCATTTGTCTGTCAAATCTCAAGTACATTGCCGATTCTACATATCAGCGTTGTCCGCATTTTTTGAACTTGAGTGAAAACGTTTTGTCGCTACTTACCGCGTGGAACAAATATGGTTAAACTGTGGACAACAGTGTGAGTGACATCACTTAAAAATTTCGTTCATTGATATAGATATTTATATAGATCTATATAGATATAGATAGATATTTTTCTTTGTTATCAGTCATGTGTGGTAATTAATTCTCTGTTTGTGTTCGTTCATCATTTTATAAAAATAGGAGCTGTACCCAGTATCATTTTTTTCTTTTTGAAACAAAATTTGAAGCAATTAACAGCAAATAAAACAATCATGCTAATTTGTAATTATAAGCCGTGGATAATAGTGACATCAAAATTGTGGTCAAGAAGGACACGGAAAAAAGTGATAATAAAACTGCTGACAATAGCGGTGCAGATCGTGCTGACAAGGACGCCAGAAATTAAGGAAAATATTGACAATCAAATTGCAGAATGTAGTTACCCTAGTGCGGAAGTAAATGACATATTTTTCTGGATAATGGTGAAACGGATCAGTCAGTCTTTCTTTCTTGTTATCAAGTTTTGCAATCGCAGATATCAGTGACGATAATTCACAATTTTGAACAAATTTGAACCTGTTTTCTTTATTGAAAACAATTAAAACTATCATGCTAATTTCTGGTTATCAAAATTGTGGTCATCAAAACTGTGGTTATGAAAAACAAGAAAAATAGTGATCATAAAGTTGCGGACAACAGTGGCGCAGAAAATGCTGACAAAGACGCCCAGAACTGCGAAAATTAGTAAGAATCAAACCGCAGAATGTAAATGACGTAGCGGTGAAGTAATTGACAATTTTTCTGGATAATAATGACACGGATCAGTTGTCGTTTCTTGATTGTTATCAATTTGCACAATCGCAGATATCAGTGACGACGGTTTCAAATTTTGGAAAAAATGGACATATTTTTGTCACTTACAACAATTAAAACTATCATGCTAATTTGTAAATATAAGCCGATGAAAATCGTGTCATGAAAATTGTTGATGAGAAAGACACGAATTATATTGATAACAAAAATGCACATATTAGCAACGCTGATAATGCTGACAGAGACGCCAAAAACTGGGAAAAATAATGACAATCAAATCGCAGAATGTAGTTACCCTAACGCGGAAGTAAGTGACATAATTTTCTGGATAATGGTGACACGCATCAGTCGTTGTTTCTTAGTTGCCATCAATTTGCGCAATCGCAGATATCAGTGACGACAGTTCGCAATTTTGAACAAAAAGCGATTAAAACTATCAAGCTAATTTGCAATTTTAAGACGTGGATAATAGTGATATCAATAATAAGGTTATAAAAAACACAAAAAAGTGATCGTAAAATTGCGGAAAAAAGTGGCGTGGATAATGCTGACAAGGACAACTAGAACCGCAGAAAGTAGTTAAAATCGAATCGCAGAATGTAGTTACCCTAGCGCGGAAGTAATGACTTAATTTTCTGGATAATGTTGACTTGGATCGATCGTTGTTTTTTTGCGTTTTATCAATTTGCACAATTGCTGATTTTTCAGTTTATTTATAAACATCTTAATATTTCGATCACACAATTCGATATCAGTGAGGTGGCAGAAAATTTTACATGTTTTCTTTATTTAAAGCAATTTAAACTGTCATGCTAGTTTGTAAATATAAGCCGTGGATACTCGTGTCATGACAATTTTGGATAAAAAGACACAAATTATAGGGATAATAAAAATGCATATAATAGCGACGGTGATATGGCGACAAAGACGCCAAAAACTAATTACAATCAAATTGCAAAATGTAGCTGGTCTATCCCGAAAGTAAGTGATATAACTTTCTGGATAATGGTGACACGGATCAGTTGTTGTTTCTTGCTTGCTGTGATACCTGTGTACAATTAACAATTCTTTTATTTATCTGATGCAGTAAAATTTCAAATAAAATAATTATTTAGTTCAGTTGATTTGCCCTGTACTTTCATTTCACTTTTATTCATATCTTATGTCTGGAGTTATTTTATTTTATCCTTTCTTGGTTTCCCACTGCGTGATCGGACATGTCTGATCACACGGTCGCAATATCAGTTGCTCAATATCGCAAAACGATCTCATTTTTCCACTTGAGCATCGGGCTGGAAGGACGACGGATCGTTAACTGCAAAAACCCGCAAATAATGATCAACACATTGTCTACCGCGGAATTTGGAAAGATTGTAGAGGCTGCATTCAAACGACTCCGGAATATCACCTTCGATCGTCACGTCTTCTTGATAACCAAACAACTTCGAGTTGAGACTGTCGGGCAATTACACGGTAAGATAAAAAAGTAGCTGAAAATTGCGATTTTGAAAACAAGGAGGAAACCTTGTTATCTGATGTATTCATCACCAATTTGATTGACCCTGAGATCCAAAAAGAGCTCTTTAAACAAACAGTAGAGCCGCGTCAGGCGTTGAAATTGGCCATTAATATGGGATTCAGGATACGAAACCAGCATCAAATGCAGCAACATAGCAAGACGCTCATCCCGGAAAGCATGAAAGCAATTCCATTTCCAAGCAACTCACGATCACCGAATTGGTCATCGTCAAAACAGGCCAATCGTCCAAAACTGTATTGTTCAGATTGCGGCGGAAACTGGCTCCCAAACCATCGCGATAAATGCCTCGCTAAAGGCAAAACTTGTAATAATTGCGGGTTAATGTATCACTTTGCCAAGGTCTGCGAAAGCAAAAGAATGTGAAGCCTCAAAATCCCCAGAAAAGACCGTGAATACAGTGGATGAGGAACCGCATCCTGAAGATTCGGTGAATTTCCTTTAATCGGCAAAACTATAGTAATCTGATTACTGCAACGTGGAGGACAAAACCGTTGCTCTTATTCAAAACAAACTTTAAAAATTAGAACCTCTGAACATGCCTATCAAAATTGGTAACATTTCAACTACACTTCCCGTGATGGATTGAAGTAGCACGTGTAGTATTCTCAATTGGTCCCGCGCGTCGCAAGTTGTAAAAAGCAGCCCACACGCTTTCTCGATACACAAGAACGTCAACCCGCAACTCAAGACATTCTCGAATGAACAGATTCACTTTGAAGGACAAGTACTGGCCCCAATTACAAGCAACGGTTGGATTTCAAACTCGGCCACATTCACCGTCGTCGCTGATGGCCTAAAATCTCTATTCGGTAGAGACTTGTTTGATCAATTAGGCCTAGCTGTAACACAATCTGCTTCATCTCCAGGTAATCACGTCAACATCATTTCATCGTCGTCCGAATTCAAAGAACCTATTGCAAAAAATTCCTTATCTAGTCCCGCGCATCGGAAGATAAAATAATCACGTGGCTAAGTCTATTTTTCACAAAGATTTCCAACCTAGACATCAAAAGGGTAGACGCATACCCTCTAACCTACAAGATAAAGTCAATACTGAGCTTAAAAAGTTATTAGATGAAAAACACAAAATAAAACTCTCTAGCTGTCCTGATAAAAATTTTATTTCCCCAATTGTAACCACCGTAAAAAAAGTCCAAACAATCAAACTTGCACTGGAGTCTTTAAAACTTATTAAACTTATTTCTGCATCAGTCACCTCAATAAATTTAAAATTCAAAGAATATCCAACTGATTTACACAATTTAATGCAAGTGCCTGATCCCGCACATCAAATCAGACCTAAAACTGAATTTTCATATAAAACGATTAATTTAATTAGTACGCTTGCTACCACTGTATATAAGCAAGATTATTATTTGCCCCCGCACCGCGAAATCAACATTCAAATACAAGCTGTAATTTGAACAATTTAAAATAGACATGCCTTGAATAGCAAATACCAATTAACACTTCATTCGCTACGCGAAACAACCCAATGGAAACAATACTTCCAAAATTGGAAAAAAAGTATCTTGCGAGGCGCGACACTCAATTCAACCAGCCTAATTTCCCGCCAATTAGGAGACATTCCGAAAATATCTCTAAAATTCACTACCCAAAGTTAGCATCAGTGCCTTTTTCCTCCAATAACTCTCAAAATCAGTTCATAAATCTTCTCCAAACATTACATCACATTCTGAACAATACTTAGTTATTAATCATATCAAATCAAATAAACGAAACAAGCCTTCTAAAAAGCAAATCACTGGAGTCCGCTTCACCGACTCCTCAAGCAATGCGAATCCATCCTCTAAGCCTCCAAAATCATCTCGCGCTGCAAACCAACCCTTGACTTCCCCAAGTGCCACTCGCACCACGAATCTTACCCCTATCACAACTCCAACGTCCCCAGCCCTGTCGTCAAATGTCAGTATTCCCCTAACACTCAGCCCACAAATCCCTACATTCGATAATATCATCAATATGATATTTAGTAAGTCGTTGATTGCATTTCTTACTAGCAAGGACGCTGATTTAAAAGAGGTTTCAGATTGTATCCTCCCAAATAACGAAAGTGGATTAAAAGCCCTTAATCCATATATCCGTTCCTATTCGAGAGACCTCCGCGTTCGTTCCGGCTGTGCGTGTATCGACGAGAACGTTGCCATATCTAAAGTCTTTCGCGAAGTCCTGATCGATGATATACACCCGAGCCACCCAGGTACCTGGAGGATGATTTTTATGGCCAAGAACTGCTGGTGGCCTTACATGAATCGGGAATTAGTCGTCAAAGCGACGGAGTAAAAACCCTGCATTGCAAACGGTAAGAATCTAAAATATTTAATTCCAGCCAAGCAATTTCGACCGCATGTACCATGCGTTGAATCTAATCAGGAAATCAGGAAATGATTTTGGAGGACCAAATTTCGACGAAAAAGGCAATGTTTATATCTTAGCCGCAACAGATCGTTTCTCTAAAAATCCCACTGCGTGTATATATGAAAAAGCTAATGGATCAAATATTTTGAAATTTTTGGACATGTACATCAAGAATCACGGAATTCCTCGTTCTATTCGACGGAATCAGACAAAATGTTTGGTTGGAAATCAATTAAAGACATTCTGTGATAAGAAAAGTGTTCAAATTATTGAAGCCCCCTCTAATGATCATTGTGCTATTGGTTCGGTAGAAAGACTAATTCGAACGATTAAGATTAGACTGGCATGCATCAAAGAAGAAAAATCGGCTAATAAGGCATTTCATGTAAAGCATGCATTAAAGATTATCATTCATCATTTGCGAATCTGTAAACAGAAAACAACAAAGACCTCACAATTTGAAGCACACTTAGGCCGAAAACCTAATACCTCGCTGAGCGTAATCTCCACTAAACCTAAACATTCTAACTTCTTGTATCAGAATTTTGTAAACCACCATTTAGATGAAGACACAGTCACAAAGTCATTCTTCCGGATGATTAATGGCTCAAGGGATATAGGAGCGAAATTGAGGTGGAGCTTGGAATGATTTGGGCAGCGCGGGAGGCCAAAAAACAGAAAATGCAAAAACGGACGGCGAGCCACAATTCATGCGCTCAGGCGCTTGCATGCCAATCCCAATAACCAAAAGAGCTGTACAGCTCAAAACTGGCCAGCAAGATTCACGTCAAAAAGAGATTGAAGAAGAATCTGGAGTGCTTGTACGAGGTCTGGGCTCCCGGCTCCAACTTTTTGAAAGTCAGTCCAACAACTTCAATTATAAAAGGGAAAGAAATAGTGACACGGCACTCGCTGTATGGAATAGTGACATGGCAAAATTCGGGACTGTTCAGGAGCGGCAAATCCCCTTAAAAGTTTATGCACATCAACGTGGGCAAAGGTCCTGCGAGAAGCTTGTAGAAGAACAAATACACAACCATATTAAACAATTTACCCGTAAACTCAAGGATGACAAAAAGATGAAGCACCGCAAGCGATTTCCCGGTAATGGGGTTTCATCTTCCATTTCCAATATAACACGCGAGATGCGAGGGCGCATACTGAAGATACCTGATTTCCCAGCAATCAGAAATCAACGTAATGACGAACAGGCCGCTTTGACAAGGGAATTAATACTTCCACCACAAATAGCATGGTCATCGGCCCTACAACAAGTTGCACAAGCAGCATCTCCATCGCAGGGCAAGCGTAATTCAGATAGGAACCGCCGTAAACCCTCAAACTACGGTTTTGATCGCTCATGTTCGGACTCAACCATCGCAGCCCCACCTAAACGCCCACGCCGAGCGGTGGATTTCGAAAACTTCCAGCCCCCACCTGAATCGGTTGTAGAGACAGTGAAAAATATTGCTATTCAACAACCCGAGGAGACCAAAACTTCTGTTATTGGAGAAGTATCGCCACTCGACCCTCGCGTACCACCATTAATCAACCAGAGACCCACCACGTAGGAGAATGATCTGAGGTTGATGACGGTTCGTGATGCCGAAAATCAAGAAATGAATTAGTAATTACCTCTAAAGCATAAAACTGCATAAAACTATTGATCTCATAAATTATTATTACTTTATTTTTAGATATGATAAACAGTTCATATACTGTTATTATTTATTTAATCGGGGACCGAGTACTAATTTGTAACTATTGTTACCAAAATTCAAGTTTTCTTTTGTCACAACAATGGGTATGTGATACCTGTGTACATTTAACAATTCTTTTATTTATCTGATTCAGTAAAATTTCATATGATGTTTTTTTTGGTTCAGTTTATTTGCCCTTCATTTACGTTTCACTTTTATTCATACCTTGTGTCTCAAGTTATTTTATTTCATCTTTTCTTGGTTTCCGCTTCGTGATCAGACATATCTGATCACATGTTCCTGCTTCCTTACAATTACTTGAGTTATACTTTCTTTTTTGCAGTTCAATATCAGGTGCTCTTCTCTCTTTGCAAACTCGCTCCGCAAGTAAGCGTAAGATAATATGGCTTGGATTTCGCCCCGCGAATCACAATTCTAGAAGCTGTAAGCTAACACGCGTCGCAAGTGACTATCGAATTCTAATAGTGTACGACGCTTGCTATCAATTTGCACAATTGCTGATATTTTGTTCAATTCTAAACATCTTAATATTTTGCTCACAGAACTCGAAAACAGAGAGATGGCAGAAAATGTTGATAACAATTCTATCGCTACCAGAAACTGTCTGAGAGTACCTCAAAGAGTAAACAGACGGACATTAAAGCAAAACTCTTGCGTATCGACTTTTATGCTGCCGATTAGAAATGGCAAACCATGAGATCTGGTTATTTCAGTGCTCTGATTAAGTACTTGTGGGTAAGTTTCGAGGCTTCTGTGCGTATCAAATTATTTGTTCCAAAAAGAAGTCTTATAAAAAGAACACTGATCATTTCTGGGTGTGATTGATGTATTTGTCTGTCAAAGTTCTTTTGCGTTGCCAATCCTGCCTATCAGCCTTGTTCGCATTTTTCGAACTTGAGTGACAGCGTTTTGTCACCCCTCACCGCGTGGAACAAATATGGTTAAACTGTGGCCAACATTGTTAGTGAAAGTTTCAGACATTCCTTAAAAATTCCTTCACTGATCTAGAAGTTTAGCGCTTTTAAACTGTTTCCTATTTAACAACAAGGCGAAGTTATGGATTTTTTCATGTAAACTGACGGCTAACTTGATCTCCAAAATATATAAGTTGAACTGTAAAATATTAACGATAAAATTCCGAAAAAGAGATAAATTTTGAGTGAAGTGGGCTTCAAACAAAATTTTCAAAAAAAAAATTCAAGTGTAATATGTTTGTCTGTTGAGAAATATATGTGATCCGCAATTAGTAGGAGAAGGTTAAGAAGTTGCTTTAAAGCGTCTGATTTGGATATTTTTTGGCTTTTTCACATACATATTGATTTTAAATCACTCGCTTCTTCGTTTGTTTTCCTCTGATAGGAATAAAGAACTATGCAATCAAATCTGTTTTTGCACGCATCTTTAAGTTGGAGACTATTTTGAAAACATTGATTGATTAGTGTCAGGCTTCATTTCAATTCTTCTTTGCTTCGTTTCAACTCTGCACCGTACGCATAGTACAGGTCAAAGCAGTTACCCCTGCTAATACTTGAGGCATTCAGGAAAATGTTTTTGGCCAGTCTTCGACTTCATCGGAATTTGAATTTCTATGGTTCAAATCAAATGTAATTTTTCTATGAGTTAATTTCTGAGAGTTCGTCATATTTTGTGCCAACGCATAAAACACTGCTTTGCTTTTTGCTTAGAGGTAACAATTATAACTAAATAATTAATACCGGCTTAAAATTGATCTGTGTTATCAAAAACACAGTTTCAATTGTAAAGATGTAAAGGAATCGACTTTGCATTGGATTAAGCCACAAAGAAAACCAACTGTTATATATATATATATATATATATATATATATATGTATTATATATATATATATATATAGATATCTATATCTATATATATATATATATATATATATATATATATATATATATATATATATATGTATATTTACATTCACAGATTCATGTGTAATTTATTTGTTTTTTTTGGGAAATATATATGATCCGGAATTAGTAGGAGAAAGTTATGAAGTTGCCTTTAAGCTTCTGATTCTGACTTTTTTGACTTTTTCACGTATAAATTGATTTTAAATCGCTCGCTCCTTCGTTTTTTTTCTGATAAGAATAAAGCTGTTTGCAATCTGTCTGTTGATGAATGCTTCTTCAAGTTGGAGAACATTTTGAAAACTTTGATTGATTAGTGTTGGGCTTAATTTCAATTCTTTTTTGCTTCGTTTAAACTCGCATAGTACGCATCGAGTACGCATACGCATAGTACAGATAAAAGTAGTTACCGTACTAAAATTTGAGGCATTCAGGAAAATATGTCAGGTGGCTATTATCCTGACAGCAATAGCACGCGCCTGTATTTGACCAGTCTTCGCCTTCACCGAACTCTGAGTTTTAATGATTCAAATCAAGTGGGTTCAAATGTACTTTTTCTATGAGTCAAATTCTGAGAGTTCGTCATATTTTATGCCAACGCATAAAACGTAACAATCATAATTAAATAATTAATACCGGCTTAAGATAGATCTGGGTCATCAAAAACACATTTTCAAATGTAAGAGATGTAAAAAGAATCAATTTTGCAGCAGAGTAAACCAGAGAGAAAACCAATGACCGTCTTGCAACTCTCACAAGTCGTTATTATTAATAAAGATTCTAATCAATAATTGGATTTATACAATGTTCGATAACGATAGCATGAACTTCGAAAAACTTCAAAAGATAAAAATAATCCAATTTAGAAAAAGAACGTTTGGTATCAGCATTGTTGGTTGTAAAGTTGGTTGTAGTGAATTGCTGGTAGAGTGCCTAACAAGACAAAGCAAAAATTACCAGCATGAAACGTGACTACATGCCGAATGATGACGATGACGAACGTGAACTTCAGGCCATGATAACGGGGTTGCAGACTCAACTGACACAATGCCTACATACAAACAACCCTAGGGAGCAGTTAGTAAAAACTTTGGAGAAGACAGTCAGTTTGCAAGACTTGTTTAATCTGCACTTTCGGGACGAAGAGGGCTATACGTTGCTAGGAAACGCAGTTCGCTGGCACTTAATGGATGTTGTGAAATTTCTGGTGGAGGAGAAAAAGTTCAAAGTGAAGGAAGAATTAGTGTTAGCTGTCGAGGTCGATTACAAAGAGTGCGTGGAGTACCTAATTAAGGTAAAACCTGTTTTACTAGGCAGGAGAATTTTGGCTGGTACTACTTGTCGTCCGGGTATGACTCCAGTTATGATGGCGTCGTTGAAAGAAAACGAATCAATGCTCAAGTTGTTGTTCGCAAACGGCGCGAGGCCTCTTGAAATCCCCGAATATAACCCGCGGGAGACGAATAACATCATTCGATTCGACGCTATTTACCGAACCTTGCTAGCCCTTTCAAAGCCAATGTATTTGTGTGTAATGAATGAAGATCCAGTAATGGTTGCGTTCAAGATTGCTGAGACTTGCAAAAAGATGGCTGAATCGTTAGACGTTGCAAAGGATGATCTTCTCGAAATCAAAAGAAATTGTGAAAAGTTTGCAGCTGATTTCATCCAGAACGCTGCAACATTCGAAGACCTGGAACTGATTTTGAGCCAGATGACAACTGAAGAAGTTGAAGTTGTAGCTCCTGGGAGAGCTCTGGAACGGTTGAAGTATGCCATGATTCATGATCACATGAACTTCGTCGCTAATGGAAGTGTACAAAAATTGATCAAGAAAAAGTTCTATGAAGGACCAGTTACCATAAGCAACTTTCAGTCTGCTAATTTGCTTAAACGCTCTCTGTACATATCGGCATTAATTGCGCTGACCCCAGTTTGGCTCTTTCTTTATTTGATATTTCCCGCAAGTAACACCCCTACGGGCATATTTGTAAAAGAGTGGATGGAAATGCCTCTGATGCGATTCATAGTGAATGCTGTCATTTACGTCATTGTGTGTCTATTGGTGATTAGCACAGGCATGAATACAAACATCTTCCCATTGGATAAATGGCCTGTTTTGGCTGATGATCGACTTTGTTTCCAAGAGGTTAGGAAACTCCAAAATTTTGATTGCGTCAATGATAATCCAGCGTATACACGTGAGCAGAAAGAGGCGTTTCAAAACCCCCAGTTGTTTAGTGACCACATCAGGGGATCCGCTTTTGTAATGTACCACGAGACATTCACTAACACGACATCTATTCTTCTGGCAGATATGGCTACAATGGTTTGGACTTTTGGCAACGTCTACCAGGAGTTCTGGAACATCTGGAGCGATGGTGTGTTTGAATATTGTTCAGATTGGGTTAACATGCTCAGTATTCTGCTCAACCTATGTTTCGTGAGTGCGTCCTCTTTAAAATACAGTTTTATTGTCAACAAAGGTTACGAACCGATGCAAATATTTGGAGGCGAAATATACCACCCGTTGCAATTGTCAGCGGCTCTGAGGGCGCTCGGGGTTCTTCTCCTCTGCTACAAAATGTACAAACTTCTTCGCGTCACCCAAATTATCGGCAGACAACAAGTGCTACTGATTGAAGCTTTGAAGGCTTCAGTTAGTTTGTTCGTTTTCTTCTTCATATTGGCATTTTCGTTTTCAGTGGCCTCTAATGGCGTAATTTGGAGGACATATCGAGACTACATTCAAAATTGCAACCAGTTACCAAACAACTCATACGCAACAACGGTGGACGTTAGAATTCCCTGTTCGACCAATTTAGTTCCGTCCAGTTTGCAAGAACTCATCAACTATCAAAACTTCATACAAGTTTCTCAGACATACTTTTTTGGCATGTTCAGAGCCCAGGCATACATTTTGGATATTTTCCCCTCTTACGAGAACGGACAAGAGTGGACCGGATTGTTCATGTACTCAGGCTTTGTTTTTTTCATGATCATTGTTCGACTGAACTTGATAACGTTTTTGGTCGTCTTCTCAGTGATGACCTGTACTGACACAGAGGCTGAACATTTTAAATTTGGGCGCGCAAACATAATGTACATGTTCATTCAAGGATCCGACCCATTACCCTCGCCTTTTAACCTAATACCAAGCGTGTATCGAATTACAGCGTGGAAAAATTCCCGAAACGAGATTAGGTCGAAAATGTTCACAGAAAACGAGTTGTGGAAAGTTCCAAAGCTGAGATCGTTAATTAAAAGTTACAAGTTAACTTATTTGCGAGAAGTTAAAAAATCAGCTCTGTTGAAAACACCCGGAACAGGAGAGATTGACAAGCTCAATGTCAAGATAAGAGAGCAACTTTCGCATGCTGACAATACTGTTCTGTCGGTCGATCGACGAACGCGTCAGTTGTTTACCGACAAAAAGGGCGTCTCAGTTGCCGTTGAAAACCCATTCACGAAAAAGTATCAACAAATGAAAGGGCGAAGTAAGAAATTGTTCAAACCGGAAGCAGGTGCTATAGGCACCCAGACGCCTGGCAGTTCTGGCAAAAAAACTTGTTTTCTCATCGAGAAAATAAGTAAAATAACCAATCAAAAATAAAAACAGTAAGAGAGTCAAAAACTACCTAAACATGAAGTATACATGCATTGTAAGTATTTATATCATTATAACTTTAAGCCATTTTAACTTTCATTATTTCTAACAACTAAAAATTCGTATGAAAGAAATCAGCGTCATGATTAATTGTTCCGACCCCACTTGTGGGGGGAGGAACTATATACTCAAATGGGTTTTTTTGTTCAGACAGTTTTGGCCGATAGCCGATAGATATATCCATTTTAGAGAAATGTGAGTGGTATCATTAGAAAGCCCGCCCAGCGTAGAATTCAAAATTAATTTTTTTTTCAATTTCGTATTTTTTGAGGATTTATCGAGGATTGAGGTTGTGTGTGAACACCACATATTTGGCATCATTTTCTTCACTTTTAGTGTAATTTTTCTTCAAATTATCAATTGTTTATAAAAATTTGAATTCAAAATTACATTTCAAGCCACAAAATGACTCAATTTTGTGTTCCTAATAGACAAGGGAAAAAACGACTAGTTCTGGTCTCATAAGGAAGTTTACTATGAAAAAAAAATTCGAATTATGTTTGAGAGCTGTTTTTTTGTTCGTTTTTTAAGTCACCTAGAGACTAGTCACTTTTCATATCGAAGTTCAGTTAAAGAAAAGTCTTATTTACAGTCAAATGAAGCCCAAAGAAAAAAAGATTCGTTTTCAGGGAATCGCCCATGTTTTTTTGGCTTTGACTCCGAGTTTTTGTTATTTTTAATGAATTTCTAATGTACTCATTGAGGTTTAACTAATTTTTTGGAGACCTTAGGCATACTTCTGTTAGCTAAAAGTGCAATGAGTTTCGGAATGAGCATTGAATGATCCAATGTAGTGCTTTCAGTTGACAGCTAATGGCCGTTAAGACATTAAAAATAACTTTTCGAAATTTTTTTTGAACAATTACCGATCTTAAACTAATTTTTGTGAACTTTAAGACAGCATCAGTAATAACAGAACCCCCTTCTTTTCTGCTGCAATCAAAACTAATCAGTTTATTGGTTTTATCTTCTAACTATTGGTTTTATGACTTCGATGCCACATGATTTAAAAAAAAATTAAAATTTTTGTGGATAATTTTTCTATTTTTGGTTACTGTTGAAATCTTATCACAATGTCCTAATATTGATAGCTCCAATTGGCTTAAAGAACATGTTCAATGGATTGAAGATAAAGTTTTCAGAAAAAAGGTTACGGTTTAAATGGCTCCGACACTTTCTTCTAGCATTTTTCTACTGAACTTTTGGTTTTTGCCTTTTTTTGATGTCGTTTTCATAGTTAAATTTCTTATTGTGATGTCTTACTGATTACCTATGCATGAAAAAAAGTTTTGTCCCGCCATTGAGGAATAACTGAGGGTATTTATTGACTTCTGTTGAAAGCTATTGAATTTAATGGCTGTTACGGCTTTGAAAAAAAATTATCGAAAATTTTTTTTGAACATTAAACGATCTTAATTTTATTTCATTGAACTGTGATTCAATCTCAAAAATGACAGGACACCCTTAATTTCTACTGCAACCAACATTATTATGTTTAGCGGTTTCATCTTCAAACTATTGGTTTTATGAACTCAATGCTACAAGATTGAAGTAAAAAAATTAAAAATATCGGATCTTTTCATTTTTTTTGTTGCTGTCGAAATCTTTTCATATTGTCCTAAAATTGATAGCACCCATCGAATAAGAGGAAAAGATCAATAGGTCATAGATAAAGTTTTCTGATAAAAGTCATGGTTTAAATGGCTTCGACGATTTCTTCTCGCACTTTTCTACTGAATTTTTGGTTTTTGCCTAATTTTGATGTTTTTTTCATAAACAAAATTCTTATTGTGATGTCTTATTGATTATCTATTCATGATAAAAATTCTTGTCCTGCCATTGAGGCAAAACTGAGTGTTTTTATTGATAGCTATTGAAATTGAAAGCTATTGAAATTAATGGCTGTTAAGACTTTGAAAATAATTTTTCGAAAAAACTTTTTGAAGATTGACCGATCTTAAGCCTATTTTATTGGACTGGGATTCAGTCTCAAAAATTACAGGACCCTTTTAATTTTCACTGCAACCACCATCAATATGGTTAGTGGTTTCATCTTCAAACTATTGGTTTTATGATTTCGATGCCACAAGATTTCAAAAAAAAAAAATTTTGGATCTTTTTGTTTTTTTGGTTCCTGTTGAAATTTTTTCATGTTATCCTAATATCAATGGCTCCCATTGACTAAAAGAAGACGTTTAAAGGACCATTGATAAAGTTTTCTGATAAAAGATTATGGTTTAAATGGCTTCGACACTTTCTTCTCGCACTCTTCTACTGAATTTTGGTTTTTGCGGGTTTTTGATGTCTTTTTCATAGTCAACATTCTTATTGTGATGTCTTATTGATTTCCCACGAATTACAAACATCCTTGTCATACCATTGAGTGAAAATTGAGCGTATTTATTGACTTCCGTTTAAATCTATTGAGTTTAATGGCTGTTAAGACTTTGAAAATAGGTTTTTGAAATTTTTTTGAATATTAACCGACCAATAGTCTGATTCAGTCTCAAAATTGACAAAACCCCTTGAAATTTAACTACAACCATCATCAATGCGGTTAGCGGTTTCAGCTTCCAACTATTGGTTTCATGAATTCGATGCCACAAAATTTCGAAAAAAAAATTTTGGATCTTTTAGTTTTTTTGTTCCTGTTGAAATCTTTTCATATTATCCTAAAAATGATACCTCCCATAGACTTAAAGAAGACGTTTAACGGATCATAGGTAAAATTTTCTGATAAAGGTAATGGCGTAAATGAGTTCGACAGTTTCTTCTCGCACTTTTCTACTGAATTTTTTTTTTGTGTTTTTGCTTCTATTTGGTGTTGTTTTCATAGTCAAAAGTCTTATTGTGATGTCTTATTGATTTGAGCCTATTTATTGGGTTCCTTTGAAAGCTATTGAATTTAATGGCTGTTAAGACATTGAAAATAAATTTTTTGAACATGAATCGATCTTAAACTTATTTAAGTTAGCTTCATTCAGTCTCAATAATGACAAATTCCTTTACATTTCACTGCAACCACCATTGGTATAGTTAGCGGTTTCATCTTTTAACTATTGGTTTTAAGAATTCGATGCCACAAGATACCAAAAAAAATAAAAATTTTTGCATCTTTTCGTTTTTTTGGTTCCTGTCGAAATCTTTTATTGATAAGCTATTAAATTCTAATAGGCTATTGAAGTCTATTGAAATCTAAGCTATTGAAATCTAATATTGATAGCTCTCATTGACTAAAAGGAGACGTTTAGTGGATCACAGAGAAAGTTTTCTGATAAAAGGTTACAGTTTAATTGGTTTCGACACATTCTTCCAGCACTTTTCTACTGAACTTTTGGGTTTTTGATGATGTTTTTATAGCCAAACTTTTATTGTGATATTCTATCGATTACCTATTCATGACAAAAAATTTTTGTCCCCAATTGAGGCATAACTGAGCGTATTTATTGACTTCAAAAGTTTTCAAGAAAAGTTTTTGAACATTAATCGATCTTAAATTTATTTTTTGTGAACTGTGATTCAGTCTCAAGGATGACAAGACCTTCTTACTTTTTACTGCAACCAGCATTACTATAGTTATCGGTTTCATCTTCTAACTATTGGTTTCAAGAACTTGACGCCACAATATTTCTAAGAAAATATTAAAATTTTCGGATCTTTTCGTTTTTTTTTTGGTTTCTGTTGAAATCTTTTCAAATTATTCTTATACTGATGGCTCCAATTGACTTAGAGTAGTCCATTATTGGATCATAAATAAAGTTTTCTGATTGATGGTTATGATTTAAAGTGCTCCAAAACTTTCTTCTCGCATTTTTCTACTGAATTATTGGTTTTTGCCTGTATTTGTTGTTGTTGTCATCATAGTCAACTTATTGTAATAAGTTGATGATGATTTATGAGGTGAGACATCCTTGTCGTCCGATTGAAGCATAGCTTAGCAATTTCGTTGACTTCCGTTGAAAGCTATTGAGTTTAATGGCGTTGATATTACGGATGTTCTCAAAAGTTTCATTGTTTTAATGTATTTATTCATAATTGGTAATTTTTTGAAGTCATGTTGTTAAGAAAAGAAGATTCTATTTGTTGTTAAAAATTTAGTTGGAATCAGAGAAATTTTTGCCGAAAAGTTTATTTTTTAATGTCTTCGACACTTTTCTCACTCAATTTTTTTTTGAGTTTGCAGTTTTTGCCTGTTTTTTTATTCTTTAGAGCCGTAAATTGCTGACCGGTCGCATAACCTTGTATTGGATTGAGTTAACAGTGTTATTCGAAGCAATCAGTTTAAAGCGAATAGCCTGGAAAATTATGATAGACACTTTCAAAATTTTTTTAAATTTTTTTAGTTTATGTTGTTCTTTTCGTCAACTTGTAACTCATTCTCATCATTGAGAGGTCCAATCCAATTCCTTTTATTTCAAAAGTTAACATTTCTACTTCTATTATATCGTAACTGACGTTTTATTTGTTGGACAATATGCATTTTCACAAGTATTTTGTGAGTGGTGTATTTGTGTTTCTTTTTCTCTTCTCATAGCACATTCTTGTAATAACAAATCGAAATGACTTTCAAATTCTGCCCAAATGAACCTAATTTTGCTTTCAATCTAACTTTAGCTGAATTATTAGAAAAAATTAAAAGAAAAAAACATAATTTTCAGATAATAGCAAACGAGTTTATTGGCTTCAATAGTTTGTGTTTTCGCAAATGATTTGTAATTTTTTAAGTTTTTCCTAATTTTTTGTCTGTTCCAATGGCTTAGTCTAACCAAAAAGATGCCGTATTGATTTCATTATGATTTTTCAATGAATTTATCAAGAGTTATTTTGTTAAAAGCCAATGTTTTTTAAGACTTTAGAAATTACTTGGTTTACAAAATGTTGATTGATATTTGAATTTCGCCTCATTTTTTCTTATTTTGCCGATTTGTTACCTAGTGTCAATGAAAAAAGTTCCATCTGCTGTATAGTTAGGAAAAATAAAATTTGTGTAGTTAAGGTTTTATCCGACTAAATTGTGACGTTGTTACTAGGTGCTTTTAAATTTAGGTTTTTTGTTTTTGCCGTGAAGTTTTTGTTTTTGCTTATTTTGCTGTTTGTCTATTTTCTGCTAGTTTTTTTAATTACAGATCTCGTGAGCTCTGTAAGGAGATCTGGTATATGTAATTCAATTAGTATTTAGGTTTTGTAAAGATTTTTTTAAACTCAAACATCTATTTTGTTATCTCTTCATTTGGTTGACAATTAACGCAAAAATGTAGATGAGCTCGGGTCGGAACATCATGTGCGAACGCACATTAGCGAGCCGCCTTGTTCCTTTTGCAGATACCTACTGAATCACCCAAACACACCAAACAACAATTGATAAAAACAAATATCAAATGCAATCCATCGATAACCTAATGGACTCAGTCGCTAAATATATCTCAGACAATAAGAACAAAAAAGGCAGCTTCCTATTCTCGAAAGTAGACCTAAAATATGCATACAGCCAAATCCCACTACACCTCGAAATTAGAAAACATTGCAACTTCGACATCCTCGGAGGCAAATCAACTGGCACATATCAGTTCATAAACGGATTCTACGGCCTAAGCGATATGCCTGCCACATTCCAAAAAACCTTGGACAAAACGCTCGAAAACATCGACAACAAATTCAACTTTTTAGATGACATACTAATCATAACAAAACGCTCCACCCTCAACCATGAACTCGACATATACAAAGTCCTATCAAGACTTGACAAAGAAAACCTAGCCGTTAAACTAGAAAAATGCGAATCTGCAAAATTCTCAACAACCTGGCTAGGCTACAAAAACCCAGTCGGGAATTTCCCCTACTGTAAAAAATACAGATTCCATAATGAACCTAAAACCCCCTAATACACTAGAACAACTTCGCTCCCTTATGTGCTCAATACACCAACTCAATAAAATTCATACCTAACCTAGCCAATCTACTCAACCCTATAAGACCCCTGCTAAAAAAAGAAAACATAACAAACAACAAAATACGTTGGGAAGAAATCCATACAACAGCTTTGGACAAAATAAAAGCAAAAATCTCTAAAATTACAGAAAAAAAACACTTCGATAAAAAAACGTAAAACAGGTCTTAAATGAGATGCAAGCCACACGGGACTTGGAGCGGTATTAGAACAACAATACCCAGAAGGCTGGTTCCCCATAGCTTATGCCAGCCGCTTCCTAAACGAGGCAGAAATGAAATACAGCACCAACGAACTAGAACTACTATCAGTAGTTTGGGCAAGAAATCATTTCAAATATTACCTACTAGGCTCAAAATGTGAACTAATAACAGATCACACAGCTCTACTTTCGGCACTCAAACCCAACCGGGCCATTAAATCGCGACAAAGCCGACTGATACGCTGGGTAGACAAACTACTACCATTTACTTTTTCAATTCAACATATACCGGGGAAAGATATGGGCTTCACTGATTATCTAAGCAGAAACCCACACCAAAAACCTCCCCCAATAAGCCCAGACGATGAACTATTCGTAATAAATAGAAGTAGAGAATTTACTTTCACACTTTTGAATGAAGAACGAAAACACAACATTTTGACCAATCAGATCGCTCCATTCGGACAAGCACACAAATCACATGACGTAATTAACAACGCTCAGTGCGAACAAAATAAAGCGAACGCTTTTTGCCATTTCACTCGCCATAAACAGTCACACTCTTTCTCGCTAGTTAAATCAAATTTACAATCAAATTCAAAATTTCAAAGTCTCCCACGCAAAAACATTTCGAATCTCAAAAACATCAAAAATTACTCCAACCCAAACTATCCTAACTTACAAGACAAACAGAAGACACCCCTACTCATTAACCCCAACAATTATTACTTACAATCCAACCCTAAAATAAACGTTGTTACAAGAAATAGACCGAATCTCAATACATTCGACAGACAAATCATAAAACGAGCTAGAAGACCAAACACAAATACAATGTCCCATAATAATCTCAATAACCCCCCACCTTAAACACTCCAATCTCAGTGGCTACCCAAACGGACAAAACCCCCCCAACCTCGAACTTAGGACAAGGCCGAGAGCCGATAGACGAAAATAAACATGCTCCTTTATTCGAGTTTGAAAACGAAACTGGCCCCAATTATCGTCTTAACCTTTCCCATGTATTCGGCGAGGAATTCCTAGCGGAGGCTACCCTCAAAGAAAAAAATTTACAAACTATTATCCGACTAGTAAAAAACCCACAATTGGGAACAATTCAAGCTAGTTTAAAGATACTATTACAACTTGCGAAACGACCTAGCCGTAGCCCGATCGGGATGCCTGTTATACGACGGCAAACTAGTTATTCCTCACCAACTCCAAAATCTGGTCATCAACGCAGTACACCGAACCCACCCGGGCCAAGTGGGAATGATCAGATTGGCGAATTTGATCTGGTTTCCCCAGATACACAGAACAATTGCCCTCAGGGCAGGAAATTGCAAGCAATGCCTAGACCAAGGTAAGAACCTAAAACCAATAATCACTAAATCAGAACTAGGAACACTACCTAAGTTAAGTGAACCCAATGAAGAACTACAATTAGACTTCGCTGGACCCATTGTAGACACAAAAAACAATAATAACGAACACTATATACTTGCCGCAGTAGATCGATTTTCACGTTATCCATCCGCACTAGTTCACACAAACTGTGACACGCAAACTGCAATAGAATTTCTAAACCAATACAGTAAGTTCCATGGAATCCCACGCAGCATCCGCTGCGATCAAGCACAAGCGTTCAAATCGAGAGCATTCGAAATATACTGCAAAGAAAAAAACATAAAACTAATAGTCTCCCCCACACACGACCACCGAGCCTCAGGAATGGTAGAACGCTTGATACAAACATTAAAACGAAGATTGGCAACTATGAACATTGACCTCATATGGGACAACACAACCATAGCAGAAAAAATAACAGAAATAATGGAATCCATTAGACTAATACCAAATAGAATCACTAAAATTCCTCCTTTCCAAGCACATTTTGGCAGACCAAAAAACACGGAACTATCTAACATCCTTACAACACCTAGGACAAAAAACCTATCATACAACAATATAAAATCATTTTACTTAGACAAACGACTACTCCAGAACCCAAGCCTGACGCCGGCCGCGATCTGGGACCGGGACACCAACTCGGAAATAAACCTGGACATCCAGTACA
>NC_134468.1:36668312-36680812 GCF_964194025.1 Convolutriloba macropyga | reverse complement strand
TTCGTAATTTTGTGTAAAATTTTTGAGTTAACTAGAACCTTCTACTTTTTTAAAAGTCCAACAAACTTTTTCCATCCATCTGTCTTGTCTTTTTGTCAATAACTCTTCTTCCATTTTTCCAAAAACTTGCACATTTTCTTTGTGGAAGACGCCTAGAGTCAGTTGCTTTTGAGGAAACTTTACTTGATCTTAACTTTAATATTAGTTTTTGCCCATGAAACTCTAATTTTCGAATCGGAACTGCGGGGAATTATTGTGGGTAGTTAAAGGTGTCGCAAACCTGTTGGCGATAAATTAGAATGTGCCAAAGTAACACAAAGGAGACCACTGGAACCAAGAGACTGCTTTTTAGACTTTTAAATGTAGCTTCTTAAAGTTTCCTCTAGCGTTGTTCTTTCTTGGACTTTTTTCATTGTGAACTTTGAACCCAAATGTTGCTGGCAATTAGTATCGTATAGCTTAGCACTACCTCTCAGCCTCTCAGGTTATATTTTAGTTTTGCTTTTTCAGTTCATCTTTTTTTCGGCAAGGTGTTTCTCCTATTTTGTTCAATTTGTTTTACAATTTAATTGATTGAGGAGAGAGGTCAAAAATTAAGGATAACCCAATGGACTACGTGATAGTTTCTAAACTGCAAACATAGCTGGTCGATAGCCACACAATAACCGCAACACCATTTCGTAGATCAGTGTTCTCAGGAAGATAACATATATAGGGCGGAAAAAGACAATATTCTCTTCTTTTTTATAATGACCGGAGCGTAATTATTTAACGAAGCATTGGTAAAACTCTTGCTTCTTCTATTATCAGTTCTCAAACAACTTTTACTTAAATTTGCAAACCCGAACTAAGTTGGCCTGATCTCTGAGAGGGAAAAGAAGTTTGAACTGAATCTTAATAGCAGGATTGGACAAATTTCGCTCAATTGAAAAAAAAGTAACAAAAATCACACAATTCAGCGGAAATTGATGAATGAAAAAACAACAAGCAGATTTGAAGTGGTTGTGACGCTATATAGTTGTAACAAAAGTTTTGACGACGAATTAACTAACATAGCACAACAAGCCTTGCACTGCAATCCAAAGAATTAAACTAACAGAAAAAACACAGTCAGCATTCTGCCTACAACCTCTAAAACACCATTAAAAACCTTAAGAAATAACACTGCATATACCCATATAAGAACAAAATGAAGAAAAAAATTAAAAATTTCAATTAACATCTGTAAAAAATTGTTGGAAAACAATTTTTGTTTAAGTCATTGAAACCACTGAAATCAAACCAAGTTAACGGTTACACCAGAAGAACCTGAGTAATAAACACCATGATTGTGGAAAACGAATGCGAAGCATAAAAGAAAGACAAAAACGGACTAAAGATAGCAAATTTAGAGACAGCCGAAGTTCTTAGAAATCTTTGTAAATTATCTGCATAATATTTGTTGAATTAGTTAACTAAAATCTTAAGTCATAATACAACAAAAAATTTTGCTAACTGGAATACACATAAAAAATATGAGAAATTATAGGCAGAGAACAGCAAGAACATCATGCATGTAAAACTAAAACAAAACAATGGTGTCCTTAAAAAAACAGTGTCATTTTGTTCGAACTGCTATTTCTGAATAAAGCATTTTAATGGGAAAAATTGTCCTCACTAGACAGCCGAGGAGATTTATTATTAACCAGAAAAAGTCAGAGGACAACAAAAAACTACAAACATAAAAAATTCAGGCAAATTTGTCTCAAACAACCGGTGAGTGGTTGGCGTCGGTAGTACCCAGGTAGGGCTTCTATATGTTAGTATTCGGGGAGGGGGAGTGGCTGGTATTTAGCGGAATAGTGAGGGGGCTCCTGCATTTGAGGGAGAGGGTCAAGCGATTTGGGGTGAAGGGTTGGGAGGGCTGGACGCGATGGTGTTCAAAACGGCCAGGTATAGGAAAGCAAAATTGGGGCGTGTTTTGCTGAGGGTGAGTGAGGGGGATCAATTGAAGGGGGGTGTGACTGGGGTTGTTCAAGCGTTCAGGAACCGCCCTTTGCACTATAAAACTGTTCCCACTAAACAATTTCTCGAAAAGCACTCCTAGACACTCGTTAGGCGTAAGGTCCAAAGAGAAATTATTGACCTCCGGGCATTACTTGTTCAATCTGTTTGTAATGACGAAAATTCGAATGAATCAGACGACAAATCGGTCAATCAAAAACTCGTACAAACGACCACAGAAATATTATAATTGCTTCAAACTTTGTTTGAGAGCAATTAAAAGTACCGCCAACAATTAAAAAACACGGCCAATATCATTATAATTGTAATACATTAAAGGAAATTTTACACCAGACAAAAATTAGCTTTATTAGAGAGCCAAAAAAACAACAATGAATGCCAACACAACGAAACGAAAATAAAAGTGGGGAAAACAAAAAATCACTGATGATTCGAATAGAGGTTAGGTCAGAATAGTTAAAAACGTTTGATTTGAATTGAAGCCGTTAATTTTCTTAATACACGTAATGAAAGAGCCAATGAGACCTACTACTAATGGGAATATTCATCAGACCGGACAATAAAAAGAAATACCAATCTAGGTAAGACTAAAAAGTTCATGTTAATTCCTGGAAGGAGGTTGTGAAAGAAAGTTAGGACATTTAGATATTGACCGGGACAAATTCAACGCTTCTTTAGAAAGCAAATGAGAATAATTGTTGAAGCCTATATGAGAACGGTTAGCAAAAAGAGCCACAAACCAAACCAATCAAAACTGCAAAAATACTTGAGATTAATCTTGACATACAGTTTACAAGTCATGCAAACCGCTAAATTAACTAATTCTGATAAAAAAAAAACAAAATTAGGCATCATTGAAACACGTGGGTGATCTGAAAAACAAAAGTTCGTCCAAACACCAAGTTCTTATTCCAATTTTGAAGCAATTTGAAACATTATCACGCGTCTGTCAAATAATTGTTGTGTCATTCTTTTTACGCCTCCAGTGGTGGAGTAGCGCACTAGGCGAAAATCATAGTAGGCGAAGCTGCTTTTTGTATCTATTTGTTAAAAAATTCCTTCCTACTTTCTGCTGAAAGTAGGTGAATCCAATTGTTAATACGATGTTTCTAAATCCACTCGACGATATAAAGTTTTCAATTGTCGCTAAAAAAGTCTGTATAAAAAGATAGCTCAATGAAAACAGGAATTTTTAGAATCAGGCTCATATTCCTGCCGCAAAAATGCAAAAATTCATGAAATATGTTATCATGCAAACATGGAAACATCAACATAACGCACATGTGTTGCATTATGTATTTGTTTTATACGTTACGCATTACGCAAATAATTTTATCGAAGTTGTTCGCGCCCCAGAATTCTAATTTACTAAAAAAATTGTCCTTTAACAAAAAAAACCATTAGCTGTCCTTTACCTTGTAATTTAGTCGTTGTATCTTTCTTAGATTCTTCCGAGAGCTGGAGAATGGATGCAATGATCGAAAATATGGATACTTCAAAAGCACTTTAAGAAAATAATTTGAAATAAAAGATTCTGAAACAAATGTCCTACGAAATTATTTAGCAAAATTTCGCACATTATAGAACAATATTGCGGCTTATCGCTGTAACTTTCAAATGCGGCAACTTTCAGCATTTCTTTTGCCGAAATTTTCGAGATTGTAAAAAAACAATAATTAATAACTATAAGCACGTTTTCAACGTTATTTGCACGTTTTCCATGTTTTCGCCATAAAATTTGGCGCTATTTTGATGACTTTTTTCAACCCTTGATTAATTTTTTTCTCTTGCGTAGATTTTTGTTCTTGGTAACCCACTCCGGCCCAAAAGAGAGTGTTGGGGGAATGGTTACTATTTTTAATAGCAGGCTGACGATTTATCCGGTGGTGGTGCACAAAACAGCGGAGCGTGCGACGATGTCGGAATCGTAGAAGAGTTCTGGGATCAGAGAAGCAGGGTAGTAACCAGTACACGTGGTCCTCTCAACCAACAAAATAAAGAAACCAGTTAGGACGTCTATTTAGAACGTCAGCTAAGCAAGCGCTAAATTTTTGTACAACTTGACACAATGTGGTGTTCAAAGTTTTGCCCGTGGGGCGCCGAGTACCGTGATGGTTAAGAAGTTTACTTAGAACAACCATACCAGTCTCTCAAAAAGCCTTTGTGGGCGTTTGTGGCGGAGATGTTAATATTATTACAGTTACGTATTGTACAAAAATTTTTATTGGACGCAGGGAGGATTGTTATTCAAGGATGACAATGCTTTCCTTAATATCTAACCGAGATAAGCGATACCCTGTTGGTGATGTCATGCGTCTAGAACAATAAAATGTTTTTATTAACGTCATTTTCAACTGAATCTTGATGCAACCAGCTATTCCAATATGACCAGTTGGTCCGACTAAGGGAAAAAAGAGCAATACTTCTACTCCGTTTGACAGATTCTTTTTGGCGAAAGTCTTCTTTTGGCACGTAAAAACTCTCACTGCACATGATACTCCAGATGACGCCCGGTTCAGTTGAGTTCAGTGCGAAACGTTTTAATACCATTTGTTTTACATTAGCATTTGTGTGAAGGCAAGAGCAGTGATACCTACGCTCTTAAGCGTAACATTTTTAAATAAGAGTCAATTTGGTAACACGGAATTGGTTACAAAGACGTGTTGGAAATGCTATATTTTTTGATTGGGTTGCTATCCCGAGTTCAAAGTTATTAGCTATCTCATTGTTTGGTGTAAACTAGAATAATTATATTTAAAAAACTCTGAACTCTTCACCCAGCTAATTAATTGCACAACTTCAGCAAAAACAGGCGTCTGCCGTGTTATCAGCTATGACAATATGGTTCCACTATCAAAGCTAGTGTATTTGATTCACTTGAACGCGCAGTTTGTCCGAAATTCCCATAGGCTTGCTTGTAGAGTTAAGCGACTGAAAGACCAAAGTACCCTCGGTCCAGACGAAAAGTCTGCTGAAAATAAGGCCACGAGATTGAGATGAATCTCTTCTCAAAAAAGCCACATAAAGGGCAGCTTGAAACTGAAGCGAGGCTTCAGGACAGTCATGACTTTCGTAGGTGTTAAGCAAGCCTCAACAAGGACTAATGCAAGCTCCATTAGGACCCGCTTGAAATAGGTACTCAAGCTCGGAGAAACACAACAGTAATGAACACTTTTTGTGAACTATTGCTAAATATGTGTTGCTCCAGATATTTAAAGTATCCAAACTATCCTCCCACATTGGTTGTGGCAAGCTTGGTGGTTCCATAATCTCTTCGAGAAAAAAGTGCAACAGCTAATTTTGTTAATTCAACACATCAGTGCTGCCCGATGACATGCCAGATGTTCTTTTGTAGCAGTCGAGCACTGACAGTATATAGTGCCTTTAGACCAACGGGATCAAACACCTTAAAGACTACGCTCAATAACAAAAAAATTTGTAAACGACTTAGTGACGGCATTTGTGGCTTCCCGACTCCCACGTGATGTGTCATTGTCGTGGTCCCACTTCAGCCCAACTTTGTGCCAAGTTTTTTAAATGGTTGACACAATTAGTTTTGATTCGGTCCCTTGACCTGATCCATCACTTTTATCAGCCAAATTTGGTACACTGCGTACAGATTTAAAAAACTTCAGCCCCTCCCCCCATTGTGGAGACGAAGCACCAATTCATTCCATCTATTGAGAGAAAATTCTTGCAGAGTACTCCGCAGAGTTCAAGTAGAAATGTTCCACGACGGCGTGTTTTTCTTTTGGAGTACTAGTTAACATTGTCGATCGCAGTTCGTTAAAATGCACAATTAGCCGATTCGGGAAAATTTTTAGCTCCGAATATATTTTGAATGGTTTTTGTTTCAATTTTTGTCAAGCTCGCGAGCATTCTTTGTGGATTTTGCGTCAACTTGTTTGTACGGATTGTAATATTCCATGATGCAGCAAAAACGAAATACACTTTGCACATATGGCCATGTACAACATCGAATGCAAAACCAGAGGAAAATAGTACGTTGAATGCAAAATGAAATGAACGATAAGATACTGAGACAAAAATCAAGATTACCGGAGGGCAACGTCATTGAAAAAAACGGAGAACCACAAAAACAAACGAAGAAAAAGAATCATTCGAATGGTATGGAAACACTAGAGATCTTGATAATTATTAAAATGTGGTAGTTAATTTTTAATCTGAATAATATAGCATTATAATCCTTTGGTGAGGTTGACTGGAACTTTTAAGGTTCTTCTCATGCTTTTGAGAAAATAACTTTACCGAATAGCTGAGATTTTCTGAGCAGTATCAATCGGCGAAATCTGCACACAAAATATATATTAATGACTCTGGCTCGAGTGACTCTTATAAGAGTGCATTACAGGGTACCAATATAAAATTTCGTATATCTCATTAAACGTTGTCAGAATGGACGATTAATATTTGGAACTGTTTTTAAGTCGGTCAAACTTCTCAATCAAGATTTTTCTTTTGAAAGATCACCTCTGTCTTTTTTTTTGCAAAAGATAAGTCTAATGGGGTTTGACTTTTGCTTTAAAAGACCAAAGCATCCTTATTTCTCCAACTAATCAAGAATTCAACTAAAATAGTCAAAACGGATAACCTTTCGTCTCAAAGAATAGGTTTGTGCGAGTTAACGGTGGCCGGGAAAACTCAAAAAATTACTTAGGACCGTGAAAGACAAGATGGGTTAGCTAGACTTGTCGGCTAGATATATAAACTTAGCGGACGTCAAAAATTAAGATTTTTTTATAGGAAAATTTATGTGTTTTTAATTTTCCAATAAAATTATTCTGTGTTGGATTTTTTTCAACAAATATTTGCTAGAAAATTTTGTTGACCCCAGAAAATTTTGTTCATAGTTGTTACACAGTCAGTCGGGATTTTTGGTGCTAAATCTTCGGAATCACACATTCATTCACTCATATTTCCAAGCATATGTTATCCACTTTTGCTGAAAGAAACACGGTTTGAAAAAATCGCAGATGCACTTCACTATTTTTTATGCTGCACTTTTATTCAAAAGCTTGTCACAACATTTAGGCTAACAACTGCCGATGAAAAGCGGATTATTTTTAGCAGAGGGAACGTAATCATGAATCAAGCTGTCTACCGTAAACTTTTCATTGAACTGTTTAATGGCCAAAATATTAATATTCTCGCTAGCAAACTTTTTTGCACTAAAGATTGCAAAGGTTTTTGCCGTTTTAGTTGCGGGAAAGAATAAACATTTCAAAGTTAATGCTTTTAATAAGCTTAACAGTTACTTCTGTTAATTAGTTTCAAAACGTTCAAAGTCTTCGTCGAAATTCAAAACCAAATTGATAAAACTGTGTTTTACGCATTCTTGTCCTTCATTTGTGTTTTAAGCTTAGTTTGATTATTTTTCTCTTTTCTCTTTTTTTTGCATTTTCCAATCTTTTTTTAAATGTTGTTTGAGATTTTTTGCAAAATACCCTTCCCTTAATTTGAGTAAATATTGTTACCACCCAGGTTGACGTTCAGACAAAAATTGAGCTACGCTCAAACCCACTGGAACATACAAGTTCGAGCGCAAAATTGTCTTGGCGATAGTCTGATTTGGGTCTGATCATAGGTCATTCGGTCTTCAAGGTATAGTTAGAGTGTACTTTGGTTTAGAGGCTCTCATCATAGGTCATTTCGGTCTGAAAGATCTGATCAGAGGCGAAATTGAACGCACTTGAGCCTGATCAGAGGTTGTATCAAGTCCACTTGACTCCATGTTGTGCGCGCACTTGTGTCTAAGTATGTTTTTTGTTTTTGCGTCTTAATGAGTAGGTGGTTAAAGTTCTGCCACAAGCCAAAGAAAAAAATTATTTTCTGATTAGAGACTCATTTGCAGTCCCTTGCCTCCGATCAGAACTGTCAGGACATAAGAGTCTAGCTGCTAGCCAGTGGTCACCCCTTTAAAAAAAGGAATAGCAACTGTAGATTCAGACGCTTTTTAAAAATAACTGCCAAACTTCATCTATGGCGCCGGCGTACTTAAACAATGGCATGCAAAGTTTTCAAATTTAAAATTTCTGTAATTTTTTTTATTCACAAAGAAACTAAAGAAACTTTTGACTTCGAATTCACTTCAATGAATTTTCTGTTGCATACATTAGTTTTTCTATATACATATATTATAACGAGACTTAATTCCTCGTGCGTGTTTAAGTATAGTCTCTGATCAGAGGTCACTTCGGTCTGGAAAGTCTGATCAGAGGTCAGTTCGCTCTGCAAGGTTTGATAATAGTTTGTTCATAGCCTGAACAATGGTCTGAATTTGAGTTTGTTCATAAGCGCACTACAGTCCGGACCATAGTCTGGGTGCCGTCTGATCATAAGTTATCATGGTCTGGAAAGTCCGATCAGGGGTCATTTTGGCCCTGAAGGTCTATATCAGAGATCATTTCAGTCTGGATAGCCTGATCATAGCTCAATCTGGGTCTGGACCTCAAGTTGGACAACATCGCACCACTTTATTGTTCACTCAAATTTTCATTTTAATGGTTTTTGTTTTCAAAAGTTGACATGTCGAAAAATTTCAGTCTGATTTTTGTTTATTGTGAACGCAGTTGAAGTTCGTATGTTTTTTTATTTAAACGCCGTATTCGATCAGCATACCTTTTTAATATAGCGAATGTCAGCTGTTATTTTTAATTATCTGCATCGTTATTTACACTTGAATAGAGCAAGTATCGCTTGTTTTTTGGTAATTTGGATGGTAACGCCGATAATTTTCGGTAACTTCGAGCTGTGATGATTTCTGCTCTTTAATGTTTGAAGAATTAAAGACCACACATCGCATTGAATCAAATATGGGTTTTGGTTACAGAGCTGTTTCTTTTCCAAAGAAGAATATAATCATTATACGCACGCACGCACACAACTATTCCGGATGAGATCCGCGACCCCAGACAGGTATGGACAAGACAGACTTGCGTCTCAGGCAGGGGTCCAGACCGAGTAGACCAAAAATAAGTTGTGAGACTTTGACAAACCTTGACCAGACTGTAAAAATAGGCCAGACAGAACAGACCCAGTTCCAAACTCTGGGCCAGACCGAACAAATTTTGGTCCAGACCCTGGGCAAGACCAAACACCCAAGCTCAGACCCTGGGCCAGAATAAAAAGACTTTGACTGCCCGGGCCAGACAGAACAGACTTTGGTTAAACTGGGCCTGACCGACTCACACATGTAGGGTTACACTAAAGAATTAAAATTTTTGCGCTTCTAATTTTAGCCCAAAAAATTAAAATTCTATATTAACAGGATGGGCTGCTGCTTAGAAAATGAAGACTGCAGGGCTCAAATTTGTTTGCAGAGGACTGGCTACAGTATTGAGCTGGGCTTTGATCAGACCAAAGTTTGTTTGGACGCTGATTAGAGCTAACTTTCTCAATATTACATCTCCGAAGAGGTCCAAAAATGAAAAAAAATTTCGAGAACACACCACAGAATAGGTATGAACCAAACCGAACAGACCAAAGTATGGGCATGGGCCAGATCAAAAAGATTAAAAAAATAGTCATGGGCCATTCTGAACAGACCAAAAATTGGGTATGAGTCAAACCGATATAAGGTACGGACCAGACCGAACAAACCAGAAATAGGCATGGCTCAGACGGATGGCGCGTCCACAACTCCGTCCAGACTATGATAGAGGGTCGCGCTGGACAGCATATCCTTGACCCAAGTCCGTCTGGTCCATACCTGATTTGGGTCAAGGACATCGTCTTGTGCACACACACACACACGCACACGCACACACACATACACACAAACACACACACACACACACACACACACACACACACACACACACATACACACAAACACACACACAAACACACACACACACACACACACACACACACACACACAGACACACACCACACACACACACAAAACCAGACACACAAACGCACACACACAGAGACCAACACAAATACAATCAAACACACCTACACCCACACGAACACACACACACATACACACAAATACACATACACTACATATTTACATGCACGTACACATACACGTATCTACCTACATTCACATACACAGACACACTCAATCTCTCTCTCTCTCACACACACAAACTTTCACACACAAACACACACACAAACACACAAATTTTAAACACAATCACACACACTCTCTCTCTCTCACGTACACACACAAGCCCACACACACACAGACACACTCCCTCACACACACACGAACACACACACACACACACACACACACAAACACACATACTATACACATACACATGCACGTACACATACACAAACACTTATCCACATACATACAAACACACTCACGCACACAAACTCACACACACACAAACACTCACATACACACACACACACACAAACTTTCACACACAATCAAACACACACACACACAACCTCTCTCTCTCACACACACACACGAACACACACACACACAAACAAACATGCACGTACACATACACAAACACATATCCACATACATACACACATACACTCACACACGCACTCACATGCACACACACAAAAACACACATACACTACACACAAAAATGCACGTACACATACAAAAACACATATCCAGATACATACACACACACTCACACTCTCTCACACACACGAACACACACACACACGAACACACACACAAACACATATACTCTACACACACATACACATGGACGTACACAAACATATTCACATATCCACATACATACATGCACACACACTCACACAAGCACAGACTTAAACACTCCCTGTCGCACACACACGAACACACACAGACACAAACACACAAAAATAAACATACAATACACATACTCATGCACGTACACATACACAAACACATATCCACATACATACACACACACTCACCCATACACACACAAACACACATACACTACACATACACATACACATATCCACATACATACATGCACACACACTCACACAAGCACAGACTTACACACTCCCTGTCGCACACACACGAACACACACAGACACAAACACACAAAAATAAACATACAATACACATACTCATGCACGTACACATACACAAACACATATCCGATTACATACACACAAACATTCACTCACTCACACACACACTCACATACACAAACAAACTTTCACACAATCACACACACACACTCTCTCTCTCACACACACACGACCACACACACACACAAACACACATACCCTACACATACACAAGCACATATCCACATATATATACACACATTCACACACACACAAACACAAGCTTTCACACACAATCACACACACACACACACTCTTTCTCACACACACTCACACACACAATCAACCATACACACACACACACACACACACAAACACACATACACTGCACTTACACATGCACGTACACACACACAAACACATATCCACATACATACACACATACACTAACACACACACTCACATGCACACACAAAAAAACAGACATACACTACACACAAAAATGCACGTACACATACAAAAACACATATCCAGATAAATACACACACACTCACACTCTCTCTCACACACACGAACACATACACACACACGAACACACACACAAACACATATACTCTACACATATATACACATGGACGTACACAAACATATTCACATATCCACATACATACATGCACACACACTCACACAAGCACAGACTTACACACTCCCTGTCGCACACACACGAACACACACAGACACAAACACACAAAAATAAACATACAATGCACATACTCATGCACGTACACATACACAAACACATCCACATTCATACACACACACTCACCCATACACACACACACATACACTACACATACACATACACATATCCACATACATACATACACACACACTCACCTAAACACAGACTGACACCCTCTCACACATACAAGAACACACACACACACACACACGAACACAAATACAATACACATACACATGCGCGTACACCTACACAAACACATATCCGATTACATACACACAAACATTCACTCACTCACAAACACACTCACATACACACACAAACTTTCACACAATCACACACACACACACACTCTCTCTCTCTCACACACACACTCTCACACACACGACCACACACACACAAACACACATACCCTACACATACACAAGCACATATCCACATATATATACACACATTCACACACACACAAACACAAGCTTTCACACACAATCACACACACACACAAACACACATACACTGCACAAACACATGCACGTACACATACACATACACATATCCTCATAAATAAATACACACACACTCACACACACACACACGAACACACACACACAGATGAACACACATACACTGCACATACACATGCACGTACACATACACAAACACATACCCACATACACACACACTCATACACACACACACACACGCAAACTTTCACACACACAATCACAAACACACTCTCTCTCTC
>NC_134468.1:36655812-36663312 GCF_964194025.1 Convolutriloba macropyga | reverse complement strand
CATTTCTCAGACAATTAGTACCAACTTTTCTTCTTCACGAGTTTACGCCGGACCTGCAATCATCCGCCGTTCTCAGAGTAGCCAAAGAAAAACTATCTCCTGCAATGATAATAAAGTGGAACGAAAATGTCATCCGCAAAGAACTTGTTAACCCAAATTTGATTCATTTCAAAGATTGGATAGACGAGTATGCCGAAGCGTGCGAAGATATGCCACGCACTCACAACAGAAATTCATTCTATGAGAGAACACACCAACGTGGAAAATCTGAACAAAGGATCAACGCCAGAAAGAATTGCCCGCTTTGTTCACAAAGCCACAATTTAGGAAAATGTCAAAAATTTTTGAGTGAAAACGTGTACGACAGACAGCAGACAGTGCGACAACTGCACTTATGCCCAAATTGTCTTACCGAACATCCAAAAGGACAATGTAACAGCAAATACAGATGCCAGGTAGACAATTGTAACGGTTTTCATCACTCAACAATACACCGTAACAATTTCAAAACAACACAGCCTAGTAATCAAGGACAAAACCAATCAATATCTGAATATCGACACAACGGAGATAACTTGAACAGAAACCAGTTCAATTTCACAAATAACAGTTCTTCGTTGAACAAAAATTTGAGCAGAAGTAACCCCAACTGCAATCACCAAACTAGACAAAATGGTAACAGTGTTTACAACCGGCAACGCAGCAGAAGCCGATACAACAGCAGCAACAACAACAACTACAACAACAACAGCAGCATCAACAGCAACAGCAACAATAGCACAAATGGTAACTACAACAATAGTAACAGCTACAACAGACATAACCGGAACTTCTATTACGGGAAATCACATCAAGTGCCCAATACGTCCAATGTTCAACAACAGCAGCCAACATCAGGAAACTTTAATCAACAATATCAGCACTCAACAGACCAAAATTCGCAAAGCTTCTCAGGCAGCAATAACCGACAACAGAACTACACTTGCAGTAATAACCAGCCGAGCAGTTGGATCCGACCACATGTTCAGCTCCAAGCAATACCGGTAACAGTGTTTTCGGAGACGGTCTCAATTGAAACTTACGCTCTCCTTGACAGTGGAAGTGACAATACGCAAATTACCAAGACAATAGCAGATGCTTTAGGAATTCGTGATAGGAAATGTGTTACAATACCCGTAGCATCACTATACCAAGAACACACGATTGAAACAACAGAAATTTTTCTTGGGATTGGAGCCATCGACAGCAGTAGACCTATCATTAACTTACCAGTCTTTGCGACTTCTACCACAGACTTTCAAATGCCGACGGTGCCAATTCAGATGCTCAACAGCGTTTGTAAGGACTTCGGTCATTTAAGCGATATCAATTTTCCTCAAATCAGAGACAACAAAATAAGTATTCTGATAGGAGCCGATGCTTTTACAGCAACAGTTCCACTCAAGTACACAATCGGACCACCTGGAACACCGTACGGAGTTCTCACACAATTAGGATGGACAATAACAGGACCAGTCCCAAACAAGTATAGACAAATTACAGAGAAGAACCAATGCAATCGTAATATAACCTTGTTCAATAGGGTTAAGTCAGAAGAGACAATTTTGGACGAAGACATGCTACAATTATTTTGGACCTGTGAAGGAACAAGAACAACAAAGGCTTCACCTAATACAGTAAACCAAGAAGACAAGAAAGCCCTACAAATTTTCGAGGATACAGTAAAACATAACGGAGACAGGTATGAGATTGGACTACCCTGGAAACAAAACATACAATTACCTAACAATTACTTTCTAGCAAAAGCCCATTTACGATCATTGGAAAAGCGCCTCAATGAAGACAAACTGTTAGCCGACATCTACAGCAGCTGGATTCATAACGATATTCTAAAAAGTTACGTTGAGGAGGCGGACCGCGAACCTTCCCCAACTTGCAGCCAATTATGGTATCTTCCTCATCATCCTGTACAGCACAAACAGAAGAAAAAGATTCGTCGTGTAACAAACGCAGCATCTATTTATAAAGGACATTCACTGAATAAAGCGCTTCTAACTGGACCAGATCTTCTCTGCAGTTTAGTTGGACTCCTACTACGCTTTCGACAGTTTGCCATAGCAGTTACCGGAGATATAGAAGCCATGTTTATGCAGATAGCCGTAAGGAAAGAAGGTCAAGACGCATTAAGGTTTCTATGGTACAAAAACAACACCGAAACAATATACAAATACAAGCGACTCATATTTGGTGCAACCTGTTCGCCCTCTTGTGCTATCTATGTACTTAGAAAATGTGCTATCGATAATCACCACTTATCACCTGAAGCTAGTCAATCAATAACGAATAATTTTTACATGGACGACTTTTTACAGAGTTTCGAGACAACAGACGAAGCAATTGAACAGACAACATGCATCAAAGAAACACTTAAAAAAGGAGGATTCAACTTAACGAAATTCTTCAGCAACGATTCGAGTTTTCCTTTAATTGACGACACTGAAGGAGATAAAGCATTAACGCAACGAGTTCTGGGACAGACGTGGGATGTCAAAAACGACACCTTCATATTTAGGAAACCCAATTTAGACATCAAAATTGAACGTTTACAACAAAGAGAACTCTTGTCAACAGAAGCTTCGCTTTTCGACCCCCTGGGGATGATAACGCCATTTGCGATACGAATTCGGAGCCTTCTTCAAGCAGTCATAAAACAAGGCAAGAAATGGGACGAACAAGTACCAGCCGAATTTCATAGTGACCTGAAGAAATGGATTAACGAATTCAACAGCATGCCAGATATTACAACAAAAAGATGCCTTGTAACAGGACCAACGACCAGTCAACAACTTCATGTCTTCACAGATGCATCAAATATAGCAACTTCAGCGGTTATTTATATGAGATCTACAACTACTGAAGGGAATGTCATTGTGAACTATGTCATTAGCAAATCCCGAGTAGCCCCCATAAAGCACACAAGTATACCTAAACTTGAATTAGAGGCAGCCACAATGGGAGCCGAACTAGCTAGTTTTGTAGTCACAGAAATGACATTAAATTTTTCCTCAGTTCACTTCTGGACGGATAGTACTGCAACATTAGGATGGATAAACTCAGACAAACGGCAAAAAGTTTTCGTAGCTAACCGTGTCAACAAAATTTTGGAACATTCTAAAGCAGAGGAATGGAAACATATACCCGGAAAGCTCAACCCTGCCGACCATGGTACCAGAGGTTTGAAACCATCAGAGCTTGAAGAGAAGTGGCTACAAGGACCAAAATTTCTTTTTCAAGACCCTGAAAACTGGAACTTTGGTCAAACAAATTTTTTAAGAACGACAAATTTAGTATTACCTAAATGTATGGACCCTGTCATAGAACCATCAAAATTTTCAATTTGGAAACGATTGCTCAGAAGGACAACAACCGTGTACAAAGCAACAAACATTTTGCGGAAAAGAGATACACTAAACAGTCAGAATGAAGCCCAAAATTACCTGATAAAGATTTCACAACAAAACACTTTTAGAAAAGAAATTATTAGAATGCAAACTGGACAGCAACTGGAACGAATGGATGCAGTTCTTCAATTCAATCCATTTTTGGATGGAAATGGAGTTTTGCGTGCCAAAGGAAGGCTGAGACATGCGCCAATACCTTGGAATCAAAAACACCCCATAATACTAGACATCAAAGACCATGTCACTCAGTTAATTGTTCAAGACGCTCACACTAACAGCTGTCAACACATGGGAACGGAGTTTGTCAGAGCGCACCTACAACAGACATTTTTAATCATTGGACTTCGAAGGTTCCTAAGAAGACTCAGCTGGACATGTTTCATATGCCGCCGATGGAGAGATCAGAATATTACACCAATGATGTCTAATCTTCCGCACTTTCGCTTTGCTGATGCCGAAAAACAATACCCATTCATTAATGTAGGATTATATTACTTTGGACCTTTCTACATTGAGGATAATACTCGCAAGCTTGAAAAACAGTACGTCTGCATTTTCACGTGTTTAGTAACCCGTGCAGTGCACTTGGAAGTTTACCATAGTCTAGACACCGACAGTTGTTTACCTGCAATTAGACGTTTTGTTTCAAGGAGAGGATATCCAGAGATAATAATCTCCGACAACGGAACAAATTTTACAGCATCGAAAAAGGTTATGAATTTGGATAATATCAGCATCGACAACTCCTATATTGCTCAACAATTATCGCAGCAGAACATAGTTTGGAAAATGAATCCACCACTTGCTCCACACTTCGGAGGTATATGGGAAAGAATAATTCAAACAGCGAAGAGAACTCTTCTCATAATCTTAGGAAGTCAGCAACTGAAAGCAGAGACTTTCCAAACAATTGTGACAGAAACGGAAGGCATCATAAACTCCCGCCCCATAACTTACGTTTCTTCTGATAAAAACGACGAAGAAGCCCTAACACCCAACCACTTCATTCTTCGACGACCACATCTAGCCCTAGCCCCTCTAACATCAAAACTGAAAATTTTCAGGAAGAAAGATTTCAACTATACACAAACGCTTTTGGACCACTTCTGGAAAAGACTTCAAAGAGAGTATACTTCAGACCTAATAAGCAGAGAGAGAGAGCAGTCAAAACAACTCAGAGTGGGCGATTTAGTCTGGATTCTGAACGAATTTACCCCGAGAGGTATTTGGCCCCTTGGACGGATAACCAAATGTCATTATGGTGCCGACGAAATACCAAGATCATTTGACATTCACACAGCAACAGGTACACTAACGCGCCCTGCAGTAAAATTGTCACGAGTCATAGATGAAGAAGAAGCGGACATCACAAGGAGCGCAGCAACAAACCCAACTTGATTTAAAACTATATTAAAATTATCTCCAAATTGTTTACTTACTCATCTCCTGGAAACCAGTCATTCAACATTCAATAATATTATTAACCCTTTTCTCTCGTTGTGTGGGAAGATTGTGAATTTTGTCAAAAATTCCAATTAGCTTTTAGATGTCAAGCCACCACGAGATAGCGAATTGCAACTCAGAACAACATCAGAAGCCAAATAGATCAAACCGGTCCATTCCAAATCAAGTAACCAGCAGCTCACAAGATTGCCTACCATACAATGCAGCTTACAATGCAAAGAGAAGATCAACAACTTCGAAAGAGATTACAAGTCACAAACTCAATATGTTTTATATTAGTTTTAAATTAGTACCAGAGTATTCAGGTCTAGCCCTAATTTTAAAGCGCGCCCTCCTCTCCTCGCGGAGTGTTGAAGCTCAAGCTTCAATATTTCGCAAGTTTCTTAATTTGACTTTTGCATGATTTGATTTCTAACTTTAGTCCATATGTTTCCCTGCTAATTTACCGCTGAAACCAAAGTTTGTGAATTTACTATTGTCAAATCGATCTTATAAGCAAGTTGGTCAACAGGAACGTTCCCAAATTTTATGTAAGAAAGTACGACGATTGGTGCAATTTCTTGCAATTTTCGTGCATTTCAGGGCCTGAAACGCACGAAAAATGCAAGGAAATTGCACCAATCGTCGTACTTTGTTACATAAATTTTGGGAACGTTCCCAAAATATATGTAACAAAGTACAACGATTGGTGCAATTTCCTTGCATTTTTCGTGCGTTTCAGGCCCTGAAATGCACGAAAAATGCAAGGAAATTGCACCAATCGTTGTACATTGTTACATAAATTTTGGGAACGTTCCCAAAATTTATGTAACAAAGTACGACGATTGGTGCAATTTCCTTGCATTTTTCGTGCGTTTCAGGCCCTGAAATGCACGAAAAATGCAAGGAAATTGCACCAATCGTCGTACTTTGTTACATAAAATTTGGGAACGTTCCCAAATTTTATGTAACAAAGTACGACGATTGGTGCAATTGCCTTGCATTTTTCGTGCATTTCAGGGCCTGAAACGCACGAAAAATGCAACGAAATAGCACCAATCGTCGTACTTTTGTTACATAAATTTTGGGAAGGTTCCCAAAATTTATATAACAAAGAACAACGATTGGTGCAATTTCCTTGCATTTTTCGTGCATTCAGGGCCTGAAACGCACGAAAAATGCAAGGAAATTGCACCAATCGTCGTACTTTGTTACATAAATTTTGGGAACGTTTCCCAAAATTTATGTAACAAAGTACGACGATTGGTGCAATTTCGTTGCATTTTTCGTGCGTTTCTTGTCCTGAAACGCACGGAAATGCAAGGAAATTGCACCAATCGTCGTACTTTGTTACATAATTTTGGGAACGTTCCCAAAATTTATGTAACAAAGTACGACGATTGGTGCAATTTCGTTGCATTTTTCGTGCGTTTCAGGCCCTGAAATGCACGAAAAATGCAAGGAAATTGCACCAATCGTCGTACTTTGTTACATAAATTTTGGGAACGTTCCCAAAATTTTATGTAACAAAGTACGACGATTGGTGCAATTTCCTTGCATTTTTCGTGCATTTCAGGGCCTGAAACGCACGAAAAATGCAAGGAAATTGCACCAATCGTCGTACTTTGTTACATAAATTTTGGGAACGTTCCCAAAATTTATGTAACAAAGTACAACGATTGGTGCAATTTCCTTGCATTTTTCGTGCATTTCAGGGTCTGAAACGCACGAAAAATGCAAGGAAATTGCACCAATCGTCGTACTTTGTTACATAAATTTTGGGAACGTTCCCAAAAATTATGTAACAAAGTACAATGATTGGTGCAATTTCCTTGCATTTTTCGTGCATTTCAGGGCCCGAAACGCAGGAAAAAGGCAAGGAAATTGCACCAATGGTCGTACTTTGTTACATAAATTTTGGGAACGTTCCCAAAATTTATGTAACAATGTACAACGATTGGTGCAATTTCCTTGCATTTTTCGTGCATTTCAGGGCCTGAAACGCACGAAAAATGCAAGGAAATTGCACCAATCGTCGTACTTTGTTACATAAATTTTGGGAACGTTCCCAAAATTTATGTAACAAAGTACGACGACTGGTGCAATTTCGTTGCATTTTTTGTGCGTTTCAGGCCCTGAAATGCACGAAAAATGCAAGGAAATTGCACCAATCGTCGTACTTTGTTACATAAATTTTGGGAACGTTCCCAAATTTTATGTAACAAAGTACGACGATTGGTGCAATTTCCTTGCATTTTTCGTGCATTTCAGGGCCTGAAACGCACGAAAAATGCAAGGAAATTGCACCAATTGTCGTACTTTGTTACATAAATTTTGGGAACGTTCCAAAAATTATGTAACAAAGTACAATGATTGGTGCAATTTCCTTGCATTTTTCGTGCATTTCAGGGCCGAAACGCAGGAAAAAGGCAAGGAAATTGCACCCAATGGTCGTACTTTGTTACATAAATTTTGGAACGTTCCCAAAATTTATGTAACAATGTACAACGATTGGTGCAATTTCCTTGCATTTTTCGTGCATTCAGGCCCTGAAATGCAAGAAAAATGCAAGAAATTGCACCAATCGTCGTACTTT
>NC_134468.1:36582529-36655612 GCF_964194025.1 Convolutriloba macropyga | reverse complement strand
GTTTTAAATTTCATGTGGAAGTTTGTAAATGAGCGATTCGACGAAAATAACATCTGTAGCTGGCATCTATGCTGTGACTGTCAGATCTGCAGAAATAATAGGACAATTTTCTAAGACGACGACTGGGACGAAAATCCCCTCAGTGAAAACTGTAAATCCCCAACAACAACAACAACAAATGGGGGACTATAAATTCATGGGGGGGGGGGGGCTTCTAAGTTAGGGCCAAAAAATAGCAAAATATTCAATTGCTGCGTTGTTCTATATGCACGTGCTGCTTCACGTGAGTTTCTGCCACATAACTCAAGATTAATTTGCTAAGTTGGGCTGCCTTAAGATTTTAGCGGCTGATTATTTTGTACCTTTTGTTCTCTAATAAGGTTTGGTTTCAAACTAAATTTTTCCCATCGTAGTGGTTATATAACGTCCACCAACCCCCCTTTACCGTAAATACCCCAATCGGGAGGGAGCACCCTAGTGATCAACGAATTGAAAAATTTGAAAGCATCTTGGGAGCAATCTTGCAAGTGAATGCATACCGGTACCAATGAAGTTCGTTGCCTTTTTCTTGCACGTTTTTCGATTCACTTGCAAGAATTTCGCAAGCTTTCCAATTCACTTGCAAGAGTTTTGCAAGCTTTTCCATTCATTTTTTCCAGTTGATTTTAGCTACCAAAAGTACTCAGAAAGCAATTCTAGAAATTAAAACAGATTCCTGCAGGATTTTGAATCAAGGCCGAAAGTTTTCCATGGATTTCAGTTTTGTAATTTTTTTAGTATACTTAATTTGCTTCAAAGGTGTTTTCTAAAACACCACTACCCTGATTTTTTTTTGTCTGGATTGACATCCAGGCAAGAAATATAGTTTTTGAATCAGGTTGCAAGATCCTTACAAGTTTTAAATTCACTCATCACTAGGGCTATAATAGGAATTAATTTTTCAAATTGAATTGGTTTCTGTTTTGTAGCAAACAGACCTGCTAACTCGCATGGAGAGGGAGGAGAGGGAGAAGGAGATAGAGAGGGAGAGGAGGCGTCTCATTGCAGAGGAGAGGGAGAGAATCAAGAAGGAAGAGATGGACAAGAAAAAAGTACTATTTTATTCTTATTCTCTCAAACCAATCCTTGCATATGAAACACTTGTCGAACGAGGACGGTTATCTTGCTAGATCTTGCAAGAATATTACAAGACCAATATTGAGAATCTTGGAAGATTTTTCAAGATAACCGTCCTCGTTTGACTAGGATAGTGATGCCACCCACCACTGTATCCCAACAGCAATTAGCACAAGTACATTGGACTCAGAAGGTGCAAACCATCTTTGGTCATAGCCGTTGTCTCGCGACTTAACCTTTACACCACAGTCCTATGAATTTGACGATTCTGCTGGGCTTCTATACCAGCTGCTGGTTGTTAAAATAATACTCGGTTATATTTACGATCCCAGACTTTTGGCACTCCAATTCAAAAATTTCAGGCCCTTTATTGCTTTTACTTCAACTTTAAGCAATTTTCTTAAGAGTAGCTTTTGCGGATAATTTTTGGGAATTAAACGAACAAGCGAAGGAAAGAAAGAAAAGAACCAATTAAGAGCTGAAATGGAACTTCAATTGATATTTCTGCAGTGATAAACCTGGTCCACAATACAATCAATTCCGCTAAAAGAACTATTTCTCTTCTCATAAACAGTCGTTGTAAAATCAGTCAACAAACAATCACTATCTGGCTTAAAGCCTCGACTTTCTAACAAACACTTGCAAGTATTGATATCAGAGACTGTTATTTGACACAAGTCATCAGCTGTTATTGGTTGTTGATCGGATCGCGATATTTTTGCATTGCTGTTCAAAACTTCTGGGTTCCTTACTAATCGGTTGGTTTTGCATCCATTTTTGGAACAGAGATCATCACAGCATCGGTAGAACACTTTCCCCTCCAAATTTGGATGGTGAATTGCGGTGCAAGCTAAAAATGAGCTCCAAAGAAAATCATTTGCAGGTCGTGAATATAAGTTAACACAACCGACTAACGTCTGGGAAAATGCTCTCAAACGACCGGCGAATGGTTAGCTTCGGTTGTAGCCAGCGTGTGCTAAGGGAAGCTAGCATCAGGATGGACTGCTGAGGGGTCCAAACCAGCAAATAGCCTTTTACTCTAAGATTTGCCTTTTTATCTTCTCAGCAGTTTTGATAATTATCCACTTAGAGATTGAGACAGTCATAGCTCTAAGAGAGCTGCTCAGAGACTTAATGCCTTCCTGGTTATAGCAGTTTATCTCGGTTTTGAGGACAAACAGTTAAAATGTCGCGCGAAAACTCAATCAAGCGAAAAATTGCTTATAAAAGACCACAGGACTAACATAAGTGCTGCAGATTTTGTCTGAGAAAAATTAACAAGAAAAAACCCACAAAGAGCTGTCTAATCTTTTAAATAAGCAAAGAGTTGCTTTTTCTCAAAAATAAAACACAATCCGATAAATCTCAAACGAATAGTTTAGAGGCCGGAGAGCTAAAGCTTGAAAGAAAGTTTTTTTTTGCTT
Source organism: Convolutriloba macropyga (assembly GCF_964194025.1). Lineage (NCBI taxonomy): Eukaryota > Metazoa > Xenacoelomorpha > Acoela > Convolutidae > Convolutriloba > Convolutriloba macropyga. The sequence goes on along the minus strand of NC_134468.1, from coordinate 36,653,072 downwards.
TTTTTGCTTTTTTCTGCTAAATTTTCAAAGATTGCCGAAAAATAAAAAGACGACGAAACGTTTTAGGAACTGCTATTTTTTTTGAATACCGTTTTTGGTTAACCTGAGATTTTGCTGCCGTAATCAGTCAAAGATTTGAAAATTTTATGCAGATCAATTTGGTTGATTTGAACCAAATTTCAGGCAACATTTGGGCGTAGAACTGGTGATAATTGCACCAGTGGTTATTAATTGCTCTTGAACGAAGCTCAAAACAATTATTGTAAACGTGTGTGTTTTTTTAATGCAAAATTTTCGCTTGACGGTTTTGACTTTTCAAGTGACTTTTACGCCATTAACTTTTTGCGTTTCGCGTGATCTAAAAATTTCTTTCAAGCAGCTGAACTCAATTGTCGGCAATTTAATACTAACAGTCAAATGAAAAGTGCGCCGAAACTGGTGCCATTTTCCACTTTATATCTTAATAGTGGTATATCTTAACCTCTAATGTGGTTATTTGAAGCCCATTACTGAACTTCTTAGTCCCATTTATGCTAAACCTCCCCTCCCCTCCCCTCCCCTCCCCTCCCCCCGACTAAAGCAGGTAGCAATTGATTAGAGTTCCCACTAGTCGTTCGAGAGCATTTCTTCCGACGTTTAGTCGATTATGTTTCTAATCTCAAGTTATTCTGTCAGAATTGTTCAAACTCGCTGTTAACCTGTAAGCTTTTTAAAAATTTGCAACAACTGCAATCTCTAAAAATAAATTTGCTGCTTTGCTATTTATTTTGTGTCAAATTTTGCAAAAACTTGTTGTTTTTCTCAAAATTAAAGTTGTCACATTTTTCTTTGATATGATAATATTAAATTAGCTGGCAGATTGCCAAAAAATAGCCGCAATAGCTTTGTAGATCTACAGTCTCAAAAAGATATTTACAGAAACAAAAGAAAAATTTAATTTTGTTAAATTTTGAGATGTTGTACTTTGATTACGAATCTCTATAAGTTATTGCTGTTTCTATTAGCTGCTCTCCAATGACCTTCATTTAGGATGACACACACTTGAGTGACTTTATCACAGAGTCAGGAAGTTATTTGTGAGAGCGAGGTAAGTCACACGTGACCAAAAATTTAATCACGCAAATGAACAAAAAAAATCCGCTCTAATACAAGCAAAAAATGACGTCACGCACGCAATTCAATTGAAATTGTGTGAACAAAAGTACAAAAAGCAGGTTTGAAGAGACTGTGACGTCATATGGTCGTCACAAAAGTCTTGATGACGAAATTGAAAAATACATGAGAAGGCCAAACACAGCTGGCAGATTGCCAGAAAAAAGTCGCAATAGCTTCGTAGATCTGCAGTCTAAAAAAACAGTAAAAAAAGGCTGACCAAAAACATTCGTCTTTTCATTCAAAGCTGATATATTATATTGTGACTAAAAATCTGTATAAGTTTTTGCTGCCTCTATTAGCTGCTCTCAAACAACTTTCATTTAGAGTGACACACACCCATTTGACCTTATCTCTTTGATTTTAAGCAAATAAAAGTCAAATTCAAAGTGAGGAAGTTATTTGTGAGAGCGAGGTAAGTCACACGTGACCAAAAATTTAATCACGCAAAAGAACAAAAAACCCGCTCCAATACAAGCGAAAAATGACGTCACACACGCACTTCAGTTGAAATTACATGAACAAATGAACAAAAAGCAGATTTGAAGTGGTTGTGACGTCATATGGTTGTAACAAAAATCTTGACGACGAAATAAAAAAACATAGCAGGACAAGTCCTGACATACAATTCAAAAAATTTTCATGGGCTAAACAGAAAACTAGACCTAGAACGGACTATGAATGGATTGAAAAAACCATTTAAAGAATCCAATCCAAAAAATCGAAATCAAAGTGAAATTGCCGCACGTGAACAAAAAACCACTAGCGAGAAAGCGATTTTTTGTTCAAACACCGCTTTCTTACTCTACTTTAAAATTAGAGTGAAAAAATTTCACGCAACAAAACCACTCGCTTTTTCGCCCCACTTCCCGTTTCGGCGTGGAGCAGGCCAAGAGATGGCCAATAATGGCCTCAGCTATCGCTGTGCGGCTATTATTAATAGTTATCGCTATGCGGCTTTTAAAAAGGTGCAAACACTTGATCCAATGAAGAAATCAAAAAAGAACTAACAGCAGACATCATCTAGCAATAGATCTAAGGGTGCGGTGTCACCATTTGCTGTCGGTAAATGCCATCAACTTTTCAAGGAACCAATCATTGGTGATGCGGTAAGTGAAACAATTTTTTGAAACTTTTTATTAAATGGGGTATAAAGAGTGTTTTTAATGTTTAACGAAGCCCAAAATTCTTCTCTTTTTTTCAAATTTTGTTATCATAAATTTTTGTGGATAACAAATTTAAAAACATTTTAGTATACAAATTTATACTAGAAGTGAGAAAACAAACCCAATTGTTCGTAGAAACGAATTAAAATTAAAACGACTTTATTTTTTTTGCCTAAATAATGTAAGAGAAGTCCGAAATCATTATAAGTAATTGAAAAGACCAAAATCTTCGAAAATTTTAATCTATTTATTTGATAATTAGCATTACTTTTTACTTAAAATTTTAAACGAGAAAAATTCAAAGCTACGTCCTCTTAAAAATTTGCATTAAAACTATCTACAATATTGCATGATATATTTGAATCATTATTTCGATTTTCTGTAAAAGCAGCATTACTAAAACGATATCTAGGCTTTCCTTCCTTACATCAATACTTTTTAAATTCAGTTGTTTTAGTTTCGGTTCATGTTCATCCATTGTAAAAAAAACTGGTTTTTCTCAATTGTGAAATATGTTAACTGAGGCATTGATGCTCAGCAAAATCGGAGTCGACTCAGCGCAACGTCGTAGAAAACTTAACGTAAAGATAACGTCTCTCAACCTGCAATACGTCTTATTTAGTTTGTAGCCCTAAAACTTTGCCATGTAACATCGAAAGCCGTACAGTTGTTAAAGATGTTCCATTTCATCGATACCACAAACAGCGTCATTTTACCATATCTTCTCTATAGACCAATGTCAAGCAAATGAAAAAAACTGCCGGACTAAATATAATTGCTACAAACTTAATGTGACAGAAATCAATAACATTATTGTTATTCAACTTTAAACTGCGTATTTAGATCGTGAGATGTCTTTTTTTTAGCTTTTGCACTTGAAGTCGTACCCGTTATAGTTATACACCCCTCTCCCAGTGGGATTACCGTGTATCACTTTCTAACTACCGCAATCCTACCATAAAAGAATGGTATGACTTCGCATGTATCTATCGTGGAAAAAAGATCAATTTTTTCTTAGATATAACGAAAAATTTAACCGCAATGTTTTTCAACTTACGATGCATTTTAAAGGATATTTGCTAATAGTATACAAATTCACTTGTACTCAACTCAGAGCTTCTATTACAAAACGGCTAAATAATATCGAGATTTATTCAGTAGGTACAAGAGACTCTTTTGATGCCAATTAAATTTAATTAAGATAAAAATATCAGCACCCCAATTATTTTTTATTAAGGGCTCATTAAGTGTAAAACCTCGGCCCAGGAGGCAGAATAATTTTGTAAAACGAAAATAGTTTTGAAACTAGAGGGCATAAAATGTAAGATTACGATTAATTTTATCACCTTTAAATTAATGTTTATGAGATGTTTTAAAGGATTGAGCAAAACCTACTAACGTCGAGCGAATTGCACGCAAGCAACTCGATCGTCGAGAGATTGGCTTGTACAGTAGACAGCTCGGGCTTAGGGGTATTAGCATTGCGGGTGGATGAGCGGGGTGGGGGTCTCGGGGGGGGGGGGGGTATTGAAAAGGCTGGAAAGGGGTTCCAAATCGCCAGGTGAAGGACGTTGGACGAATGCATTGGTGGTAGTGTGTGTGTGTGTGTGTGTGTGGGGGGGGGGGTTTGACTGAAGTGGTCAAACTTTTAAGGTTAAAAGATTAAAAAGCGCCCTTCACACCATGAAATTGTCTTGAAAAAAGTGTCGTTCAATCGCATATTTAGAGACTAGTAAGGCGCAAGGCTCTAAGAGAGATGCTCAACCCCTTAGTTTCATCCGGCGTGAACTGTTTATTCCGTTTTTTTATGGCAAAAAGTTGAAAGCCTCAGACAAAAAATTCGTAAAGTGAAAAACCGCATACAAGGGACCGCAGGACTAATATAATTGCTGCAAACTTCGAGAGCAATTAAGCTTTGCAAAGGGGGGAGGGGGCTTGGGTGGTAACTAGAATTACTAAGAGGGATTTCATATGACGTTATAAGGGATTACTTTATACCATTAAAGCCACTAATAAAATTTGAAGTGAATTAAATTGCAACAATTTTGGCGCACTTTTCAGTTGACTTTTAGTATTCAACTGCCGCCAGACGAGATCAGCTGCTGATTCTTGTGAAAGAAAAAAATATATATCTAAATCACGCAAAATGAAACATAACCGGCAGATCGCCGGAAAAAAGCCGCCGTTGATTCCAATAAGCATGATTGGGATTGAAAGAATGGAAGATATTGAAAAAAAAATTTTTATGCAAAAACATTTTTTAAGTCCGATTTAATTTGATGGCATTTCGTAGTTGATCATAACGTACTTCTGTTTCTTAGAGAGAGGCTACAGGGGCTACTATCAATACCAATAAGCATTAGAGATGGTAACTAAGACTTGAAGGAACGATGTTCAAATAGCGGGCATCTAAAATTGGGCTTTATGGGTTTATCCCGTTTCTATTTCGAACTTAAATTTTTTATACTGACTCTGTTCATTTTGAATTGCTTTGCTGAGCAACTGAGGTTCAAAATCACTTTTAGCAGAGTGAGAGAAGAGAGAAACTAGCCTGGAGAAGTCAAAAAGATTTCACGCAAAATGTTAAAAAGCGGCAAAATGAGGTAAAGCAAAACATTTTTTTTCGACGAAGTAAAGAAACTTAGCTGGACAAGTCCTGACGTACAATTCAAAAAATTTTCATTGACTAAACAGAAAACTAGACCTAGAACGAAGTATGAATGGATTGGGAAAACTATTTAGAAAAAAATCCGACCCAAAAAATCGAGAAAAAATTAAAAATCAAAGTAAAATTGCCACATGTGAACAAAAGCCATTAGCGAGAAAGCGAAATTTTGTTCAAACACCGTTTTATCACTTTACCATAAATTTAGAGCGAAAAAATTTCACGGAGAAAGTTGCCCATACTTATGGCTAAACAACTAGAACAACTATTGTGAACACTGAACCTCCAGAAAGGCCATACAAAATTTAAGGATGAATAGAAAAGGCATTCAAAAACAAATTGAACAAAAAAATAGAAAAACTTAATGAGTTTTTTTATAGCACAAGGAAAACAAAGCCGAGTAAAGTTCCTTTGCAATTAAAGCAATGAAAAGCTCGCAAAACAATGGGCCAGTCATATTAGGCAAAGAAACTTGTCTAAGATTTTTTAAAAAAATGATTTATACCATGAAAAGTTTAGTCAATTGGTATTTGAATAATCCTTGAGTAACAAGCTTCTATTCAAGTTCCACTTAAAGCATTAAAACAAAAAAAACATTAACAAAAAATATTAAATTTCGTCTAAAAATCAGCAAAACTGATCAAAAACCTCCGAATTAGCATTAAACTCAAATTACCTACTTGAAACCTGCAATTACTATCAAAACAAGCCTAAAACTAATACAACACCATAATCAAACCTCATAACAGTCAAAAGTTGCAAAAAATTGCTTTAAAAAGCCGCACGTGAACAAAAAATGTTCGCTCGCTTAGAGAAAATTTTTTCACACATCAATTTCTCGCTCTCTCAAAAACAGCGGTATGAACAAAAGCCACTTTCTTTTCGCTCCGCTCTTCACTTTTGCTCAGCATCAAAATCACTGCAAATTTTTTCACGCGTTTCATTTCCCGCTTCAAAAATCACTCCAATAAAATTGATTTAAAAAAGGACTTCTCCAATACTCCTCTTCGAGACAGCCCCAATACAATTCAAATTCTTTGAATTGTAAAAATAGGAGCGCTATAATAGCAGGCTGAGAAGATGAGGGCGGCTATTAACAAGCCAAGAGCACAAAAGTCACTCGAAAAGTCAAAACGGTCGAGCAAAAATTTTGCATAAAAAGACCAACACGTTTATAATGGTAGCTTCCATTTTCGTTTGAGAGCAATTATATACAAGAACGACTATTTAGCATAACAGTATCTACGATCATTTAGACTGAAGAAAGTATATTTACCCAGTTTTGAATGTAAGGCTGGTTCATTTGGCCATGTCTCGGTGGCCCGTGGGACTTGAGGTAAAACTATCACAAATTAAATTATCCGCTCAACCATGAGAAAACATGCTTGTAACACCGACTGCTCATTACGGCATTTGGTATCTTGGCATTGGGTAAATTGTGATGTAACCTTACCCGATACATTTCCGATGTACTCTTCTCGGGGTGAGAAGTAACAGCCACTCTCAGTTGAGTTGAACGCATATTCGCTCAGTTGAGTAATGGGATAGTTGAACATCCCTAGTGATTTTTTCAATTGCCTACTCCAGTCACTCTAAAGGAAATTTAATTTCCTTGTTTCTTGGGATCTATTCTGCCCCCCCCCCCCTCAGCTTAGTGAGCATAAATCTTTTATGACCCCCCAAGCGTACGTGCTATTTTCTTACATAGTAACGTGCTATATAACAACATATAATTTGTAACTGGGGGTCATGAAAAACACTGGGGGAGGGGGGCAAAACAGAATAGATCCGTTTCTTGAATGCAACGAGTTCATAAACACGTTTTTTAACCACTGATGAAGTCTTGTTTTGTCGATTTTGAGGTCACATTTTGAACATCATAGATAAGACACACTGATGTGAAGTTTGAATGTATGCTTAAGAGACCCGCATTAAGCTCGGGGGGAGGGGGTGGGGTTAGAATATTTAAATATGAAATATTAAATTGTATAAGTGCACTCAAACAAGTGCATTGTATAAGTGCTAAACCAAACATTAAGAATGCCAAAAGGTGTATTAGTTCACACGATAGGCTGACGAAAACAGATTTTTTTTTAACTGGGAGGGAGGGGAGGGGGGAATAATTTTTACCTCATTATCGGAAGCGGGTGCATCAAAACATAGACATCCATGACAGGGGTGTTCCTCAAACCTTCGTCTCAAGGAATCAATCATTAGTGTCTTGTCCAGTGTGTCTTTGCCATAGGAACCAATAGTAAAAGAAAAACCGCCTTTAATTTCGAGACCAGTTGTCAAATAAGAAATGCCTATAACAAAAGCCACAGGGAAGGAATGTTTCCTCATAGTCATAAGTTCTAATTTGACCAAATAAGATGACACAAAATGCACGAACTAAAAACTGCGTTGCGATTGTTTTGTTAAAGTTATTAGAGTAATTGCAAAGTTAAATGTACTGAATATCAACGTTAGCACCCTACAGGTTTGTGAGATAAAATTTCAGCTGAAAAGACATGTCATCTACAGGAGGTATGACAAGGTTTACGTTCAAACTATATAATACTACAAAAAATTAATCATAGTTGAGTTATGGGACCAACTTATTTTCTAACTTATTAAAGGAATTAAATAGAACTCCTATTTTTATTTTAAAAAAGTTTACGATGCTAAGAACTCAACTGTTGAGATCTTTTCCGTTTGCCCCCCCCCCCCCACCCCCCAGCTTAGTGGGCGCATATTATTTGCACCCCCAAGACGCACATGCTATATTTTTACATAATGATTTACTATGTAATGGCGCGTGGTCTGTAATTGGGGGTCGCATATCGTACTGGGGGGAACAAACGGAAAACATCCATTTTTTATATGCTCTCAACTGAAACTAAAACATTCTAATGAGCAGAACAAAAAAAATTAATAAAAATCTGAAAGTGTGAGAACTCTGTTAAAATTTTTGTAGTGGCTATTTTTTCGTCTAAAAGCAGAGAGCAAAATTAGACAACCTAGAACGAAAATTAATCAAGCATTAAAAACTCAAGACTAGCCCAACCTAGCTGATTAATGTTGAGTTACATGGCACAGTTGCACGTGACGCAGCATTTGCCATATAAAATGGTGAATATGTTAAAAGTTTTCTGTTTTTTTCCGTCCATATCTAATTTAGAGACCCATTCCCGTTAATTACGGACCGGAAACAGAAAAAATCAGGTCTCAATGTGTCTCCGCTATCTTAGAGACCCCTAGGGTACGATTTTGTCAGTCACTAAAATTTCAAGGCAGAGGGCTTAGTTTGAAAGATTGAACTTAAATTTAAAGAAGTAAAAGCCTAGTTTTCATGCCCTAAACTTGCTGTTTTAAATTAGGACACTAAACTTTATCAGACTTAATCAGAAATCTAACTTTTGATTCAAACTGCTATAAATAGTCGGCTGCTTCGATATCGGAGATGGAGATGTTTGGTTTATTTTAACTCCTGTACATTTTCAAGAAGCAAACTTTTCTTTTACTAATCTTCAAAATTTTACTTTTAAGGTCAATTTCAAATGAAATCCAAAACTTTGAAGCCTTTTGTTTTCTAAAGACGCTAGAATAAAAACTTAGTCCCCCTCGGGCCTCGTGCTGAGCACTCGGGCGCAAAAGCCATCGTGTCAGGACACCAAGTCACTCGAGCGACTACGATTTCGTTTTAACAAATACCTAGTTGCCATATAACGTAGAGTCCTCAAATTACTATCAACATACCATAATGGTGGTTTCGTGGGGATGAGGGGGACTATAATGAGAACAATCGAAAATTTCTTCACAAGCAGGGTCCACTTGAGGAACAAATAAAGCGGCATCAATATTTCTTCTAATTTGCAAATACTGGGGTGGCCCATCTACTAAGTTTTTGACCGTTATATTTGTTTTTCTTGCATTTTACATTATAATTTGGTGCAAGAAGTACAGAGACAATAACTCAGAGATTCTGATAATGTTGCTTAAATACACAGAATGGGCAATGTTATTTGAATAGGCACCACATGTATAACACCGAAGACAAGGGGCATCAAATTTTTGCCAATTTCCAAAAACTGTGTATTAACTTGATGAATTTTTCACATCTGTTTGATTCACATCACAAGTTTTTTTTTGGGGGGGGGCACAAATGGAAAAGATCATTTTTTTATCATTCATGTTTACGAAACCAAGAAGTAAACATACATAAAGCACTGTCATTAAGGACTGAAGTAAATAATATTCTGGAAGTTCAAAAATCACTCAGGTATTTGAGCGTTCCCTGTTTGAAGAGTTTGCTCAATTCACAGTATAAAATGTAATATTTCAGTAAGTATTGCTATGCATGGTATGAATTTGGCGAAAAATTAATTAAACTTTGTTGATACAAAAATATTCAAAGTTCAAAGATAGTAGAGGGCAAAAACCAGTTTCTTTTGTACGAAGAATTTGTTGAATGAGGTACAAAAATGTAATTACTACAAGAATTCATAGCAATAACCGCTAGAAATGTAAATTTTTGGTGTAAAGTTTAATTTCAGATCTTGAATTAATGCACAATTTTTATCCAATCAGTTTTCAAGTACTGGGATAAAACTAGACGAATTTTACCCCCTTTAATTCTATAATTAAGATTGAACTTTAATACTAGCACTCGCGGGACTTGCAGCCATCACACGAGCTCAGAATTTGAAGAAAAAATGGGTATAGATTAGTTAGACATTGAAAACAACACGCAATCAATCCTGCTCGAATTGTTTGCCTTTAAAAGATGATGAAAAAAGTAGGAACATAGCCGGCAGATTGCCAGAAAATAGCCGCAATAGATTCGTAGATCGGCAGTCAAAAAACAGTAAAAGGACAGACCAAAAAAATTCGTCTTTTCGTTGAAGGCTGATCTGTTATATTTTGATTAAAGATCTGTATAAATTATTGCTGCCTCTATTAGCTGATCTCAAATAACCTTCATTTAGAGTGAAACACACCCATTTGACCTTATCTCTTTGACTTAAATTAAATAAAAGTCAATTTCAAAGTGAGGAAGTCATTTTTGTGAGTGAGGTAAGTCAAGTGTGACCAAAAATTTAATCACGCGCATGAACAAAAAATCTCGCTCCATTAAGAGCAAAAAATGACGTCACACATGCAATTCAGTTAAAATTGCATGAACGAATGAACAAAAAGTGGCTGTGACGTCATATGGTCGTAACAAAAATCATGACGACGAAATAAAAAAACATAGCCGGAAGAATTCCGGAAGCGACTCGAAGCACCAAAACTTCACAAAAAGCTGAAGCCATTACCTTTTGTATTAAACCAATAACTCATTACCTCCCCGGGTCTGATCTAAAAATCGGTGAAATTGAAATCACTGTCACCAAGAGAAAGAAAACGCAGCAAAATTCTATTATTGAAAACGTTTGGTAACGTTAAAAAATTCTGAAATTTTTAGGATGGTCAAAAAACTGATAGCCTGACAAAGCTGACAGGGCCATCAATTGCCCTCAGATAATTATTGATTCTAATCACAAAAAGATCGCGAAAGCAAACGGCAGATAAAAACTTTTCAAAAAAGACAGGAAAGTCAAAATTATTCAAAAAAGAGTGCTCAAACTTAAGAATCAGAGAACCACTATAATTAGATTTCTAATCACGGCAATTAAGACAAAAATAATACATGATTCTTCCTTGTTGTATATATGCTAGACAACATGATTTCATACTAATTCAAAAATTAAAATAATCATAGAAAAACAAAAGCAACAGAATAATATTCAAAGGCAAAAAATCGTCAAAAAACAATACCAAGCCCGGAAGAAAATTGCAATGAATAGTAATAAGTAGAAATGTTGGAATTGACTTTCTAGCAAACTCCCAGTACTGCCTTATTTTGAATTAAATCAATTGCAAACCGAAAAAACCAAGATCTAAGAAAAAGCTGAAATCATTCAATTTTTTAACAACTGAAAAAATCAATACAACGAATATAAAAGTAGGTGCCAGGACAAAACTAGAATGATACAAACGAGAATGTGAAGAATATGGACACAATGTTAGGAACACCGTAACAAAAAGACCAATTCATGATTTTTGAAAGTTAAAAATCAAATTTAAAAAAATCAAGAAAAACGAGTACATTTCATTGATCAGCATTCGAGACATAGAAAAGACAACGAGTCATTCGAGAAAAAAATCCAACTTGCTGAAGAGAATAAAACAAGAAAAAGCAGAATTCAGACATGCAAAACAATGAAACATTTTGCAAAAAAGTGGTCAAAAAATATTTAAGACTGCATTTATGAAAAAAATTTGAACCAAAATTTACACCAAAAAATGATTGAATTTTTATTGAAACAAAATTAAAGTCCCTCATGCTCCCCAAAATACTATTTTTGTAATTAAAAGCAAAATACAAACAAAAAACTGAAAAAAAATTGGCAAAAAACTACGAAAATCGGATTAGCAAATGCACAATTTTATGAAACAAAATTACACCGAGGTAGAAAGAGGCATTGAGTATATGAATTATCAAAGGGAAGTTGCCATATTAACTGATTTTTGACAAAAAACAGCTAAAAGATCCAAAAATGAAGAAATTAATAGAAAAAAGCCAAAAATTAACTAAAAAATCAAGAAATATGTGCCAATTTTACATTTGAAACGCAATCTCTGGCTATGCAAAATACTGTGCTATCAATTTCCGGGGTTTTTATTTCTTCAACATAGCATCGATTAAAAATGATTTCTACAAAAAAACCAAATTACAAGCAAAAAAACTAGGCCACTTAGACAAAAAAACGGCTAAAAACGGTTATCTATATGTGCCATTCAGTCAAAAACTACTTTTCAATGTCAAAAAGTCATTCACTAAATGCAGCGCATGATCAAAAAACTTCTCTCGCTCAGAAAAAATTAGTTCACACTGCAAGTTTACTCGCTTTCGCTTTTAGGTCAAAACATCGTCTGAACAAATAGTACTTCCGGTAAAAAAAAACCTTAAGAAAACCAATACTCCTCTTCGAGTCGTAAAAAAAACCAAGAGAAGGCCAATAATAGCCCCAGCTATCGCTGTGCGGCTATTAAAAATGAAACTGAAACAGCAGTGTTAAGCCCAGGCTAACCATATGTATGAGTTTTTGTACTCTAGTAAATCAATACACCACTCCTATCTTTTTCTAATGAAATTGTCCTGTTTTGAGAAGAATAGTACTCTGAAATAAGTGGAAAAAATAACAAACTTCTATTTGAGAAACATTGCCACCGTCGTTGATTTCAAGTTAAACGTGATATCAAGGTTCTGTTGGCTGAAGCCAAGTAACTTATACAGGGGACAATTTGAGGCCATTAAGAACACTTTTAGACTGCGTTTGTCTCCATGGCCAATTTGAAACTACTCGTTAATTTTGTTTGTTTTCTAAATGAAACTGCAAAATTTTGTTAGCTGATCTAAACCCTATAAGTACGCGCAAAATTTAAAACTGATTTATCAAGATTTGAAACTGTCCCGTTTTTCAGGCTGAAGAACCAGAAGTTAGTGAGTCTGCACCCACATCTGGATCTGTTGGTGATGGATCGGGGTCCACAGCAGAAGGAGACGCAGCAGCACTCGCCACCGGGGGAGACGCAGGACTGCCCGGTATTAAGGAGGAGGACGAGCCAGCGGACGAAGCAGCTGCAGCTGCTGCCCTGGCAGCCGCTGCAGAAGGAGCCAGTGCAGACACTCAGCCTCCTCCCCCAGTAGATCCAGTGGCTGCAGAAGGCGGTGGTAACCAGGTGTCAGAACAGAATGCGGAGGCAGAACCGGTAAGGGATGCAGAAACAGATCTGAAATTTCAAATTGTTGGAGCTGTTGTAACATTGGTTGAGAATTAAAGCCAAAGAAGTAAGTTATATAGAACGGACCATTAACGGCGAACCATGTATCTACCAAATAGACCCGGATACCTCAACCCAAAAACTCCAAAAATGTTATATGGTTGATTCATAGTGCACGCTTATGCGAAAGATGAAGAGGTTGCTCGTTAAGGATTGGCAAAGACTTCAGGTTAAGGCTTGTTTGCTGCCAAGTAAGTACAAACGGAGGTAGTTGGCTGCATTAAGCTACGATAGCTTAAAATGATAAAGATTTATTGATCATGAATCGAGTGAGAAAAATGGTTATCTTGCAAGACGCTGGCAGAAATCTTGCAGGATAAGCATTCGAAATCAAGTGAGCTACAAATTCCAAACAGGATGGTATTGATGTCAGGATAAGGCAGATTGATGGATAGTAGTTATAAACTGAGGACCTGATCTACTAGAGGCCTCCTTGCACTATAGTGACAGTGCAGTAATCATAGTGTGAGAACTGGCGTTTGGCAGAATGCCCTAAAATGAAATTTAGAGCCGAATAGTTTTGTGGATTTGATTGGTCGATCCCAAAGTCATTACTTTAAAGGCAATTTTTAAAAAATATATATAGATACAAATGTGTAACGAAGGTGTAACGGTGTTTGCAACTCCCTTGCCAACCCCTCCCCCCGGCAATTTAATTTCTTTCATTTCTTCTAAGTAAATTTAAAATAGTCATATTGTTTGGCCAACAAAACATAACCATTCGGCTCTGATTCTCATTTTTTCTCATTCGAGTCTGCGTCCATTTTCGTGTAATTCCTAGCTTGGTAAAAACCATGCTGATATATTTTGAGTTGATAAACCCAGTGGTCTTTTAGAACGAAGGAGAAGAGACGGCTGCACCTGCACCAGTCGAAGATGAAACAGCACCACCAACAACCGATGCACCAGAAGAAACCCCAGCTGCTGCCCCCGAAGAGGAACCCCCAGCCGAATAACCCGTAGCAGTGTTATAACTAGCTGTCCAAATTTTCACTCTTGATGTCAATTTTTAAGAAATCCATCTGCAAATTTAAATCAAATCTCTTGTTTCCTTAGAAGATCCATATTAGCATATTAGGGGGAGAAACTGAGCAACGTTACATTAGGTCTGTGTTTTTGCGCATCAATTAATCATATCTATTGAGTAAATATCAGATTTTTGGCTCACTGCCTAATAACCAGAACAAAAATAGCGATATCTCTGTTTGCGAGCCGAGAAATTGTAGGATTCCCGCGTCCAGATTGTTTCAAATTTCAAAGCTTGAAGCTTAGAAAATATATTTTTCAACGATAGAAGACATGGAACGGAATGTGAAACTTTGGGATTAAGGAAACGTTTTCACTATTGACCCTACCAAAAACTCAGTTGTCGCTAAGCCATAAGCATAAGGAACCATCTTGATTATAACAATTTTAATATCGAACTATTGAAAACCAGGACACCCTAAAAACTCGTTAAAGGAGGACATATGACTTTTTGAAAAAGTTTTTCCCGAAAATCTTAGGCCACAAAATTATTTTTCAAACAACTGTCAGATTTTTGCAATTGGCTCTATCTCAATCTCAATAAATTGCTGAATAATGGTTCTCTAAACGCCTTAAAATACTGCACGTTTATGCGATTCACCTTTCATTGAAGTTGCCAGAAAACTTCAATTCATAATAAGGACAGTTTCTAGCTAATCAGTTCTAAAACTTGACCAAGGAGGCTTGTCAATGTGCGTTCGCCCGAGCTCCTAGCTCCCTTAATGTTCTCTCCCGAGCTCCCTAAGGTTCCGACCCGAGCTCATCTTCATTTTTGACTTAATTGTCAACCAAAGGAAGAGATAACAAAAACAGATGTTTGAGTTCAAAAAATTGTTACACAACCTAACTACTAATTGAATTACATAATGACATGCCTCATTATAGCGCCAACGAGATTTGAGATCTAGCATTAAAGAGACCACGAGAAAAAAACAACAAAATAAGCAAAAACAAAAATCTGACGGTAAAAACTCAAAACCTAAACTTGAAAGCACCTAGTAACAAAGTGAATATGCAGTCAGATAAAACCTTAATTGCATAAATTTACTTTTTCCTAATTATACAGCAGATTGATTGAAATTTTCTTTAATGAGATTAGGTAAGAAGTCGACAAAAAGAACGGATAATGAGGAGAAGTTCAAAAATTATTCAACATTCTTTAAACCAAGAAATTAGCTTTTAACGAAAAAATACTTGATAATTTTAATAAAAGTCATTACAAAACCAAGAGGACCTGTTTTTGTTTAGACTCGGCCATAGAAACTTATTAAAGATGCAAAAAAACACAAAAAATTAAAAACGATTTATGAAAACAAAAATTATTGATATCATTAAAATCATTAGCTGTTATCTGAATAATGTATTTTTATTCAATTATTGATTATACTAATTCAGCTAACCGAATTACTCCGAAAGATTAAATAAACTCACTTGGGCCACATTTGAAAACCAATGGGATCTGTTATTAGGCGATTGTGCTGAAAGAAGAGGAAAAAGAAACACAAGAATTGACCGCTCGAAAAACGTTTATGAAAACGCATTTTGTCCAACAAACAAAACGTCAGTGACGACATAATATCAGATGATATGTTATTGTTTGAAATGCAAGAATTTGGATGGGACCTCTCAATGATGAAAATAAGTTACAAGTGGACGAAAAGAAAAACGTTAATAAGTTAAAGAAAAACGAAATAAGTTACAAGTTGACCTTTGATATCATAAAATTTGAGACTATGCGCTGTAAACTAACTGCTCCGAGACTCATCTTTCATTCAAACTTCAATTAGAAGCTTATGAGACCGTTTCTGCAATTTAGGGCTACGTAAAGAAGAAAAAATTGCAAAAATAGCAATTTCATGAAAAAAATTGAGCGAAAAAATCGTCGAAGGCATTAAAAATGATCTTTTCAGTGCAAATTTCTCTATCTTCTATTAATTTTTTGACGGAAATGGGATACTTTTTTTGCAGTATGAGTTCAGAAAACAACGATTATAATCAAATACATTAGAACCACCAAATTTTTGAGGAAACTCGTAGTATCAACGCCATTAAAACCATTAGCTTTCAACGGAAGACAATAAGTACGCTTAATCATGCCTCAATGGGACAGAGACGATATTTGTCATTCATAAGTTATCAATAAGACCTTACAACAGGTCAATGACTATTAAAACAACAACAATTACAGCAAAAATCAAAAATTCAGTAGAAAAGTGCGAGTGTCGAAGCAATTTAAACCTTAAGCTCTTCTCTGAAAACTTTATCTATGATCCATTGAACGTCTTGCGTTAGACGATCGGTACCCTCAGTATCAGGATAATGTGATAAGATTTGAAAAGTAACCAAAAATAAGAGAAAATATCCAAAAAATGAAAAAAAATTTATAAAAATTCTCGTTTTTGAAGTCGTAGAACTAATAGGTAGAAAACAAAACTGCTAATTCCAATAGTTTTTGGTTGCAGTGGAAAATCAGGGGGGCTGTCAATACAAAGGCTGACTAAAAATCAATCACGAAAAAAGTTTAAGATTGGTTAATTTTCAAAAATATGTTCCGAAAAATTATTTTTTAGGTCTCAACAGCCATTGAATTCAAAAGATTTCAACAGTAGTCAATAAATATGCTGAGATATGTCCTGATGGGAGGACAACTTATTTTATTATACATAGTTAATCAATATGACATGACAATAAGTTTTATGACTACGAAAACAACAACAACAACAACAGGCAAAAAACAAAAAAATTAATAGCAAAGTGCTAGAAAGTGTCGAAGCCATTGAAACCATTAGCTTTTCGCTGAAAATTTAATCTATGATCAATTGAATGTCTTCTCTAAGCAAATGGGAGCCACCAAGATCAGGATAAATTGATAAGATTTCAGAAGGTACCAGTACTACAAAAATATCCAAAGAAAATTATAAAGTTTTTTTTGAAATCTTGATGCATTGAAGTCATATAACCAATAGTTACAAGATAAAACCAATAACCAGAATAATTTTGGTTGCTATGGAAAATATGGAGGTCCTGTCATCACTTAAACTGACTTACAGTTCATGAATATAAGCTCTTGATTGGTTAATGTTAAAAAATTCTCGGAAATTTATCTTTTAAGCCTTAATAGTCATTAGCAGGGCTTTAAATGAGGTTTATCAAAAATGGGACCTCAATGTGAATTGTGACTAATCTCTAGGTGACTTAAGAAACGAAAAATGAAAAATTCTCTAAAAATTTTCTCAAAAAGAATTCGAATTTTTTTATTGTGAAATTCCCTATGAGACCAGAACTGGTCTTTTTATCGCCTTTAGTCTTTTAGGAAGACAAAAAGGATTCAATTTGTGGCGTGAACTGAATTTCTGAAATACTATTTTTTTATAGAAAATATCTTAATGTGAAGAAAAATTACACAAAAATTGATCAAAATCATGCCAAATATCCCGTGTTCACATAAAACTTCAATCCTCGATAACTTCTCGGAAAAAAGGAATTTCAAAATCTTTTTAATTTTGATTTCTACGCTGGACGAGTTTTTCAATGATACTACTCACATTTCTCTACGATGGATATATCGATCGGCCAAAATAGTTTGAACAAAAAAACCATTTGAGTATAAAATTCTTCCCACCACAGGTGTTTCGGAACAATTAGTTACAATAAAGATTTCCTTAAAACTTTTCGAGATGACCTTATACTTTTAATTATTGTCTGCTTTCAATTAAGTGGCATTAATTTTGCTTTTTCAATACATTCCATTTCTCATTTATTGAATGTCTGAATTGATATTTTCAGCAAAGGACTCATAACTTACCGCACCGCTTATTTTTCTAATAAGTGGAGATTTTATGTATTTCGAAAATGTATTCTCCATTAGTTGTCACGGTAATTTTTCCTGTCTATATTACACCGAATTTAAAAAGTAATCTAAATCTGACCTGAAATACTCCTTCCCATTTACAAAGAGTGTAATGCATAATTCACTGACTAAGCTAGTTAAAATTTTTTGAAGACCATTTGGAAAGTTTTTCGGCCTAATAATAAAATTAGGTTCCTATTTTTTTTGTTTAAAGAAGCGAAAATATTCTTTTTTCAACTTTTTTAAATTCTTTTAAAAACAGAACATAATACAGGCTGTGTGAACACTATTCATTAACATATACGCTCATTTCCAAAAGTTTTCCTTTGAGTATGATTAGCTTTCAAAATAATTCTTATTTTTTCACAAGTAATAGAATTGTAGACTAACAAGGCAACTTCTCTCTGAACAAGTGCTTGTAATGCCTGATAAAAAGATAAGCGGTAAAAATTCAAAACTGCATTAGATTTATTTACCTTCCTCTTGGAGTTGCAGTTTGCAGAAATTTTTTCCCAAATCGCAAAATTTTCCTCCCAAAATGAGGTCCCCAGACTGAAATTACCTCTGATCATATCCAAAAGCACTCAACGCGATAACTCACTTGCGACAAGTCTCAAATGCACTCGAAAGTCACTTTGATGAGACCCACAAGAGCTTTGTGATCAGACGAACTAGAGCTTTGTGGTTAGACCCAAGTGCATTCGAGGACGTCTCATATAAGACTATCCTTCGCTCTAAATTTTTTCAGATCCTATTATCAAAACTAGCTCAGATCAGGCCTACTGGCGTTCAAAAACTTCTTTGATCAGACCACCCTGCTCTCAAAGCCGTTCCTAAATCAGACTCAATTACGCTTGAAGCCGTCACTGATCACAGTTAAGTACGCTCAATATGACCTTTGATCAGACTCAACCCAGTGAAACAAAAATTAATACCCATTGCCATGTCATGCAAGGTCTTGATAACCCTTGCAAAACTTGAGACATCTTGCCAAGATCTTGATAGATAAATATTTCGTGCAACACTTTGATAAGATATTGACAAGATCTTATTGAGATATGTCAAGAAATTTTCTTGGCGTAACTTGACAAGATCTTGATAAATCTTGAAGCATAGAAATTTTTATTTGTAAGCAATATGGAGTGAGGTGGTGGAACCGGGAAAAAAGACAAAAATTGGCCATGACCAGACATTCCAGGCAAAATTTTAACCAGAACTCGAAATAGTGAGAATTAGGGCGATGCAAAGCGTGTATGTCTCAACTTTGTAACGATATGCAAGTATGATTCGACAACACGACGACTCGACGTAACACAATTTTAACCCAAAAAACGCGATTATGTTCAGACAGAAAAAAACATTGTCATAAGCTCAAATCTCGCATAGTCCCACAAAGTCAAAAATAGACACAGTCTGTGCAGTTAAAAAATCCTTTTGCGACAGTCAAAAATGTGTTATATGAACCAATAACGGCTGAATCCTAATTGTGAAAATTTTTAGTAATCAGATTTTTTATGTCATTTTACAAGTTTTTAGATTTTTTTTGGAACCTTAGTGGGGGCCTTCATGGTGGCAGTCCTAGACATACAGAGCTAGCATCTAGTTAACAATTTTATTATACTGGAAAAAACGGCTCATTTGTTGGTTAATAAACTAACGGGAGCAGTATTTTCCAACATTCTTGATAATTCTTGATAATTCTGTCCAATTCTTGATAATTCTTGCTTAATCTTATGATTTCCTGCTACCTCTTGTTTTTGGGTGCTATTGAATTTTGAATACTTGATATATCGTGCCAAGTTATGGTTAATCTTCTTGGAAATCTTGCCAAGATCTTGGTTCTTGACAGCCATGCAAATAACTTGCAAGTTCGTACATATCTTGATATTTTCTTTCTAAATACCATGGCAACATCTTGGCAGGATTTACCAAGATTAAGTATGTTTCTTATAAAGTTGTACCAAGTTTCAGTTCACAGGGAAGCTCAAAAGCGTTCGAATCCGCCTATGAATAGAGTCAAGTGTGAAGTCGCCCAGACCATGTAATTTCGAGCGCAGAAAGCACAGTTGTGTGCACTACTGAGTCTAAGCAGAGTTGATTCCGGCGTGGGACCTCAACCTGGGTTACCGTTTACAATAAAGTCAAACAAATATAACCTAATTTAAAGAGAAAAGATATGTGTGCTTAGAAGTAACAGTGTGATTAATAAAACTGATATGAAAGGAAAATCGTTAGCAACTGTTGAGTACATTGATCTCTGACAAATTTCTGCAAATTCACAACTTTGTTTCATCAGTGCTTACACGCCGAAAAATTGACATTTTTTCTGTCATTTTTGTCACATCGAAACTAGCAGAGCATCAACAAATATTTGGGCTATATTTGTCGAAAGAACACAGCAGACTAAGCGGCTTTCGCGATGAAAATTTCCTTTCCTTTAGAAATAAAAGCTTTGTAGACAATATACTTGCAATAAAAGCACTAAAATTCCAAATTCTTTCGTGTCTATTTTTTCTTAAATCCTGTTGTGGAGTCCGTCTTTATAATATCTTAATATAGCGTTATAAATTTATCTGTTGCCAAATCTGAGGAAATCTAAAGTGTTCTATATATATATATATATATGGGAACAAGTTCTCTAGTCAAAAGATTTTATTGAGTAAAGGTTTTTGTTACAGTTTTTTTGATGATTACATATTTGCGGGTAACCGTTTTCAAGGACTTGAGTCAAGTTTTCATGCGCTTGACTTGATTGTTTCACAACAAGCTCCAAGCAGAACAAGGGGCCAGCAACACGTTTGGACATGTCGTCGAAGAGCGGGTAACCCAAGTTGCCTAGAAACCGTTACGTGAAAAAAAAAACTATAAAAACGTGGCTAATCAGCCAAAACGCGTGCGAGTGCGGAAACGGGGCGAACGAACGTACCGTAAGCCGTTTTTACCTTCACCACACGGTGTTGTCCATCTCGTCCAGGGTACACCTCCAACACACGCCCAAGAGGCCAAATTCCACGAGGAGTCATGTCTTTCAGGATCCAGACAACATCATTAACTTTAAGTGGCGACTGGTTGTTCTCATTCCATTTTGATCTCTTGAGTAGTGTCGGTAGGTATTCTTTGACAAGTCGCTTCCAGAAGTGGTTCATCATCTGTTGCAGATTTCGCCATGTCCTGAAGCTGGCTGGAGTCTGGCTGTCAAATTTTCCTGGTGGCAGAGAGTTGAATGGACGACTAATCAAAAAGTGGTTAGGTGTGAGAGGCATCTCGTTATCGGGAAGATCAGCGACATTTGTGAGAGGTCTTGAATTCAAGATGGCTTCGCTCTCCGCCAGTATTGTTTGGAATACGTCAAGTGAGAGTCGTTTTGAGCCTAGAATGATAAGCAGCGTTTCTTTCGCTGTCTGTATCAAGCGCTCCCAAACACCGCCAAAGTGGGGGCCATAGGGCGGGTTGAATTTCCAAGTCGTGTTTGTAGCAGCAAGAGCCTTGTAAATTTTGTCGTTGTCCAGGCTCTTTACACTTTTCTTCAGCTCTTCTGACGCTCCGATGAATGTCTTTCCATTATCACTGTACAGCAGTTCTTGTTGACATCGTCTACTGGTGAAACGTCGAAATGCATTTAGGAAAGTATCGGTGTTGAGATCTGGGCAGCTTTCAAGGTGGACTGCTCTCGCGATCAAGCACGTGAAAATCAAACCATAATGTTTTTCAAGATTTCCTTTTGTGTCCTCTATATAAAATGGTCCAAAGAAGTCGATACCACTATTGAAAAACGGGAATTGTGTTGCGGCTGATGGGAAGCGGAAAGCGGGAAGAGGAGCCATGATCGGTTGTATGTTCTCTGCATTAAATCTTCTGCATAAAAAACAGCGAAACTTTATGCTAAGTAGACACTTTCGCAAGCCAAAAACGTGGTATCGTTGCTGAACAAACGCTTTGACGGGTTCTGTTCCCTGATGAATGCATATGCGATGAGCGTGTTCTAGGTACAAACGTGTGATTGTGTCTTTCGCATGCAGAATAATTGGACACTTTTCTATTTCAAGTGAATCAGGAGCAAATTGAAGTCTTCCACATGAACGGAGTATACCGTTTTGATCGAGGATTGGGATCAAAGACCGTAGTTTGCATTTACTGTGGGGCTTGAGGCCCCTTTTTAATGATGAAACTGCCGTGTGAAATGAGTTCTCTTGAGAATTTCTGATCAAGTGCTTCCGAGATAGATCAATGTCATCGGTTGTGTACTGTTGTTTGCTGTCACGAAGTTTCTTTGCTCTGAACAGTAAGTTAAAGACAGTGGCTAAAGTGAGTAGCATTTTCGTCCAAGACGAAAAACGTGCTGGGTCTATGATTGGCTCTGGAACATTTGAAGCTGTATGTGCTGTGGTTGCTACGACAGCAGGTTTCGAAGGTACAGCCTGGTTACTGATTTGCTCTGATGATGACAGAAACTCTGGAGGTTGCAACCATTTGAGAGATATTTCACGTGGATCTAGGCCACGAGTGCCAAGGTCGGCTGGATTGTTCAATGTGGAAATATGTCTCCATTGTTTTGTTTTGGTTGATGCTGCAATTTCTCTGAATCGGTTCGCAATATATACAGGTTGTTTTTTGGAAGATGCAATCCAATCAAGGACTACCTGACTATCAGTCCAGAATTGAGTTTTGTTAATTGCGAAAGAGGATTCTGTCACGATTGTAGAATGTAGCCTAACTCCAATTACTGCAGCTTCGAGTTCAAGTTTGGGTACGCTTGTTTGCTTTAATGGAGCAACTTTACATTTTCCAATCAGGAAACAAGTTTCTGTTATCTCTGAATGGTTGTGTGTTATTCGCAGGTACGCTACGGCTGCCATTGCAGCTGTTGAGGCATCAACAAATATGTGTAATTCAGCACTACTCTCAGAGTAACGAAGACTTGTTAGTGTTCTGGTAAGATGTACTTCAGGCATTTCGATGTATGAATATAGTATTTTCTGAAGTCTTCTGCGTATTTGTATGGGTAGTGGTTCGTCCCACTTTTTCCCAAGTTTCCAAATTTCTTGGAGAAGTATTTTGAAACGGATTGTCAAAGGTGACAGTATGCCGAGGGGGTCAAATATCGAGCATACAAGGCTAAAGATTTTCCTCTGAGTATACTCAATTGCGTCCGTTGAAAAATCTGTTAGCGGTTTCATCATGAGGGTGTCACTTTTCAGATTCCACTTCTGTCCAAGGACTCTGAAAATTTCACTTTTTTCTTCAATGTCATGTGTTGGTATGTTTTTCAGAACATCGGGTTCATTAGAAACAAATTTTGTGAGTCGGAAGCCACCTTCCTGGAGACTCTGAATCGTTTGCTGAACTGTTTTAGTGGCATTCGTTACCGTATCATGGGACTGGATGTAATCATCCATATAAAAGTGACTTTTGACGGCTCTGACTGCTTCGGGATATTTATCTCCGTTATTATCAACGCAATGATTCAAAACATAAATTGCGCAGGATGGGGAGCAGGTAGCGCCAAAAATTAGTCTTGTAAACTGATACTGTTGGATTTCATCGTCGTTTATCCACAGGAAACGAAGGGCTGACTGGTCAGTTTGGTTGATAGCAATTTCCATGAACATGCCTTCGATGTCCGCGAGGACTGCAATTTGATTTTCACGAAAGCGCATAAGGACTCCTAGTAGGCTTTTAAGTAGGTCAGGACCTGTTAACAAGTTGCTGTTTAGTGATTGTCCGCGGAACTTAGAGGCAGCGTTTGCGACGCGCCGAACCTTGCCGGGCTTGTTAGGATTCTCAACTGGGTGATGTGGGAGATACCAGATTCGATCTGGTGGTGGATCTTGCATCTCAACTGGTTTAACGTAGTTTTTCTCCAAGTCAGTTTGCAGAGTTTTCATATAATTATCACGAAGTTGAGGATTACGCTCGAGTCGCCTATTCAAGCTTTTGACTTGACTGAGGGCAGAAAAATAATTATTTTCCAAATTTGAGTTTTCTTTCCAAGGCAATTTAATTTCAAATCTTTGTCCATTGAAATTAATTGAGTCTTTCATTATCTGGAAAAATTTTTGATCAAGAGGAGACGAAGGCTTGCTGTCTGGTTGAATTCCTTCGGATTCAATTCTCCAGAACTGTTGAACTAGTTCGTCTAGCTCGGGTTCGTCCATTCGATTTCTTGAAACTTGAAAGACGAAGGCTTTGTTTGGCAGATTGGAGGATTTAGGATGGTTGTTTGTGCAACAATTTTCGTATTCACCGGCTAGTGTCCAACCTAATTTAGTTTTGACACCAAACGGTTGATGTTGATTTCCTTGAATGACATGAGTGGGATAGGTGAATGCAAAGGCGTTAACACCAAGGAGAGCGCCGATTTTGCCATCGGCAATATAAGGAAAGTGAAAATGGCGTAGGTTGTTAAATGCATAGCAAATTTGATTCAATTGGAAAACATTTGCGGCACTGACATTTAAAGATGGTGTGCTGTATGCTCGAGAGAGTTCAAAGGAAATTTTTGATGATTTGTAAGGAGTAATGGTGACTGGCTCATTTATTTTAGAGAGAGTCATGTTATTTTCAGTGTTAAGGAACTGAAGAGGAACTGATTGTTGAGATTCGCAAGGAAGCTCAAGATATTCTGAAATCGCATCGAGAACAAAACTAAATTGACTACCAGGATCAATTAAGGCATATGTATCGAAGGCTTTATTTCCTTTGAGAATGGAAACGGGGATGAGTTGAAGCTGCTCATACCAGTTTTTTGGTGCATCGGGACTCTGGTTGATGCTAAAAGACTGATTGGTACTGCTTCCATTTAGGTTTCGTCTTTGAGGGTTGGTTTGGTTTTGAACGTTGAAGGATTGCCCGTAGCGGCTGTTTGAATTCTTATTCTGCAGGCCTTTTGTCTGAGAATTATTGATCGTATTTTTAACCGCTGTCTTGTTGTTTGACGAAACAGTAGGCTGAGGTTTTTGTGCGTTTTCTGTTGAAAAAGCTGCTGTTGGTCGTTTGATTTGTTTTGCTGGGTCATGCAATGTTGTATGATGAAAACCACTGCATACTTGGCATCGTTTAGTCGACGGACATGTCTTTTTGTGGTGTTTATTGCTAAGACAACTTGTACACAAACTGTTTTTGCTAACAATGCTGTATCTCTCACTAGGAGGACAAAGCTGGTATTCAGGGCAAACTGCAAGGCTGTGATTACTTTTGCATTTTTCGCAAGATCTGTTTGCGGTGAAACTCTTCGGAGAAGAATTGGTTGACTGCGGCTGCAGACTCTGTTGCAATTGATGCTTTTGGTTCCTATCCTGATTATCAACTAGAGAGTTTAAAGGTTGTGATGTAAAGTTTCTGTTAGCTGTACCAGCGTTGAAGTTTGAGCTTCCAAACTTTTTCGAATTGGGGAATGTGTTTCTTATGGGGTTTTCCCGGTTAACTTTATCATAAACTTGAGCTTGAAGCTCTAACCACTGTTGGAATTCTGCAAGTGATGCGTCTGAGCGGAACTGAGTGAGACAGTGCTCGGTCCACTTGAGGATGAGGTTGTGTGGAACCTTTTCTTTGGCTTTTTTCAGTAGCGTTGTTGATTGAAGGTCTGCTATAAAACCAAGGTACTGGAATGCCTGAACAAGTCTTTTCAAAAAGGACGAAAAGGCAATAAAACTTTGCTTGTTCTGATGATTGACTTGCCAGTTTTCTAGTTGGTTGATAAAGGCATTAACCACGATGGTTCGGTCACCGAAGTGATTTATCAGCTCGTTTAAGGCTGTCTGGTAATACGACGGGTCGCAAGAATACGCGTGTATCAAGTCTTTGGCTTTTCCTGACACAGAATTCTGTAGATACGTTATTCGGTGTGTATCTGTGATTGATGTGTTATGGTGGATCATACTGTAGAAATTGTTAATCCATTCATGGAAGTGCAGAGGATCTCCATTAAAATTTTGTAACTTTAGTGGAGGTAATTTAATAGAATGTTTATAATCAAGATTAGTCAATTGTGTAACGGGGTTGAAATTAGCATTTGATGCACTGGCGTGTGAGTTGTTCACAATTAAATTGCTGGGCTCTTTGTTTGAGTGAAAAATTTAGTCTTGTTTTGCGTTGCTCTGTGTCTGTGAGTCAACGAAATTTGGTACATTTGCACCAAAGGGCATTGAAGATGCTGGAAAGTCAGGGGCAGTTTGATTTTGATAATTGTGCAAATTGTTAGGCAAAACTGTTGGTTGTGAGCGAAGTTGAGCCACAGGTTTTTCGTTCGTTTGTTTCTGAGTGTAACTTTGAGTAGGAAGTGATGAAAATTGCATAGCAGTTTTATTAGGAAACTGATTGTGGTTTTGTGGAAACAAACTGTTATTAAGCTGCTGAAACAGTTGAGGATTCTGTTGTTCAGAAGGGAGAACAACATTTTTTTGTTGGGCTACTTTCTCAGCATGCGTGGCATATGTGTACTGCGGATTTTGTAATGTAATTGAATGTTTCCCGCAACAACATTTGATTGATTTTTTGTTGGCTGCGGGCAACTATTCGCATTTGTTGGAAATTGAGTGGGGTACTGCCTTCCTGAGTTAAAGTTCTTGCTTGGGCTGCAATCAGTTTCTTGAGCAAAAGCTTGTAATGAATGCTGTTGAATAACAGGATTTGATTTGCCTTTGTTATATCTAGCAATTTGTTCCTTTTGGGTATCATGACAATCTTGATTTGATGTTTGAAATATGAATCTATTTTCAGTCACTGGTTTTGAGAAAAAATGCTCAGTAATGCTGACCTTAGGGATATTTGACGCACAATAATCCGATTTAGCTGTAATACTGTCGCTTGAAATGCTCAGGTTAGTTATAGGCGGCAAAAGGTTTATCAAATGGTTTTCATTTGCTTCACTGTTGTCGATAGTGATCGGGGCTGTGTGGAGAGTGTAGGGTGGCAAGCTTGTTTGGTTATTAGGGTTGATAGTGGCATATTGAATGTCATCAGTTGCACTATTAAAGACAAGTGTATCATGGGCTTGTGTGAAAGGATTGTGAACGTGGTTATCAGTTCCTGTAAAATTATGTTCTTGCTGACTGATTTCCAAGTTTTGCATTTCTGTTGGTCTTTGGTGAGCGCCAAGAACACGTCCGAAGTTTATTTGTGGAACACTTGACGGTTGAAGAAAAAGTGTTGGTCTTCCTGGTCGAGGTGGGATAGCGGGAGGCTGAATTGGGTTGGCTGGGCTGCTTTTCTGTTGTTCCAGGTTACATGGGAGCTGTTTGTCTTCATTGATGTCTATTGAGACGGGCGTAGATTGGTGAGATCGGTTTTCTCTGCTTGAGACCATGCTGATATCATCTCTGATCCGTTGGGAGGACTGGCTCAGTTGACCATCATCGTCCAAAAGATCAACTTGCAACTGTAGTTCGTTAAGACGGTTGATTAGTTTGGTTTGTCTGCTCAGAATTGATGTTGCTGTATTCTGATGAGGCTGCTGCTTCATCACGTTCTGCGACATCTCCTTGAGTTCCTTTTCGTTTGCTTTGGTTCGTTCAATCAGCAGAGACAAGGATCGAAAACTCTTTCTTTGCTGAATGGTTTTTTCCAAAAGGTCGAGCTGGTTTTTCATGGCCATTTCTGTCGCTTTAAACATGTTGATGGCAAATTGGCATTCAGAAGTGATCTGTTTAGACATCTTGCTGCTTGTTGTGTTCTGTTGACCGCGTTTGTTGCTGTTGTAGACGTGACGTTGAAATTCTTTATTGAAGGTAAAAAACGGCTTAAAGAACCGGAGCGACGCAAATTATGATGTAAAAGTTGTCTAAGGTTTGAATGCTAATGATCCTAGTTTTTTCTTGTTCAAAAATTCAGCGACGCAACTTTTCTCAACAACAGATGTCCTAGGGTGTGTGTTTTGCTTGCTAAATCTAGCTTTTTAGCACTAAAAACAAATTTGAAATTTTTTCCGAACGTTCGCGCGCTTTAGTCGACTTTTGTTCAACAGACCCAAATAATTGCTTGTTTTTTATTAAAAAAACACAAGTTTTGCTTAAATAGCTGGCTTTGACTGTTTCAACTAATGTGTTTGGCTACTCGGTTTGACAGGAAACTTGTGCTTTGCTACAATTATGCAGTTGAAACGATATTAGAACAGAACCCGTATAATTGTTACATTAAATTAATTTTTTCTTGTAAAATTTTAAACCTGATAAAAGTTCTCAACAAATAGCTAATGATCCACCACCAGACCTGAGAACTACCGGAAAAACTCACTTATTTCCCTAACCCTAACCGTAAAACCTTAGCGATTAAAATCTGACAGACCTTTCCGTAAATTTATAGGAAGCAAATTTCTTTTTGTTTCTTTTCAAGGAGTTCTTTTTTTGAGGGCTAAAACCTGAGAACTTGTTTTAAATGCGATGCGTGTAGGCAACAAGGGCTACGAGAAGAACACAAAAGGTTGAAGAACTGTAATAAACCACAAGAAGCTTGAAAACTTTGTAGAAATTGTAACTTTCTTCTTTTCTGAAAACTTTTCTTTTCTCCAACTCTGTGTTAATTTGAGTGATCTCGTAGTGCTTTTAGTGCCCACCAAAACCATGACACTAGACCAAGTTTTCGCATATGGCTAGATTTTCAAAGAATTGATTGAGATGACGTCTGAGATCTCTTTGTGAAAAGGAATCCGTTTTGATGTTGAAAAAAAAATCAAAGATTGGTAACTTCTGAAACCGTTATTTTCTTCTTCTCAGTATGGTAACGTCTGAAACCATAGGGCTAAGGGACTTCGCAGACGGCAACGTCTGAGACCGTGGACTTCTGCAAAAAATAGGTTTCTTTCAAAAAACAATTTTTGCTCTTTTTTGTTTTTTGCTAGGTATGGCAAGATTTTTTCAGTTATTTTTGACAAATAAAGTTTTTTCGCTAATTTCTGTTGAGAACAAAAAACTCACAGGAGAATTTAAGGGACGTTTTTTGGATTTTGATAATTTTCCATAATAGAATGAAGCAGGCAGTTTAAAAAGAACGCTTTTGATTTTATCTGGCCAAAAACGTTTTTTTTTTTCGTCAGTTTTCGTTTTTTGTAAAAACTGAAGGATGTTATCCAAGTAATGACCTTCTTGGTTCTGTCACAAATAGCTCAAAAGTGAATTTGAACTATGGAATAAAGATTATATAAGAATATCAGGCCAAGAAATTAAAGAAAGTTTTTTGGATTTCTGTTGTCAAAAACGAATTTTTCGTCAACTTTCGTTTCTGAATAGCTAATTGAATTTATCCAATTAATGACCTTTCTGGCTCATTAACAACAAGTTCAAAAGTGGTGTTGAACTATTAAAAGTAGACTCTATGACAATATCAGGCTAAAAATTTGATGAACGTTTTTTGAATTTCTGTTTTCAAAAACGTTTTTCTCGACAATTTTCGTTTCTGAATAGCTAATTGAATTTTTACAATTAATGACCTTTCTGGCTCATTAACAACAAGTTCAAAAGTGAGGTTGAACTATTAAAAGTAGACTCTATAACAATATCAGGCTAAAAATTTGATGAACGTTTTTTGAATTTCTGTTTTCAAAAACGTTTTTCTCGACAATTTTCGTTTCTGAATAGCTAATTGAATTTTTACAAATAATGACTTTTCTGGTTCATTAACAATAAGTTCAAAAGTGAGGTTGAACTATTAAAAGTTGATTCTATAAGAATATCAGGCTAAGAACTTAATGAACGTTTTTTGAATTTCTGTTTTCAAAAAGGTTTTTCTCGACAATTTTCGTTTTTAGGAACAATTTCTTGCACTAAGAAGTTGTCGTTGCGTTAAATCAATTTCGGCAAGTATGCATCAAAGAAATTTGCCTAAAAAAGCTGTGAAATTTTGATAAAAATGGAAAAATTTCAGGTTTTGTCTTTTTTTCTCTTTTTTGACCTGTAAAAAACACTGATTTTTGGATTGATCTCACCGGGGAACAGGACTTCTGGAGGTGACGTCTGAAACCTCGGGCGATCAGCGACGGTGACGTCTGAAACCGTAGTAGAAAAAAAATCCTCAAGGGGTAACGTCTGACACCCCCCAAAAAAAATCGTCCTTCTGGGTAGCGTCTGTAACCCCAAAAAATTTGGCTCCAAAAGTGTCTTTTTCTTTAGGGCCTTTGTCTTTAGTCTTTTGGTCTTTTCTGTTCTGTATTTCGTGCGTCGCACAGTCTCGGGGCCTCACGTCCTTGCTGTGACAGTTGTTACGTGATGCTTTTGTGTTGTGTCCAGCACAGAATGTAGAACTGTGGGGAGACTCAAGTCCGACGTTTAGGGCCGTAAAGGAAGCTTCTGTCCGGAGAGGTTCACCAATTACTTGTTCTATATATATATATGGGAACAAGTTCTCTAGTCAAACAATTTTATTGAGTAAAGGTTTTTGTTACAGTTTTTTTGATGATTACATATTTGCGGGTAACCGTTTTCAACTTGTTCAAGGACTTGAGTCAAGTTTTCATGCGCTTGACTTGATTGTTTCACAACGTAAAGTTTCCTAATTGGAGTAGCCGTTGTGAGTAGTTGTATTTCGTTTTAGAAGCAGCTACTTGTGTCTCCAAGCGTGACTGAATCCTCCTTAAAATCTTCATCCGACACACGAACCTGAAATAACATATATGGAGGTGTTCTGCATCTTTAGTCTATCTATACTAATCTATATCAAAACTGGAACAAGCGTTCATGTAGAATCCATAGTATTTAAATGATCTAAAATTTTGCTTTAGGTATTGTTATATTTATTTTTGGTATCATTTCCCAGGTTTAGACCTCGGGTTTTTTTTAAAAAAAACTCGAAAAGCCAGAAGAGACTATGTGGGAGGGGGTGGGGGTCATTATTGAATAAAATTGGACAGTCCAGCTTCCTAGTTTAAATGTAGCAAATTTTTTTGGAAAGTCGGCCAAATTTTTTTCAACGGTTGAGCAACAATCTTTTCCTAAGCAGTTCCGTTCAGGCATGGTCTTCTTGTAGGACAAGTGAAAAAGCTTTCATAAATCTGCTCTGTTGCTTTTTGTTTTTTGCTTCTGTGCATACCAAAGTAGACGCGGAGCAACTGTATACAGTGTGGCAAAAATGCAAAAAATCAATCAAACTGAAAAGTAGGAAAAGTGTCAAAATCATTAGAAAAATTAGTTTTTAAAAAGTAATTAGCAGTTGAAACTGGGGAATATTACCTATTTGAATAAGATTGAATGGGTTAGTTTGAAAAAACCCAGTACAACCGGAAAAAAATTAAGATGGTAATTTCTGGATAGTTTCATTTCAAAAATTAGGATTACGCTAACGTTCAACATAAACCAGTTTTTTATACAGCCGAGAGTTTTTATGAGTTGCCTTAAATTGCAGGTTCGTCCCTACGCTAAAAACAGTGATCCAGTGAAACGAACTTGAAAGCCTTGATCAGAAATATAGTCTATCATGGACAACTTTGCCAAGATCTTGCCATGTTACAAAGCAAGATAATATCAAGATTAACCATAGTATGGCAAGACATACCAAATATTAAAATTTAACAGCAGCCAAAAAAGGGATAGCAGGTTCTTGTACGATTCAGCAAGAATTATCAGAAATGTCAGAACTACTGCCCGCGGTAGTTGAAAAACCACTAAGGGAGATTTACACTAGTTTTGTTTTTGTTGAGAAACAAGTTCTTTTTTCACGTTTACAAAAGTTTTAGTTGGCGTTGGTTACACTTATTTGCGTTAGTGGAGATAGAGGAAAGACCAATTGAAAAAATGTTTAAATCAGGTGAACAAATGTAACTTTAATGCAGAAAAAAATTCGATTAAAATTGAAATTTATAAAGTTTTGGACGTAAAGAGTCCTAACACTCTGATACTTTCCTTCTGTTACTGAATTGTGTCAAGAGCAGGGATCAGGTGGAGCCCTCTTATTGGATATTTTAGCAATTAGCTATCAAATTTTCTCTTATTTTTTTTCTACTAGAGAAAAAAAATCTACAATTGTCTTTACACAAAATGATATGAGGCCGAAGCAAAGAAGAAGTTACTATTTTTGCAGTACTTTAAAACATCCCTTTCCGTCTATTTTTTTTAAAAATTATTAAATACTTAATACTTTAATGCTGTAAATTTCCAATGACCCGCTTTGCATTCATTTTGTACTTTGAGTTCACATAACTTTGTTTTCTTGGGACGAGATACACCAAACAGCAATTGAAAATGATAAAAAATTTAGCAAGATTTTTCAAGAGCTGTCCAGAAGTTTTCTTGGTTTATTCTGATAAGATCTGTCCTTGATATGATCGTGATTTACCATGAAATATTGGTATTTCAAGAACTCCTCGGTCCACTGGGCAAGTTAAAATATGAAATCGAAGTTTTTGAGGCAAAGAAAAGATTTCAAGTAAATTTTTTCTTCAACTCATGATTTGACACTAGCTCGACCTAATTCCAAAATTTAGTTCTCATTAATGCTCATTAACTCCAAATTATTTTTTCTCCGAGTTAGGTGACAGTGCAGAATGACATTTTGGGTTTACCAAAATTCGAGGATGGCAGGAAATTGTTTTGAGCTAAATTCCAGTATGAGACAATCGTTTATTTTTTGAAATTGCAACTTATGGCACAGACTCTAAATTCACGCGCAAAGTTTGAAAGCATTTTGATTGCATTCACCGTGAGATATGTGTTTTGTTGATAAACATGTACTTTTTTAGTGCATTCATTCCACTCCCTTTATTCGCTCCACCAAGATGTTACGTTTTACTTTAGAAAATTAAAAAAATGAATAGCTGAAATAAGTCAGTTTTGTTCAACTGGTCGACGGAAAAGCCACCTAAAAAGTTAGAAAAACATTTGGCTGTGGAAACTTCTTGAACACCCACAGTGCAACTCTTAGGATACAAATAATTGACATCTTAAAGCTCTTTATTTGGTCACAAGTTTTTTATTTGAAAAATGGTCCTAGTATGGTACGAGAATGGTGTAATTTTTCAAATCAGTTACTATGGTCCAGCTGTCGGAAATCAATTTTCCAAAAACATTTTACAATCGTTCAAATGATTTTCAATTTTTATTCTTAACTTTTTTTGTATTTAGCCAGACTATTTGGTATGAGAGAAACAGTTGATCCTTACAGCTGATCTGAAGTAACATGCAAATGACACAGAAGTGCATAGGAATATGAGAAAGAAGACCCTGTCCAGCAGATTAGCCAAGATGTTCCACTCCACTCTCCTTGCTTCCCGAGTTCTCTCTTCTTCAGCTCTGTTGATGCATTCACACATGCTCGCTTCAATCACTTTTGTCATTCTAACGCATATTTTCTTCACACTGAGTATCGTGCTTGGCGAGTTCACGGAATCGCTCTCAACATTCAATTGATGCCTAACTAAAAACAGAGAAAAGTATATTGCAGACATTTTCAGTTAGACGGATTTGTACACCGAAATTGCATTAAAAATTTAGTGCATCAAAATACTTGTTTGCAAGTATATTTTGTTCCAGCCACACTTAGTGCGAGGGACTATATGCTCAACTGGTTTTTTGTTCGGTAACTTTTGGGCGATCGATATATTTGTCACAGGGAGTTGTGACAGGTATCATTCGAAAACGTCTTTCAAATCGAGCTTAGAATTTATATTTAAGTTTTTTTTGTTTACGTGTTTCCAATATTCGACCGATTGCCGTTGTTTTGGTTAACATTTTCCGTAATGTTGGCTCAAATTGTAATAATTTATGAGATTGAAATTGTTAACGATATCGTTTTGGCTTTACATTTAAAGATAAAAGAAGGTTGCTGGCATTGCCTGCTCCAATTTTTTGGCTATGTCATGGCCAAAATGATGTCATGGCCATGTTATGTAATTTCAACATTTTTTAAAATGAAAATCTACACCAAGGACGCTTCTTTAGCGCACTTTTGTCCAAGTATGCCGGAAGTACAGATCTTAAAAACAGCTGACACAATTTTCATAAACTCAGATAAAACCAATTTAAAAATTCCACTTCCTATGAGTGTGTGCAAATTAAAATTGCGCTTGTTGGTTTTCTGCAAACTTAAATCAAAATTACTCCAGAATGCCTAAACTATTTTTGTTAATTTAAAAGTCTTTTTGCCCTATTACGGTGTGATATGGAGTGGATGCAGTCTATATTCAAAATCTTTTCGCACAGTATTGTCTCTTATGTCAGTTAAAAACATGTAAGTTTTGATACCAAGCATCAATCAATGAACGCTATGTAGATTAGAATGAGCCCCAATTTGAATTAATCAAAATTCAAAGAAATGCTCAAGGCTTTCAAGGCTTTGATAGAGTTTTCGTAAAATTTTGAATAATTCTTAGGGTATGCTTGCTTTTGTTGTCTTTCTCCAGTTTCATTGCGTAGTCTCTTTAATCGACTGTTTCAATGACTTCCCAGAACTTACGTAAAACTATCGAATTGTTTCAGTTATTACCTGATAACTCTCACAAATATGACGGCAATTTGTTAAAAAAAAATAGCGAATTTTTGAGCTTTGCCACCTCTTTAATCTTGTTTCTGACAAAGTTTAGATACGTTTTTTTAATGACAGGTCTAATTTTCTCTCGGGTGAAAAAAAACAATCAGTATATTTTATTATTTAATTGGCGCTCTTAAGATTAAAACACTACCAATTCTCAGAAATTCGTTATTTTTTGAAATATTTGCATTTATTTGAAGCTATTTTCTGGTATATTGTCACAATATCTCATTTTAAAAATCGTTTTTTCAATGAAATGACACTCAAATTTTCTATTAGTATGTTTTCAATGACAAGTTTAACAACCTCAACTCCGTTTTGGAGCAGTTTTTAGTTGAACTTCTATTTCTTTCTTAGCTATTGATGTTCTTTTTGTAGTCATAAGACCTATTCTGAATAGCCAAAATATTTAAATTGTTTTCTACAGAAATATATGTGAGTTATATAATTCTTTCGATTGATACCCAATAACATGACTTTTAATTCGTATGTTTTATAAATATCACTGAATTTTTGACCCTCACGACTTTTTGTGTTCTTTTTGGGAACTTGTGGTCAGCTCTCTTTAATGAAAGGTCCCATCTACTTTCTTGAGAAGAAACAGAGAAATCAGTATATTGATTTTATGTTTTTTGATGGTTGTTTGACTATGACATGACATTATAGTTTTTCACAAAAAAGTTTGCGAGTTCTTTATTTTGATGAAGATCTGTGGATATCTTTTTTGTCTTCTAACGGAGTCATTTGATTTCTACAGGCCATATTTTATAGCTTTAATGATTTCAATAATTTGTTACTTGAACTATACATGAACCTATAAAACTAGCGCGTTTTTGCTGTCTTTTTGTTGTTTTATTACTTATTTTTAAAAATGACAGGTCAGGTTCAACTGCGTTCATTAGAAATTACATGTAAATCTATCTAGTATTTTCGTTTGAGAGCTTATGATTGTTATGGCTTTTGAAACACTTTTGTCCGAAGTGTTGTGAGCGGGGCCAGAACATTATATGCAAAAGTGCATTAGCGAGCTTCTTTGTTTCTTTTTACTCTTTAAATTAAATTTAATAATTATCTTTTAGATCGAAGTTTATTTTTAATTAGATCAATTAAGGATTATTTCTTTTAGTTTTGATGATTATAACCACCCGTTTCTTTTACGATAAAAGAAATTTACAAATCCTACCAATTAATAACTACAATTGATCTGGTAAATTGTTGTTCTGAAAATTCTACTCAGAAAGCACAAGATTGCTGACGAACTTGCTTATAAGAAATGGGTTCGACAACAACATTTTATGTGGGATTTTACTCTGTTTCATTTCAACAATTAAGTTTCAATGTCATACCTAATCAACCTATAAAACGGGAAAGAAAAACTTAAAATCAGCATTGAATCAACAGTTTTGATAATTAAGTTTCGATTAAAAAAAGGATAAAGATATAGAGTAGAATTTGGGAAATCCTATTCTACTCGCAAAAGTGTCGCAATTGAATGTGATAGAACTTGAATTTCAGAAATCGGTTACCAAAAAACTGTTAGTAAGACTTGGCTTGCAATTCAAAGCCGTTTGGCAAGCAAGACATTTGTGGAACTAAAAAGGAGTTCTTAGAAGTTGAATGGGTGCAATATTGATTTTCAGATGGGGATCAAAGTTATAAAAAATTATACATCATCAGGTATTTACCTCGGTATGATCAAACTAGGTCGGGAGTTAGTACATACCAAAGTGCAAATTTCACCGTTTTCATGTTTGGGAATCTGTTTTATAGATACCGTGGGTGGACTTTAAACTTCAAAAAAGGCTAATTTCTTGAGTTGATTGGCTCACCGATTGATTAATTGGTAGCGTCATAAGTCTGATACTCCTTTTGTTTTATTTTGAAAAGCTTGAGTTGAAGTCAGCAATGTATAAAGAAGGCGTTCAGTTCATTCAATCGTTCATTTGAAGTCATAACAGACTCTACGTAAGAAAGACGTAACTAATGTGGTCCTTAATGCGAAGTGAACAGATTCTTTTGTTTCAACTTTCTTGTACCTTGTTGCTTGATTAGTTACATAGGAGTAGAACAACAACATCACCAAAGGAGTACCATAACACAGCTGTAGCTTATGAGTTGACCTGTAAAAAATTTGTGATACCAAAAACATTATTGAAAGAGTTGAACTGACTTGATAAACTGAGAACAACGGAGAAACGCAGTTAGATCAAACGGCCTAATTGAGAGCTATTTGAAGTACTTCTTGTGGAAAGAAATTCTGTTGTGTTAGCGGATATCAGCTCTTTAGTTGTGATTTTGGTTACAAAGTTAAAGTTCTGGAACATCTTTTTATAAAACTCTGGTTGAATTTTGATTTAATTTTGTGATCTTTTTCCTTTCTTGTTCGTTCATTTAATGTTATTTGATTACTCGAATCAATTCAATATTCCAACTAGAGTTTCTTACAGCCAAAAAGAGCGGCGTGGGGACAAAACAATCCTCCAATAGAAGTGTGAGAGCCATCAAAACACCCATTTCTATTTGTTGGAGCTTTGGGCGCCAATCTGTCCCCAGCAACTCACCCTAGGCGAAGTACAAAGTTTTACAGTAGCACTACTGGGTGGTCATTTGGTAAGCCAGACATTTGTGGAACAATAAAGGAGTTCTTAGAAGTTGAATGGGTGCAATATTGATTTCCAGAGGGGGATCAAAGTTATAAAAGTCATACATCATCAGGTATTTACCGCGGCATGATCAAACTAGGTCGGGAGTTAGTACATACAAAAGTGCAAATTTCACCGTTTTCATGTTTGGGAATCTGTTTTATAGATACCATGGGTGGACTTTAAACTTCAAAAAAGGCTAATTTCTTGAGCTGATTGGCTCACCGATTGATTATTTGGTAGCGTCATAAGTCTGATACTCCTTTTGTTTTATTTTGAAACGCTTGAGTTGAAGTCAGCAATGTATAAAGAAGGCGTTCAGTTCATTCAATCGTTCATTTGAAGTCATAACAGACTCTACGTAAGGAAGACGTAACTAATGTGGTCCTTAATGCGAAGTGAACAGATTCTTTTGTTTCAACTTTCTTGTACTTTGTTGCTTGATTGGTTACAAAGGAGTAGAACAACAACATCACTAAGACACTATCATAACACAGCTGAACCTTAGGAGTTGACCTGTAAAAAATTTGTGATAACAAAAACATTATTGAAAGAGTTGAACTGACTTGATAAACTGAGAACAACGGAGAAACGCAGTTAGATCAAACGGCTTAATTGAGAGCTATTTGAAGTAATTCTTATGAAAAGAAATTCCGTTGTGTTAGCGGATATCAGCTCTTTAGTAGTGAATTTGGTTACAAAGTTAAAGTTCTGGAACATCTTTTATAAAACTCTGGTTGATTTTTGATTTAATTTTGTGATATTTTTCATTTCTTGTTCGTTAATTTAATGTTATTTGATTACTTGAATCAATTCATTGTTCCAACTAGAGTTTCTTACAGCCAACAAGAGTGGCGTGGGGACAAAAGAATCCTCCAATAGAAGTGTGAGAGCCATCAAAACACCCATTTCAATTTGTTAGAGCTTTGGGCGCCAATCTGTCCCCAGCAACTCACCCTAGGCGAACTACAAAGTTTTACAGTAGCGCTCCTGGGTGGCCATTTGACAAGCCAAACATTTGTGGAACAAAAAAGGAGTTCTTAGAAGTTGAATGTGTGCAATATTGATTTTCAGAGGGGGATCAAAGTTATAAAAATTATACATCAGCAGGTATTTACCTCGGCATGATCAAACTAGGTCGGGAGTTAGTACATACCAAAGTTAAAATT
The DNA here is from genome assembly GCF_964194025.1 of Convolutriloba macropyga. Lineage (NCBI taxonomy): Eukaryota > Metazoa > Xenacoelomorpha > Acoela > Convolutidae > Convolutriloba > Convolutriloba macropyga. The sequence goes on along the minus strand of NC_134468.1, from coordinate 36,615,084 downwards.
TCACCGTTTTTATGTTTGGGAATCTGTTTTATAGATACCATGGGTGTACTTTAAACTTCAAAAAAGGCTAATTTCTTGAGTTGATTGGCTCACCGATTGATTAATTGGTAGCGTCATAAGTCTGATACTCCTTTTGTTTTATTTTGAAACGCTTTAGTTGAATTCAGCAATGTATAAAGAAGGCATTCAGTTCATTCAATCGTTCTTTGAAGTCGTAACCTTTTCTACGTAAGAAAGACATAATTAATGTAGTCCTTAATGCGAAGTGATCAGATTCTTTTGTTTCAACTTTCTTGTACCTTGTTGCTTGATTTGTTACATAGGAGTAGAGCAACAACATCACCAAAACAGTACCATAGCACAGCTGTAGCTTAGGAGGTGACTTGTAAAAAACTTGTGATAACAAAAACATTATTGAGAGAGTTGAACTGACTTGATAAATTGAGAACAACGGAGAAACGCAGTTAGATCAAACGGCCTAATTGAGAGCTATTTGAAGTACTTCTTGTGGAAAGAAATTCTGTTGTGTTAGCGGACATCAGCTCATTAGTTGTGAATTTGGTTACACAGTTAAAGTTCTGGACCATCTTTTATAAAACTCTGGTTGATTTTTGATTTAATTTTGTGATATTTTTCATTTCTTGTTCGTTCATTTAATGTTATTTGATTACTGGAATCAATTCATTATTCCGACTAGAGTTTCTTACAGCCAAAAAGAGCGGCGGGCTGGGGACAAAAGAATCCTCCAATAGAAGTGTGAGAGCCATCAAAACACCCATTTCTATTTGTTAGAGCTTTGGGCGCCAATCTGTCCCCAGCAACTCACCCTAGGCGAACTACAAAGTTTTACAGTAGCGCTCCTGGGTGGCCATTTGACAAGCCAAACATTTGTGGAACAAAAAAGGAGTTCTTAGAAGTTGAATGGGTGCAATATTGATTTTCAGATGGGGATCAAAGTTATAAAAAATTATACATCATCAGGTATTTACCTCGGTATGATCAAACTAGGTCGGGAGTTAGTACATACCAAAGTGCAAATTTCACCGTTTTCATGTTTGGGAATCTGTTTTATAGATACCGTGGGTGGACTTTAAACTTCAAAAAAGGCTAATTTCTTGAGTTGATTGGCTCACCGATTGATTAATTGGTAGCGTCATAAGTCTGATACTCCTTTTGTTTTATATTGAAAAGCTTGAGTTGAAGTCAGCAATGTACAAAGAAGGCGTTCAGTTCATTCAATCGTTCATTTGAAGTCATAACAGACTCTACGTAAGAAAGACGTAACTAAAGTGGTCCTTAATGCGAAGTGAACAGATTCTTTTGTTTCAACTTTCTTGTACCTTGTTGCTTGATTAGTTACATAGGAGTAGAACAACAACATCACCAAAACAGTACCATAGCACAGCTGTAGCTTAGGAGGTGACTTGTAAAAAAACTTGTGATAACAAAAACATTATTGAGAGAGTTGAACTGACTTGATAAATTGAGAACAACGGAGAAACGCAGTTAGATCACACGGCCTAATTGAGAGCTATTTTATGTAATTCTTGTGGAAAGAAATTCTGTTGTGTTAGCGGATATCAGCTCTTTAGTTGTGAATTTGGTTACAAAGTTAAACTTCTGGACCATCTTTTATAATGAAACTCTGTTTTTTACAGCTAGAAAGAGCGGCGTGGGGACAGAGGAACCCTCCAATAGAAGTGTGAGAGCCATCAAAACACCCCCTTTCAATTTGTTTTGGGCGCCAGTCTGTCCCCAGCTAGTCAGCCAAAGCAAAGTACAAAATTTTACAATAGCACTCCTGGGTGGGTTCTCGAGACTTCTCGACAGTTAGAGTGGATTGAAGGCTATAGTGATTGTAGCTGGACGTTAGACTTTGCAAGTGCGAACAACAAGAGAGTGAAGAAGAATTGACTTGTGCGACGACGAGTGAAGAAGGAAGAGAAACCCGTGGACAGAGTCGAGTTGGAGCTTGATGGAGGGCGAAAGAGAGAAAGAGAGAGAGAGAGAGAGAGAGAGAGAGAGAGAGAGAGTACGAATGGGCAGAATAGTTTTCAGTTGAGTTGGAGCTCGACTGTTGGAAATTGTTTTCGGTAAGGTTTTCTTGAGACTAGAGGCTTGAGAGAGTCAGTTTGACTGCTTCCAGAGAGTAAGTTGTGTGAGGTTGAGATTGTGGAGAGAGTTGAGTAGAGTATCGGCTTTCTGAGCAAAAGTTGTTCCAGGGCCTTGACCGTGATCCAAAGAATTGTGAGGCAAGGTAGAGAGAATTGAGAAATAGAGGTAGTTTAAAATGAGAGAGGCTGAGTTAGTGCAAGTTCAGTAAAACTGTCCATGTTAGTAATTGTTTGTTCTTGAGGATAGAGGGTCAGTTCAGAGTATCGAGAGCTTGAAACAAGAAATTGGCAAGCTGGAATTTGGCATGCGACAGTTGTGAGTGTAAGGTTTGTGAGTATAAAGTAGAAAGGGAGAGAGAGAGAGAGAGAGAGAAGGCGATAGATATCCACCGGTTTTTGTTTTCTTTTCATAATGATGGAACACAAGTCGGAAATTTAACTCTGAGGGAAGGAGCAAGGAGAAGTTTGCGAAGGAGGCCAAAGGTGGTTCAACAGCAGTAGGAACGAGCGTAGTGTGGCAAAGCAGATTAAGTCAGGTTAGAGGAGCAGTAGTTATTGATAGGAGTGGAGGAATTGGGTTTAGCAAAGCTGAGTGGCTAAGGGATTTTCTCAGACAGAAAAGACTATTGGAAGGAGAAGGAGTAAAAGGTGTTAGAGTTTAGGAGCTGAGGAGCAGGAAGAGTTGGAGATCTTTTAAAAAGGAGGTATTACGTTAGGAATAAAAGGACAGCGTTCCCAAAATGGGTGGAGTAGAGGATGTAATACCTTGACGATGTAGACCTGCTATAAACGAGTGGGGATCAAGCAAGAGATGGCGTCGATGCATTGCCTACTGAGAGTGTGGGCTACGGAAGCAGTTAGCGACTTGCCACTGGGGTTTTGGAGATCAGCAACGAGCTTAAAAGAATACCTCAGTTTCTGCGTCAAATAGATGTTTTTCGCAGTGAATACAGATAGTTGTGAAGTGCAAGGTAGCTCGAGGAGCCGTAGTGGGTTACTAAAACCGTCAAACAGTCGTGAATATCAAGTAGGTAGAAAGATAAGCGGACGGGTGTATGAGAACTCTGACGAAAACTGAGCTCAACGAAGTTAGTTGTGATTCAGTAAAGTGAGGTTGCACTACTCGAGATACTGAGGCGATAAAGTAGGGGCATTCTGACAAATTGTTGCATTACTTCAGTAGATGACAAACAGTTCGACCAATTGAGGCGGGGTATGTAACAAACTGACGGAGATCACCAAGGAGGTATAAAGTATAAGACTGATGAGAAAACGTGGCGGGAAGTAATTGTAATTCACACTGAGTGGTTGGTCTGTGATGGTAGTCTAGAATGTGGTGGAAAAGTTGTTGCAAAAAATTCGAGTGAAAAAGTTTGTCAAAGTGTTAAGAATGTTCCAAATATAGTAAAAAAGTACGTGCAAAGTTTGATGAAGAAAAACGTCCTGTAAAAGATAGAGGGGCCCGGTTTGTCAAGAAAGAGGAGTTTCTCTGGCACCGCCAGAAGTTGGTAATGACTGTAGCAGACAATGAGAACGATGTAAACATACAAAAATGGAGCATGGAAAAAATTTCATCGAAATTAGAGAACGTAGTTACGCCTGTAGTTTTTGTCTATTACATTGACAACTCATTAGCAAACGATAGAGAAGATGACTATCTCCCCTTGAGCGACGCCGATCATGAGGGCAGTGAAGTTGAAGAAGTTGAGTTCTCCTCTGGTAAGTATTAGTTGGTTCGTTGTACTCAATAGAAGGACAGTGACTGCTTGGATCTCTTGTGACCTGGGTTTTCATCACTAGTTGGAGGTAGTGGAGTTGGTATGCAAGTCAATTCAAAACGTATTTGCAGATTGTCCATTCAAAACGTAATGGCAGATTAGAAAACGTTGTTATGCCTGTAGATTTTGTCTATTACGTTGACAACTCATTAGCAAACGATAGAGAAGATGACTATCTCCCCTTGAGCGACCCCGATCATGAGGGCAGTGAAGTTGAAAAAGTTGAGTTTTCCTCTGGTAAGAATTAGTTGGTTCGATGTACTCAATAGAAGAACAGTGACTGCTTGGATCTCTTGTGACCTGAGTTTTCACCACTAGTTGGAGGTAGTGGAGTTGGTATGCAAGTCCATTCAAACGTATTTGCAGATTGTCCATTCAAAACGTAATTGCAGATTAGAGAACGTAGTTAAGCCTGTAATTTTTGTCTATTACGTTGACAACTCATTAGCAAACGATAGAGAAGATGACTATCTCCCTTTGAGCGACGCCGATCATGAGGGCAGTGAAGTTGAAAAAGTTGAGTTTTCCTCTGGTAAGAATTAGTTGGTTCGATGTACTCAATAGAAGAACAGTGACTGCTTGGATCTCTTGTGACTTGAGTTTTCATCACTAGTTGGAGGTAGTGGAGTTGGTATACGAGTCCATTCAATACGTATTTGCAGATTGTCTACCAGAGGAAAACCTTAGAGCTAATTTGAATGAAAAGATCGACACCGTAATGGAAGAAGTCCCATGCATAGTTGAGAGAAGGGGTTGTGTAACTAAAAGAGATGAGGAGGAGTCTTTTCGTAACGTAAATAAACTCAGAAGAAAAAATAACGGTTCCGTCTGTCCCGCAAGCGTTATTTCTGGACCCTGGCAATGATTAGAGTCAAAATCAGACAAGATTGGAGAAACTTGTAGACAGGTTTTAAGGAGTGTCCACCAGGGTGACAGATGCAGGAAGAAGATAAAGCTTTGTACAGTTATTAAACCACAAGGGGATACAGTGGTTCAGGAGCATGAGGCAGAGTTAGGAGCTAGTACACAGGCAGTTGTGAATTTTCAAAATGATAGGAGCGCAGTCTATAGACCCCAAAATTTGAATAGAAGAGATAGGATTCAGAGGAGTTGTGAAATAGACGTCTGCTGTGCTGTGAAACAAGAGAGGTTCTGGAAGTTAGTGAATCAAGCACTTCTAACGCTGATAAGTTCTTCAGAGGAGTTGTGAAATAGACGTCTGCTGTGCTGTGAAACAAGAGAGGTTCTGGAAGTTAGTGAATCAAGCACTTCTAACGCTGACTCTGTTAAAATCCCTGATAATCGCACTTCAGTGGGTTCAGTGGTACAACCAGGAAACAGTTTGGGTGAATGCAGATCAAAGGTGCTGTCCTGAGCTTGAGTCGCTGAGTTCGAATGGGAAAATTCATCAGAGATTACTATCGATGGTATATGTGTAGCGATTTCCACCAGAGAGCGGGATCAACTCTCCAGTTTCCCTTCAAGTAATAGAACAATTTGAGGTTTGTTCAGTTAAGGACGTGATGGAAACAAGTGTTCACAATAAGGGAGTCATAGAGGCCTGCAGGCCTGATTCGGAGGAATGTCAAGAATTACACAGGAGCTATAATTTTACATTGGGTGTTGCCAAGTAGTCGCGCTTAAGTAGGCCCAAGCTTCGGACAAGACTGGAAAAGAACTTGTCTAGAGTTGAAGACCTGTGGCCAGAAGATGGGGATAAAGGGGAGACTCTCCCGGTGCGAGAGAGTAATACTGAGAGCAAACCGGACGTCCAAAAAAAGATTTTCTTCATTAACCCAATTTTAAGAGAAAACCGGAGTTTCTTAACTTGTCATAACAACGAGACAACAGCTAAAGTTTTTTTTGTTTGAGAAAATTTGGAGCTTTGGAGCAGTTCTTCATGAAAAGCCAAATAAAAATTAAGAGAAAATAGGAGAAAAATTTTCTTTTCAATGGTCAAATCAAGGACGTAATGTAGGACATCGGAAAACGGCTAGATGGAAGAGGGTTGGTTTTGAAATCCAGTACAAAAAACGCTATTTGAAGCGGCACAGAAATTGCAAAAGCAGTGGCCTAAATTATGGTAAGAGCTCGGAGCACGTCTTCATCTTATCGTCGAGGGAAGACGAACAGAACAGAGGGGAGGGGTTCCATTCGTTGGTGGATTTGCAGTTATTGTTGATCAAAACGATGAGTTTGGATTACAACAGAAGGGAGGAGGCAAGTAAGCAGTCCTGCAGACAGACAAAAATCAGGCTCAACAGCACTCGGAACACAATATTAGGAGGACGATGTGGGTTCAGGCAATTCCGAAGGAGAAATGGACCAAGCTGAAGCTGATGACGTGATGGTGCTGGAGGAGGAGACCTCCTGAATGGAGAGAAGGGTCCAGCAAAGAGATGGGTGGCCATTCGTCCAGGCATCGATGGAAGAAGCGATTTGAAAATGCGGAATAAAATTGAATAAACTTACTTCTTGTTGGTCACATCATATCATCTAGACTCCTTTTTAAGTTTTAATTGAATTCAATTATTTAATCATTAGCTAATACGGGTCAAAGATACACAACCAGTATGAATTGGATTGACTATTGATGCTGGTGGTCATACAAACGTATTATTGATTTCAAAACATCGGAAAACCCGAAGTTGTAAAAAAAAATCAAAAGGAAAGCAGTGCTGGCGTACAGGAACTTTTCGGGTGTTCAATTTTGCGTAGAGCAAGCTAGTTATATAAAATTAACCCTGAAATACTATTAGAAAGGTGAGTTGACCCAAGAGTAATTGAAATTGGAGTTTATTTTTGATGTTTAGTACCATTAGAACAAAGATTAGTCAATAATTGGTTTGATCATTAAAATAGTAGTGCTTAGAATTGGTGATTCATTTTAAGTTGCTGTAATTTGATAAATGTACTGAAGCAGTAAATCTACTGTTTATTTGTAGTTAGCAGTGGCTCAAAAACTAGTCTTTTAGGGTTACGTTAGGTGAATAGGTTCAATGAGGTGTGTTGTGCAATAAATAATGGAAAAAGTAAGGTGTGCATGCAACGAAAGCGACTGATAAGATAAAAATAATACTTAGAATAAACAGTCGAAACATCATTAGGGCTAGACAAGATTGGAGAATCAGATCCATCGAAATCTTAGCAATTATTTGGGAGAATAATTTTCTAGAAGGGAGGATTGTAGAATTTGGGAAATCCTATTTTTCTCAAAAAAATGTCGCAATTGAAAGTGATAGAACTTGAATTTCAAAAATCGGTGACCAACAAATTGTTAGTAAGACTTTTGGCTTGCAATTCAAAGCCATTTGGCACACCAGACGTTTGTGGAACAAAAAAGGAGTTCTTAGAAGTTGAATGGGTGCAATATTGATTTTCAGAGGGCGATCGAAATTATAAAAATTATTCATCATCAGGTAATTATCTCAGCATAATCAAACTTGGTCGGGAGTTAGTACAGACCATCGTGCAAATTCACCGTTTTCATGTTTGGGAATCTGTTTTATAGATACCGTGGGTGGACTTTAAACTTCAAAAAAGGCTAATTTGTTGAGTGGTTCACCGATTGAATAATTGGTAGCGCCATAAGTCTGATACTGCTTTTGCTTTAGTTTGAACAGCTTGAGGAGAAGTCAACATTGTTCAAAGAAGGCGTTCAGCTCATTCGATTGGTCATTTGAAGTCATAACAAACTATACGTAAGAAGGACATAACTAATGTGGTCCATAATGCGAAGTGAACAGATACTTTTGTTTGAATTTTCTTGTACATTGTTGCTTGATCAGTTACTAAGGAGTATAACAACAACAGCACCAAAAAAGTGCCATAACAAAGCCAAGCTTAGTAGTTGAGCTGTAAAGGTGTTGTGATAACAAAAATATTGTTGAGAGAGTAGAACTGACTTGATATATTGAGAACACCGGAGAACCGCAATTAGATCAAACGGCTTAAATGAGAGCTATTTGAAGTACTTCTTGTGCTGAGAAGTTATGTTGTGTTAGAGTATAGTAGCTCTTTAGTTCTGAATTTGGTTACAAAATTAAAGTTCTGAACCATCTTTTTAAATAAAACTCTGGTTGAATTTTGATTTAATTTTGTGATCTTTTTCATTTCTTGTTCATTCATTTAATGTTATTTGATTACGCGAATCAATTCTTTATTCCAACTAAAATTTCTTACAGCCAACAAGAGCAGCGTGGGGACAAAAGAACCCTCCAATAGAAGTCTGAGAGCCATCAAAACACCCCTTTCATTTTGTTAGAGTTTTGGGCGCGAGTCGTTCCCCAGCTAGTCAGCCTATGCAAAGTACAAAAATTCTACATATACTTATCACTCTTAGTATCGAAAAATATAATTCAGCGATAACTCAGCCAATCAATTCGGCTGTTCATTATCATTGCGTTTAAAGTTGAAAAATGTAGAATATAGATAGCAATGATATGAATTCCTGCATAGAAAAATGTGCACGTGTTACAGTTCTATCTTTGGATCTATTCTGTTTTGCCTCCCACCCCCAGTGTTCTAACGCCCCTCAGTTGCAAATTATATGTTGTGATATTACACGTTACTATGTAAAAAATAGCACGTGCGCCTGGGGGGCGTAAAGGATATAAGCCCTCTAAGCTGGGGTAGGGGGCAAACAGAAGGGATCCCTACCTTTTATTATCTGTTTTGTTCTGATTATGGCAATCATCTTGCGAAGGGATCTTCTCAATGGATTGCCTTTCCTTTGCCTCATTGTGATCAAGTGGAGAGCATCTGAGCTGATTGTAAGTTTGGCCAACAGGTGAAACATCCAGGAGTGAACAATCTACAAAATGACAGATAATTGCTGGAAAAACTTCTATTGTAAGCTCCCTTCGTCGAAGAGTTTTTAAACGGCCATTAAAATAGAAGAAATTTTACGCAACCTTAATTTACAAACCCCAACGAGAAATATCTCGAAGTCATATCAATCCCATAGCAAAGCTACTACTTGGCACCAATCTATCTATTCATCAAGAGCCTTGCGTTGAAATAAGAGAGAAAAGGTTAATAGCTGGGCTTTAAACGTTCGAACAAGCTGATCAAAATATTTGCCAGATAGCCGTCGGTAATTGAATAGTGTACCTTAAATGACTTAAGGCCGGTTAAAAATTATTGCGGTGTCTCAACATTGCAGGAAACGAATAGCATTCTGTTTTTTCGCCTTGTTGAATAGGGTCAAGTAAAATAGTGGCCGTTTTGTGGTGATATTAGATGTAACATATTCATAAATCATTATCTGTCTTTTAATTGCCAATATTTAATTGCCACATCAGAACTCATTCATGATCTATACCTAGCGCGGACCAGAAATATCTGAAGTTGAGCGAGCAATGTTTTTAACGGCTCTGGCACCACGTTTGGCGTAAAATGATACCAGAGCTGGTTTTAGAGCACTACTAAAATCTGATGAAAAAATCAAACCAACTGTGGCGCTCATTTGAAGTGAATTTGAATATTACCACACGGTTGTTATCGCCACCGAGAATTTATCAAACTCCGAGGCGAAGCCGAGGTGTTATGATAACTTTGAGGGCGATAACAACCGTGTGGTAATTTTTTTAATCAACGCATGTTGCGATCATGTTTGTTTTTTAGACTACAAGTTTATCAAACTGTTTCCATCATTAGACTACGAGTTTATCACCGCTCTTTCATCGCCATTGTTTACTTAGTAACAGTGGCGCTAAAAGAGTGCGATAAACTCGTAGCTTAATGCTGAAGTGCTTTTCCAGTGTCGATTGGGCATTAAATTTATTACAATGGCAGTTTATTTAACTGCTATTATCGCAACAGGTGTTGATTAAATAGTATTCAACTGCAATGCAAAATTTGAAACCGCAAATTTGGATCCGCAGCAAATTACAAAAAGCCTAACAAACGTGAAAAGGTCAAGAAAAAAGTCAAATCAGTGAGATGAAAAACAGTCACGCAAAAAATGGATATATTCTGCCCACCACTCCTCCCGTGTTATTTGTGAACCCAAACGTAATTAATAGATGCCCATTAAACTTGGAGGTGGGGATAGACCCCAACAATTTTTTAAAAAATATCATAAAAAGACTAGATCTTTTCCGTTTGACATTGCTTTCAAAACTGAAATTTAATTTCGAAAACAGTCAGTTGTGATTATTGAATACGCTACGATCAACGATGGTCGATTTGCTCTCAAATGACTAGCGAGCAATTGTATTCGTTAGTAGCTAGCTGGGGCTGAGGGAGGCTAGCTTAAAGCTAATATAGAGAGGGCGAGAACAGCACAAAATTGGGTCCATCAGGGGTGGGGCTTATTAGAGAGAGGGGGCTTGGAGAGGGTACGCCAGCTTGCGGTGCTTACAAGGGAATAAAGTGCAATCTAGAGAGGAATGTTGGAGAGTTAGGGTTGCTGAAAAGTTGTGGGGAGGGGGTGAAAAGTTAGGAAGGGGGTGAATTTGAGTGGGGGAGGGACGATGTAGTGAAGCAATCCAAACTGCTAAAGGCTGCCCCTCACGCCTTCATTTCATCTCTTCTCAGCAGTTGTAGACTCAAAGACTACTTAAGCTTTAAGAGAACTGTTCAGCAAATTAATGCCTTCTGGGCTTAGCCTGTTAATCCAGTTTCCGAGGACAGAAAATCAATTAGCCAAAATTGATTGTACAAAAAACTGCATCAAAAGGACAAACACGACTAATTTAATTGCTGCAAACTTGCTTTGAGAGCAATTAGAAATGATGAATTAACTGTAGCTTGAAATTCGTGACTATGTTCTGAAACAAACTCAAGTTATTAATTTGTTTTGCACTCACAACTTATGAGTATATCCTTGCAAAGTTTCAAAACAGTAAAGAGGTTTAGGCATTCGACTGAAAACTGACCTGAGAGGGCACAGAAAGCGAACGACTCGCTCTAGGAGAAGAATTGATGGTGAGAACTATGACGTTGAGAATGACAGAGAGAGCAACTAGCAGAATGCAGGCCAGGAAGAAGAAACCAATTATTGGGAAGGAGTCACTGGAGTAGGGCACAAATTGGTTCAATGCTGATAGGTTAAAGGTCAGAGACAGGAGCATTGTCACCGCAAATAGAACTGTCAACACACATACAACAATCAGCAATCACGTACAACTTATTTTGCATGCCTTAGGAACACCAGAAAAAAATTAATAAAAGCGTAACGAGGGTGTGGCAGAAACATGAATTCTTCAACAAATTGAATTAAATTATTTTTCAGTCCATTCATACAAATTAATTTTAAATTTTCTCTCTTTTTAGAGGTAGCGTAAATTATTCCATTTATTGAAGCTTAATACTACGAATTTTGATATACAGCTTCTGCAGGGCACAGTTATGGACTTATTCAAAGACATAGTCCGATAGTAAGCAAGCGTTGCAAAATTGAATTCATGGTCCCAGCACAGGCGACCCGATTCATTTTTTGGGGAGTGGACCTCATAAAGAGCCGTGTCGGTGCGTATATCTTGAATTAAATAGTTTGAATCAAATCTAGTCTCTAGGTTAAAAAAGATTGCCTTTTTCTTCACAACCATTGGGCAGAGTGAACACAAAGAGAGACACAAATGCGTTCAGACACATTGGGTAGATCACTGCCCATTCATAGTATTTGGCTCTCCTCTGGAAGGTGAACTGCAGCCGAATTGTCGATATGTTGAAAGGCCTTGGGCCTCCAATGGGATGGACGTCTCGGTAGAGTTGAGAGTGAAGTAGAAACCACTCTGGGTGTTCGGTTACAAGTTTGGGCGCATTAAGGAGCCAAGCTGCCTAAACAAAGGCTAACTTACGACAAGGGCTAACTCACAAATGATCTGCAGCTGCATACTGACCTTTATTTACATCATCAATATTTTTCACATTTTTTGCACACAGGGAATTCGATAAGAAACATCTAAGTACGTTACAGCAACAGAGAGCTTAACTCACGATGGTATTTCGACGGAGCTTATTGTTGATCCAAGCATCATTTTTGTACATACTTGTTGGAAAGGGCACATGTTGATGTTTCTCAGAGTCCATGATCCCAAGACGAGAGTGCACGTCTGAGTGTCAAAGGGGAAGTGGGAGGTATTCATGGTGCATTTGGTAGTTACCAACACCGGAACATTCCACGTCACAGTCCCCATCCAGTTTATCCTGTTCAAACGACAATTGTTCTAAGATTGATAGAAATTTTTTTAACGATCTTCCTGTTGGTACAGTTACTTCTATTTACGCTTCGATTCTTTAAATCTTACTGAAAGGCTGTTAAGTTCCGCTGAGGTTAAAGTTCTGCCGTTGCAAAACATAAATCTACTATCCTTTTTTTTCTTGTTACTACACCTAAAAGCGATCTCAATCATTTACAATTAAGATCACACAATATTCGAACTCCGAAAAACACTAAAGTCACTCGAAAGGTCAAAATTTTTTCCTACAAAATCTTTACCCTGCAAAAAATTATTCTAAATGATATCGTAAATTTAGCCTCGTGACATCTCATTGCTGCTGCGCGCTGCTATTAGAGTTCTATATTCGCCGCTGTCATTTCTTGTTGACATCATTAAAAAATTTGAGTTCATCACAAACTGTGAGTTCAGTAACCGAAAACTTTTACGAGCACTAAGATATAATTGATAACATGAGTTTTTCGAAAATGTATTTATGCATTATCAATTGTTTTGAGCCATAGGATTAAATTTAAAATTTATATTAAATTTATAGTAAATGTCTAGTTATCAATGAATACACCAAAACACTTGAATCAAAATTTAAAAAAAAACCTAAATCAAAAATATATCTAGAGTTGCAATTTGTTGAACGATTCTCAAAAATTTGTTGTGCAAAATTTATAAAACATTGGTACATAAAAAATGTTTTGGTCGGAAAATAAAAAATGTTACCTATTTTTCTAAATAATTTTTTTTACTATTGAGTCTAGGTGATTCTAATTGATTATACAAGCGTGAGTCAACATAAAGTTGTCTATGATATAAAGAATTTTACTACAAAAGCAGTGGGAAGTGTGCATTATAACCTCAAGTTTTTCAAATTCGTCAATTTATTCTACAGAAAACGGATAGTTTTTTAAAAAAAATTTGTTCCGACCCTCTGGATCAAGGTGTAATTCAATGTTAACCATACTAATTTCGTAGCATTTCTTATCCATAGGTATTGTAAAACTCAAGGAAATTTTGGTATAGCTAATTTGCTCAAGTTTTGGAGAAAGATGTTTTTTTTAAATCGATTTTAACATCGATGTTTTGTAAAACGTCCCGCCTTTTTTGTGCCCTTATAGGGACATTCTACCATGTGCTGTATATTTATTTTGCTTTTTTGTTCTCTGCTTTGATTTTGTGATAGGATTTTTATAGGAATCCTGGCCTATCCAGGATTCCTATAAAATTTGAAAAAAGAATGTAACTGTTGGAGGCTCATGTTGCGAAAAAAATGTTTGATTAAGTGTATAATGCAGAGTTCAAGTCGCAGAGTTCAAGTGAAGAGTCTAATTTTTTTAGCTCATATATGAGACAGAACGTCCATAATGCTGACTTTTGAGTATTGGATGGCTATTAATCACACTTTGTCTCGACCGAAAGTACTTCAGTGCTTATGTTGCTCGTTAAAAAAACTCATCGTGTATGTGTTTGAACGCACCGTACCCCCTTTGTGTGTACAAAAAGGGGTCTGCGCATTAAACGAGGACAAACCTAAACCTCAACCTGAGCAGTCAAAACGTGCTGCTTGGTCCAAAGACTGTGCTAGGTTGAAACAGCCAATTAAAAATACTCAACTTATTACGCTTGATTTAATCTCAAGTAAGCAAGTGACGCTAGTGTTTAACTGGTCAAAATGTATGTGCAATTATAAAAAGTGCTATTGCATATACTATAGTCAATTGTGACTTAAACATTAGGACATAAGAAGCTTTAATATTTTGGCTACTTTGCAGTTGCGTTTTACGTTGGATTACCTTGAAGAGTTTCTATTTTGGTTGTGATTTTTGGATGTGTATTTATCTTGTAGAAGGAATCTTTAAAAAAGTTTTTTTCTAGAATGTACATCGTCTTGCAGGAAGGTGCGAGAATATGACAGATTTCTACAAGATAATCTTTCATTCTCGACTAGGGAAACGAAAGGAACAAATCTGTTGTTTATCACATCTGTTTATATATTTGGGAATTTTCAGTATAAGTTTTCCTCGATATAGTTGCTACTCTTTATTAGCTCACAAGCTTTTATTACACCTGAGGATTCAAGACGACGTGGCAAGACGACGTGACAATTAATTGAGTTTGATCACAAATTTAGTAAAACTACATGATTAGAACTTTTGTAATGAACTCAGCTCCTCGTATTTTCTTAAATGTAAATTCTTTGATTCCAGTGCTGTAGAATTCTGATCAGTACTCATTTCCCAAGTATATTTGCTTAGTTTGCTTAAGTTTTGCTTAATGTTTGACTAGTAGAGCAAACATATTGCTTTTACTGCAATTTTTGTACAAAAAGAGTAAAGTTACATAGTTTTTTATGACTGGTCTTGATAAACGATTTGCATGTAGATAAAATGAAGGCTGATTTACCAAACAGGTATCACCGAGTTTTTTTTGAGGAATCCGAAGTTTTTGATTGAGTTGAAGAAACTCACATCTGGCTACCACAACCTATTCGGGTCCTCTCTAATGAACGCTAATTTCAGTCGCCTCTTTAAATATTCATCTCGCCACGACTGGTAACTTTGAACAAGGAGAACTATTTAAAACTAAATAATGTTTTCCAAAACGTTGCTAAGCAACCCGCATTTTAAGGACAAATTTTCTGTGTGTTAGTTGCTCAAAATATTAACAACTAAGCCAATTAAACCATTGATAGATAAGTTTAAGCCTATTGCGCTACCGTTTCATCCAGGTTATTTTTTGTCGGAGACTGATATCTGAGAGTTAAGTTTTGCTAAATAAAAAATAGAGAAAGGAAATTTTGATTGGAAAGTTCTCAATAAAATTTCAATTTTAATTCCAATTGCTGCAATCATTTATATCGTATTCGTTTATTGCCCATTTTTGGCACAAGGAAAGTGAGCCACAGCAAAGCGAGAACATTCGAAGTAGGTCGCGATGATAAAGTATCAAAACGTGACAAACAGTAACTAACCTAACCAATATTCAATAAAGAGTTTAGATAATAAAATTCGTCAATGATACATTTGCAGAACTTAAGAGAACAATTGAAAGGTCTCTGCATCGTGATTGAAAAAAAGTATTGGGATGAAATAAAAGAGAAGACAAGGAGTCTAGTCAAGGTACTTTTTCCTTTAATGATCCGACACGCACTCATCTGAATATTTGACATAACGGTCAACCAAATGAAGATAAATTTTTGACATAATCAAATATAGATCTTTGAGCTCAACACAATTTGTTAAACAAACTACTAGGATGGAGCTGATTGTTGGTTCAAGTATGGTTTTAGTATATATTTGAATACATTATCAATTGTTTTGAGCCATAGGATTTAATTTATAAATTATGTTAAATTTATAGTAAATGTCTAGTTATGAATGAATACACCAAAACACCTGAATCAAAATATAAAAACGTAAATCAAATTAATTAGTCAAGTTTTGCAATTTGTTGAACGATTCCCAAAATTTTTTTGTGTAAATTTATGAAACATTGGTACATAAAAAATGTTTTGGTCGGAAAAGAAAAAATGTTACCTATTTTTTTAAATATTTTTTTTACTATTGAGTCTAGGTGATTCTAACTGATTAAACAAGCGTGAGTCAATCTAAAGTTGTCTATGGTATAAAGAATTTTACTACAAAAGCAGTGGAAGTGTGCATTATAACCTCAAGTTTTTCAAATTCGTCAATTTATTCTACAGAAAACGGATAGTTTTTTTAAAAAATTTGTTCCGACCCTCTGGATCAAGGTGTAATTCAATGTTAACCATACTAATTTCGTAGCATTTCTTATCCATAGGTATTGTAAAACTCAAGGAAATTTTGGTATAGCTAATTTGCTCAAGTTTTGGAGAAAGATGTTTTTTTTTAAAATCGATTTTAACATCGATTTTTTGTAAAACGTCCCGCCTTTTTTGTGTCCTTATAGGGACATTCTACCATGTGTTGTATATTTATTTTGCTTTTTTTGTTCTTTGCTTTTCTTTTGTGATGTTTTTTGGATCCTGGCCTATCCAGGATTCCTTTTAAAAGTTGAAAAAAGAGTTGTAACCAGTAGAGGCTCATGTTGCGAAAAAATGTTTTAAGAAGTGTATGGTGCAGAGTTCAGGTCGCACAGTTGAGAGGCAGAGTTCAAAGTTTTTAGCTCGTTTATGGCACAAAAGGTCTATGTTGTTGACTTTCGAGCGTTATGTTGCTATGGGTCAGACTTTGTCTCGACCGAAAGTACTTAGTGCTTTTGTTGCTCGTTAAAAAACTTCTCGTTTATGTGTTTGAACGCACCGTACCCCCTTTGTGCGTTCAAAAACGGGTCTGGGCCATATACGAGGACAAACCTAAACCTCAACCTGAGCAATCAAAACGTGGTGCTTGGTCCAAAGACTGTGCTTGGCTGAAACAGCCACTTAAAAATACTCAACTTATTATGCTCAAATTAATCTCAAGTAAGCAAGTGACGCTAGTGTTTAACTGGTCCAAAACGTATGTGCATTTATAAAAAGTGCTATTGCATATAATATAGTCAAATGTGTGGCCCTTTAAACATTAGGATATAAGAAGCTTTAAAATTTTGTGGACTTTGCAATTGCTTATTAATTACGTTGGATTACCCTGAAGTGTTGCTATTTTGGTTGTGGTACTTGGATGTGTGTTTATTTTGTAGAAGGAATCTGCCAAAAAAATTTTGCCAGAAGGTGCATCGTCTTGCAGGAAGCTGCCAGAATATGCCAGATTCCTACAATATAACCATCCATTCTCGACTAGGGAAACGAAAGGAACAAATCTGTTGTTTATCCCATGAAATCATTTACTGGACAAATGAAAATACCATGATCGACCCTTAATTGGTATGAAAAAGACGATATTTGTTCAATAAATGTATCAACAGACCATGCTTGACCTGAAAATGTGTGTTTTTTTCTACAAACCGAGGTCTAACTGTTTATATATTTGCGAATTTTCAGTTTTAGTTTTCCCCGGTATAGGTGTTACTCGTTATATTTTACAGCATAGCTCACAAGCTTTATTTACGCCTGAGGATTCAAGACGAAACAAAATTATTAAAACTACATAATTAGAAAAATTTGTAACGAACTCAGCACCACGTATCTTAGAAAGGTTTGTAACGAACTCAACAGTAAACTCTTTGAGTCCGGTGTTTTAGAATTCTAATCATTACTGATTTCCCAAGTATATTTGCTTATTTTGCTGAATTTTTGCTTAATATTTGACTAGGGAAGCAACCGTATTGCGTTTATTGCAATTTATGTACAAAATGAGTAAGTTACATTGCTTCTTATGACTGGAAGTGATAAAAGATTTGCATGTAGAAAATTTACATATTTAAAATGAACACTGATATACCGAACAGGTATCACTGATTTCTCTTTGAGGAATTCAAAGTTGTTGATTGAGTTGAAGAACCCCACATCTGGCACCCAGACCTTGTTCGGGTCCACTCTAATGAACGCCAATTTCTGTCGCTTCCGACTCCACTTCAAGTAGTCATCTCGCCACGACTGGTAAAGATGAACAAGGAGAACTATCTAAAATTAGTTAATGTTTTCCAGGACGTCTCTTAAGCTTTCCGCATTTTAGGGACAACTTCTCAGTGGGTTAATTGCACAAAACTTTAACAATCAAGCATATTGCGCTACCGTTTTATCCTGGTTAATTTTGTCGGAAACTGACAAAATTTGAGCATTAAGTTTTGCAAAAATTGAAATTTGAAGAGAAAGGAATCTATAAAAAGAAAGTTTCCATTAAATTTTTATGCTTGAAATGCAGCACATGATAGATTATCTTATAAGATTGAAAAAGCTTCTCATAATTCATTTATTGTTCCGACCCCTCTTGAGGGGGGGGGGGGGGGGAGGAACTATATACTCAAATGGTTTTTTTCAGTCAATTTTGGCCGATCGATATATTCATCGTAGAGAGTTGAGACTGGTATCATTAGAAAGCTCGTCCAGCGTAGAATATGAGATTAAAAAGATTTTTTTGATTTTCATTTTTTACAGGGAGTTATCGAGGTTTAAACTTTTGAGAAAATAGAGTGAAATTCCGTTGATTTTATTCACATTTTTTGGAATTTTGACAGAAAAATTTCTCCAATTTTGCTAAAATTTGTTAGAATCTTTTAAAGAAAGTTTTGTTGATTTTATTTTTAAGGACAGAAAATAATGTCGGCTATTTCTATTTAATTTCTTTGTCAAAAAATCTGGCTAAATGTTTGAAAATCCAGACTTTTTCATCAAAAACAGCACGAAATAAGTTTCTTCAGTCCAATTTGATTAAAAGTGCAGGAAGTGCACACTCAAACCCCACTAACACCATCTTTGTAGATTCCAACGGGGGCAATTTCTACTTCAACTTCCGTTTAGAGTGCTCTGTAATTAAAACTTTGCCGTTTTTTGCTAACTTTACTCGTTGATTATCAAAAACGCAGCATATATTTTTGATTATTTAACTAACAAAATATCTGTATCTATGACATTCGAAAAGTTAGGTCTTCTAAATGGACAAACAACATTAGCAGGGCTAGTTTTGGACCATTTTCCATTCTTGGACTGTTACAATCCAAAAATAATTTTTATAAAAAAAATTTTTTTTTATAAAAAAAAATTTGATCTTTTTTATTTTAATTAAATAGCAGAACATTTCAAATCAAAGCTTACTAGAGATAGGTCTACTTGGCTTCCTAATTAGCTCCAAATTAATGTATCTATTTTGTTACTTGAAAGCTTATGGTCGTTTTGACTTTTATAAATATTTGATTTTAAAATAAAAAATGGATTATTGAAGTCTGCCTCCGTTTCTTCTTACTTTGTCAACTTGTAGTTTAGTGTCAGCAATGAAAGAATGCTTATTCTTTCTACTGAATTCAAATTCAATCTTTGTTGAGGTTGTACTTCTCAAGTTATGGTTTTCTGGCTTTGATACTACTAGATTTTACATTTTTTTTAATATTTAGCTTTTTGCCCATTTTTCATTTCTTCTATTTTTGTCGCATTATCACGTTATTGACAGTTCATATATCACATTATTGGCGTGGAAAATAAGGCACCATTGATAATATTGAAATCTTTAAAGATTTACATTTCGGTGTTAACGACTTCGACACTACTTTCTCGAAGAATTTATTTGAACTTTTCATTTTGTTTTTAACTGTCGTTTTTACTTGGTATTTTTAGTTGTATGAAATATCCTGTTCAAGTACCCCGTCTCATTGGCTTTCATGACTTTGAAAACAATTGTTTTCCAAAATTAAAAAAAAAACACATTAATTTGGCAATTTGGTTCCTCTTTCTGTCTGTTTGTTACTTAGTCTCCTTACTTGCAGGTCAAATATGACATTATTGTTGTCAAAAAAGGTGCCAAAAACGATAGGTATCACAAAATTTAAGGTTTTAAAGAAATCGTTATGCCTTTACTGGCTTCGTCATAGGTTTATCACAAAAAAAAATTAATATTTGATTTTTTTTCATTTTTGACGTTCGTTTTATAGACGTAAGACATATTCTGGATATTTGCAAGTCTCATGGGCTTCCTTTCGAAGAATAAACGAACCTATTTAATTATTTTATTTTGCAATTAATGGTTTTCATGTCTTTGAAAATAATTCTTTTTTCGAAAAAAAACAAGTGCTACTTAATTTTGCCTTTTTTTTCCTTTTTTGTCTACATGTTAACTAGTTTCATTTATGAAAGGTCACATAATACCTTATCAGTGTTCGAAGAAGGTGCAATCGAACATAGTTTGGGGGCCAAATTATGGCTTTACGGCTTCCAAACCGTTTTCTGGCAAGTTTTTATTGATTTTTTGGTTGTTGTCTATTTGTTGTTCTTTTCGTAACAGCATAAACAATGTAATACCGACAGTTGTTAATCCCCTGCTATTGAAGCATTGGTAACTGAAAACCTATGGGTTATTTTAGCTTATTTTGCATGGTTTAACTTTGAATTTAATTGTTTTTAATAATTATAAGCGAATTTTTCAAATTTACTGTTTTTGTTCTTTATTGTCTAACTGTTACCAAGCATTTTTATGGACTGGTCCTATATCTTTTCTGGCCAATTACAAGTTATTTTGTTTTTTTTTAAATTTTATCTGACTAAATTATGACTTTGTTATTAAGTTTTGTTTTTTAAAACGGATATAAAGTTTTTGATGTAATTAATGTTTGTTGTTGTTGTTTTTAAATTTTGCTGTTCGTCTTGACTTGCTGCCTTAATATTGATATATCTCAATAATTTAATGCATCATTTTTTGCTCCATTGAGTTTTTTCCTTTGGAGGCTATCTTTTTGTTCATACAACAATTTTTTTGAAAAATACTTGAATTTTTGGGTTTTTCTATCTGTACTTCATTTGCTGGAGCATTATGTCAAAATTATGGATGAGCCTGGTCGGAACCCTATGTGCAAATCGAACATTACCGAGCCTCCTTGTTCCATGACAATTCAAAACGTCACTCTAAGTCTTATTGGCCTTTTGTGATCACTTTTCCCACTAAATGTCAAAAACGTGCTGTAAAAAAGCTCGGTTTTTGGCTTAGATTTAATTTTTCTTGGTTTTGGCTTTTGGTTTCCACATATGGTTCCTTGAAGAGGACTATCTAAGGAAGCCGCCAAAAAAATTTCTTACATCAGCAATTTAATTTCAAACCTTAAGCATATTGACCGTTTAAGAGTAGCTTTCCTGGAGAATTAGAACAATTATCATCCAATATTTATTCTCTTACTCTCCAATCTTGGAATACAGTGCGCGTACCCATACACTAAGGTGTCCTTTATATCTAATTTTCCATTTTTTTTTTACATTTCTGATGTTCTGCAGAAATCGAAAACTAAAAAACTGCAAAAGGTTATCAAAACAACAGAAAATCCAATCGGATGACATCAAACAGAAGCAAGAATTATGTACTTCATTCGGTTGATCAGCACTTTTTTATTCAAATAAATCTCATTTACGCACTATGTGGTGCACTCCTTTTCTATTTTTTGATGGTTTCCAATAATACAAAAAGCATTGGTTTATCTAAAGAAAAATTTCTAAATTTCTTTATAAAGATACATTTCTACGTCGAGATACATTTATACAACACTCTTCAGAAAATAAACAAAATTGTCAAACGTGGTATCAGTTTTTCAAAATTGAGGTCTCCTTGCGTACTATTTTGTGTTTCTTCAATGTCGTATTCGATAATGATAAATATAATGACCTAGGAAATTGTTTTTCTCAACAAAAGCTGAATGGTTGTTTGAAATTGTCTTGACTTGCATCTACTTACCAGTGAATTGATTTAAATTTGTTGTTACTCTCAGTAACTGTTTTAGCAACTTTAGTGATATTCTAGAAAAGTTGGGAACTAATTGATTTTTTCGATTCCTACTGGAAAATTATTGCAACCGTTTTTTTTTATTAGCCAAGGATGTAATTTATCTGTCGCCAAAAACTATTACGGTCATTTGCTTCTTGTTTGTCTACTGTATGAGCAAAAGTTTTAGTGGAAATAAAAAAAATGAAATCTTTATCGGAAAAAGTAACGGAAAAAGTTACTTTCATGGTATCGAGCGCCCAAAAGAAATCAATATGTTGATTTATAAAAATAAATGGTTCTGAAACCATTCAAAATTTAGATTGTGTTTTCAGTACTTCTCTGCAATAATGCACAGAGACGGTTTAGATTAGCTAAAAAGTAATTTTTTTGATTGGCATGTTAAATAGATCTTGGTTCACAATCCCTGATCTGATTCTCTATTTTCTATCATTTTCATGCAATGGAGTTCGAGGTTAGTGGATGATAGGATCAAGTTTCTATGGGTGGAGGATTTAGTTTTTGACATCTGACTATTAGGTCAATCCAATATTGAAAGCTCCAAAACAGATTGTATTTGGAATCCTATTTAATATTAAGACCCCTTTTTATCAACACAACATCAGAGTTATTCAGGCCTGTTCTTCTTTTAAGTAACGAAAGTCTAACAAAAATTATGTTTCATGAAGTTCAAAAGTAGCTTATTCTACTTCCTTTTTAAAGTAAGCTCGCAAAGATAGCTATCTGAACCTAAGTGATTGTTTTTTATTCCTGGTTGACGTTCTCATGGCTCAAGAAGGGCCTGCTGTTCCGTTACCGAAGCATCCTTAGTGGTATAGGTGAGGCCCCGTCTGCGTCTCCATTGCTCTCAACTTGTCGGTCAGTAGATTGCTGATCAGTAGATTCTGTCTTGATGACTACAGGTTCCAGTCAACAAAATTGGCACTGATTGACAAGCACTGGCTTGTTCGAAAGCTTCACCTGAATTGAAGAGCTATTAATACTCTTGTAGATAACGAATGTAGATAGAACTAATGGTGGACTGCTTTGATTTGGACTGCAGACTTGAATAGCCCGTTTCACTGTTTGCACTGCTCACTCAGCAGGTGCGTTTGCTCTAGGATAATAAATGAGTGATCCTTTCTTATTCCCAGTGATTAACAACACTGTTTTAGATCACTGCTTTTCAACTCGGGACCACTGTCTGATGCTAACGTTATCAGTATCTAACTCTTGCAGAGACACTGCTCAGGAAAACTGGTACTGTTTGTAAAGCTCTGTTTTTCACAAGGAAGGCCAAAACTTTACTAAACATGATTTCTTGATCTTTAAGATAGACCAAGTTCAGATAATTGCGCTGCCAGTTTCCTATTTCTAGCCAAGCTCAAACTGTGTTCTCCAGGCTAGATAAGTTTTTAAACTTATTAGGGACATTTGCTGAGATATCCGAGAAAAGAGTTACTGGTGCACGTCCACTAGCCCTTCATTCGAAATGCTGTTTCTACAGCCTTACCTTCTGGGTAAATTTCAAGAGCTTTGGCCACAAGAACAAGATCGTGAAT
This sequence comes from Convolutriloba macropyga, assembly GCF_964194025.1. Taxonomy (NCBI): domain Eukaryota; kingdom Metazoa; phylum Xenacoelomorpha; order Acoela; family Convolutidae; genus Convolutriloba; species Convolutriloba macropyga. Next base: position 36,592,136 of record NC_134468.1, on the reverse strand, counting down.
TGTTATTTCGTTATGCATTCTCAAAATGTTCTTCTGTTGTTGAGTACAATAAATCATTTGCCATTATTTTTTCTCTTATAATATATCTTGGAATAATTGTTTCAACTGCGTCTCAGTTTTGATGTCTGACTGGGTTACCACTTCAGTTGTACAGAGAAGGTATTTTTCAGAGCAAAACAGATTCAACCGTTATCACCGTTGGTGTCAAAGTCCAGTCTGCAAAAAGCATCGGCAATGTGAGTTTGCTCACCGAGTGCGTTTTCAATTCAAAGTTGAATCCCATTAGCGCTATCTCCCATCTCGCTATTGGAGCTGATGCCGTGCCGTTTTGCCGGTTTCTTCATCTGGTGCGAAGAGATACCTCAGATGTTTAAAGTTCAACTTTGAATATTTTTCGTTCGGAAGACTAATTGTTTGACTTGGGATATAACTGAAATGCCGCTTTTATTTTGTGGTATTACTTCTCTGTAAAAGTTACCTTGTGCATAACTTTTTGCAGAATCAACTAGCTCAAATTAATAATATTTGTCTCTCAAATCAATTTTTCCAAAGTAAGGAAACTAATGGAGGAAAATGATCTCCATGTCTCGAATAGGGTAATCATTGTCAATAACTTCGCCATCTATGTGATCATTATGTCCACAGATACCCTTAGAGATATTTCTTTCTTCTGCGATCATACTATCGGTGATGTATGTGTGACTCAAACAGGCTGCACTGGCCCTTGAAAAATACTGACTTTGATTCAAGTATGAGTTTCACCTGCGCTTTATTGTTTTGACTGCTGGTAGTCGCTCGTCGCAAATTACATTGACGCCTTCATGGGAAGCTACATTTCTCACATGAAGCCGAAAATCTCAATCGACTGCTTGAATGATAGTTGTTGCCTATATTTAATTCTTTTCAACGCAACATCACAGTTTGTGAGCACAGAAGTGTCAGTTGATGTCCATCGATGACATTAAGACATCTGGTTTTACAATCCAATTTAGGTTTTGAGAATTGTGTCCATTTGTGCGGGGATAGACTGGTGCCATCAGCACCTATATTAGTTGCTTTTTTATTTTGGAATATTTTGTTGTAAAATTTCCAAATGTTGCGGGCTTGTAAAACACATAATCCTGGAGAAAAACTGCTCATCTCCACTTCGGAAGATACTTGACCCGACAACTTCCTCAAAGATGTTGCTGTGATGGCAAAACTAAATTGGGCTGTGTTTTGCTTTTGCACATTTTTGCAGTAAGCCCCACCTGTTTAAACATGTTAGAATTCTTGTTCGAATTTGGACACCGCAATATTTTGTGTAGCTTACCTTTGTATGCTACACCGATGTGTGCTAAATCTGTTTGAAAAGTTAAAAAAGCATTTTCCAGAGTAAACCAGTGAAATTTCTATTTGATATTCTGCAGATCGTCTTAATGTTGGACCCAGCTTCCTGTTTCGCTGCAAAGGGCTTGTTACCTGCTGAAGAGCTCACGAAAGCCATTGCTGTTTTCAGAATTGTAGACTCTTGTTAAATATAGTAAAAGATAGTGTTGGTTTCGGGTTGAAAACGCTCTCAGCCAGGATTGAATGTTACTTTTAACAGCTCCTACTCACGGTTTGTAGATGTTTCAATTGTTTTGAAGTCGCAGTAGCGTGCTTCCGCTCAAAGGCGCTCCAAAAAATTGTCATCAGAGTCTTCTCTAGACAGCGGACAATTTTTCCTCTCCACCGGCATTAATCCCTCCTCTGGAGCGATCCAAAAATTGTTGGCTATTCTGGTTTTTTGTAAAACAGTTTCAGAAATGTGTTTTGCCCGAACAGAATAAGAGTTAGATTTTTTACCAATGAGCCTGGGGCTGTACCGTTGGTGTTAATTTTTCCACTTTCTTTTCTGTTTGACATTTCGCCATAGACGAAATTGTATACGCAGTACAGGTTTCAGCACTCTACGGATCAACAATTTATTGGTTGGTCAGTGTTCTGGAAAGTCTTGTCGCGGTCTTGAGCACGAATCAAAAGAATTCAAAATGTTGAAATTTACATTAAATGTATTCTGACAAAACACAAAATTTAGCAGCTATTTATAGAACTAAAATGTAAAAGAAACATAAAGTCAATTTAGGTTCGCTAAAAAACTTTGTACTTGATTGACATCTGAAGTAGATTTTGGTTGCATTTTTCTGAATCTGATTCTCTATTTTCTTCACTTGTTATGGAAATGCGTTCATCTGTTGGAGATCACTGGATGCTAGAATCGGGATTGAATAAGATGTTGATAACACCAAGACCAGTTAAAAACCAGGATGCTTGTTAATGTGCGTTCGCACATGGCGTTCCGACCCGAACTCATCTACATTTTCTACTTATTTTAAACCTAATGATGAGATAATTAAAAATAGATATTGCGCTTAAAAAATTCGTTACATTCCGAACTACTAATAGAATTACATAATAACATGCCTCATTACAGCGCTCAAAAGATTGAAGAAAAAACAAATAAAAAAAAGCAAAAACCAAAAAAAATTTAGCGAATGTGCTATAAAAGAAAAGAAAAAGAAACACAAATATTGAAAACTAACAAAAATGTTATGAAAACGCATATTGTGCAACAAAAAAACATCAGTGACGAAATGGTATCAATTGAAAAATAGTTCTTGAATTACAAGCAAATGGATGGAACTTCTCATTGATGAGAATAAGTTACAAGTTGACCAAAGGAACAAAAAATGAAAAGTATAAAAAATCTTTGAAACCGAACAATATCATCGACTGTAATACTATTTGCTATAAACTTACTGCACTGAGTAACATCATTCATTTAATCATCAATTAAAAACCTATGTGACCATTTTACGACTACATGAAGAAAAAAAGCAAAAACAGCATATTCAGAAAAAAAAATTGAGCAAGAAAAGTGTCGAAACCAATAATAAAGAAACGAGTAAAAAACTTTCTAACCTCATATAGTTTTTTAAAAGCAATGGGCTTCTTCATTAACAATGTGACTTCAAAAAATCAACAAGAATGAACAAAATAAATTGTGGAGAAAACCCGCTATATCAACTCCACTAAATTCAATAGCTTTCAACGGAAGTCAAAAAATAGGCTAAGTTTTGGCTCAATGAGAAGGCAAGGTTGTTTGTCAATCATAAGTCATCAACAGGACATCACAATAAGTCGTATGATCATAAAAACAAAAACAAATACAAGCAAAAACCAAAATTTCAGTAGAAAAATGCAAGAGGAAAATGTCGAAGCCATTTAAACCAAACGCGTTTCTCTGAATCCTTCATCTATGATCCATTACAAGTCTTTTCTAAGCCAATGGGAACCGCCAATATTGGGATAAAGCGATAAGATTTTAAAAGGAAGCAAATTTACTGAAAATAATCCCATTTTTTTTTTGAAATTATGAAAACTCGTAGCATCGAAGTCATAAAGGCAATAGTTAGCAGATAAAAGAACTTAACTGATTAAATTTGGTTGCAGTAGAAAGGAGCTGAGTCCAGTCATTACTGAGATTGACCTACAGTTCAAGAAAATAAGTTTACTATTGGTTAGTAATTAAAGTTCAGTTTTTTTTCAAAAGTCTTGACAGCCATTAAATTCAATAGCATCAACAGAAGTCAATTTATACGCAATGTATGCCTCAATAGGAAGCTGAGGATGTTTACTCCTAAGTCATCAATAAGACATCTCAATAAGTCATATGATTATGAAAACAACAACAAAAGCAGGCAAGAACCAGGAAGTCAGTAGAAAAATGCAAAAAAGTGTCGAAGCCATTTAAACCATAAACTTTTTGCTGAAAACTTTATCTATGATGTATTAAATGTCTTCTCTAAGCCACTGGGACCTATCAAAGTTAAGATAATCTGATAAAATTTCAACGAGAAACAAAATTACAAAAAAAATATTCAAAAATTAAAAGAAGAATTTTAAAAACTAGTTGCGTCGAAGTCGTAAAACCAATAGTTAGAAGACGAAACTGCTCGGCAGATTCATTTCAGTTGAAGTAGCAAAAAAAGAGGACCTGTCATTGCTGAAACTGACTAACAGCCATTAAATTCCAGAGCTTTCAACAAAAGTCAAAAATTACACCACGTTATGCCTCGATGGGAAGACAAAGATGTTTGTCATCAAAATGTCATCAACAAGACGTCAAAATAAGTCCTGTGATTATTAAAACAATAACATATACAGGCAAAAACCAAAAAAGGCATAAATGTGAGAAGAATGTTTCGAGGCGATTTAAACCACTATCTTTCTCTGAAAACTTTTTTTAGGATCCATTGGACGTCTTTTCTAAGACATTGGGAACTCCTGAATTTTAGGATAATGGGATAATATTTCAAAAAGAACCAAAATTACAAAAATCTGAACATTTTTTTTGAAATTATGAAAACTCGTTCTATCGAAGTCATAAAACAGGTAGTTAGCATATGAAAGCGCTTACCAGATTAATTTTGGTTAATATTAATATTTAATTCTTTTCAACGCAACATCACAGTTTGTGAGCACAGAAGTGTCAGTTGATGTCCATCGATGACATTAAGACATCTGGTTTTACAATCCAATTTAGGTTTTGAGAATTGTGTCCATTTGTGCGGGGATAGACTGGTGCCATCAGCACCTATATTAGTTGCTTTTTTATTTTGGAATATTTTGTTGTAAAATTTCCAAATGTTGCGGGCTTGTAAAACACATAATCCTGGAGAAAAACTGCTCATCTCCACTTCGGAAGATACTTGACCCGACAACTTCCTCAAAGATGTTGCTGTGATGGCAAAACTAAATTGGGCTGTGTTTTGCTTCTGCACATTTTTGCAGTGTGCCCCACCTGTTTAAACATGTTAGAATTCTTGTTCGAATTTGGACACCGCAATATTTTGTGTAGCTTACCTTTGTATGCTACACCGATGTGTGCTAAATCTGTTTGAAAAGTTAAAAAAGCATTTTCCAGAGTAAACCAGTGAAATTTCTATTTGATATTCTGCAGATCGTCTTAATGTTGGACCCAGCTTCCTGTTTCGCTGCAAAGGGCTTGTTACCTGCTGAAGAGCTCACGAAAGCCATTGCTGTTTTCAGAATTGTAGACTCTTGTTAAATATAGTAAAAGATAGTGTTGGTTTTGGGTTGAAAACGCTCTCAGTCAGGATTGAATGTTACTTTTAACAGCTCCTACTCACGGTTTGTAGATGTTTCAATTGTTTTGAAGTCGCAGTAGCGTGCTTCCGCTCAAAGGCGCTCCAAAAAATTGTCATCAGAGTCTTCTCTAGACAGCGGACAATTTTTCCTCTCCACCGGCATTAATCCCTCCTCTGGAGCGATTCAAAATTTGTTGGATATTCTGGTTTTTTGTAAAACAGTTTCAGAAATGTGTTTTGCCCGAACAGAATAAGAGTTAGATTTTTTACCAATGAGCCTGGGGCTGTACCGTTGGTGTTAATTTTTCCATTTTCTTTTCTGTTTGACATTTCGCCATAGACGAAATTGTATACGCAGTACAGGTTTCAGCACTCTACGGATCCACAATTTATTGGTTGGTCAGTGTTCTGGAAAGTCTTGTCGCGGTCTTGAGCACGAATCAAAAGAATTCAAAATGTTGAAATTTACATTAAATGTTTTCTGACAAAACACAAAATTTAGCAGCTATTTATAGAACTAAAATGTAAAAAAAAACATAAAGTCAATTTAGGTTCGCTAAAAAACTTTGTACTTGATTGACATCTGAAGTAGATTTTGGTTGCATTTTTCTGAATCTGATTCTCTATTTTCTTCACTTGTTATGGAAATGCGTTCATCTGTTGGAGATCACTGGATGCTAGAATCGGGATTGAATAAGATGTTGATAACACCAAGACCAGTTAAAAACCAGGATGCTTGTTAATGTGCGTTCGCACATGGCGTTCCGACCCGAACTCATCTACATTTTCTACTTATTTTAAACCTAATGATGAGATAATTAAAAATAGATATTGCGCTTAAAAAATTCGTTACATTCCGAACTACTAATAGAATTACATAATAACATGCCTCATTACAGCGCTCAAAAGATTGAAGAAAAAACAAATAAAAAAAGCAAAAACCAAAAAAAATTTAGCGAATGTGCTATAAAAGAAAAGAAAAAGAAACACAAATATTGAAAACTAACAAAAATGTTATGAAAACGCATATTGTGCAACAAAAAAACATCAGTGACGAAATGGTATCAATTGAAAAATAGTTCTTGAATTACAAGCAAATGGATGGAACTTCTCATTGATGAGAATAAGTTACAAGTTGACCAAAGGAACAAAAAATGAAAAGTATAAAAAATCTTTGAAACCGAACAATATCATCGACTGTAATACTATTTGCTATAAACTTACTGCACTGAGTAACATCATTCATTTAATCATCAATTAAAAACCTATGTGACCATTTTACGACTACATGAAGAAAAAAAAGCAAAAACAGCATATTCAGAAAAAAAAATTGAGCAAGAAAAGTGTCGAAACCAATAATAAAGAAACGAGTAAAAAACTTTCTAACCTCATATAGTTTTTTAAAAGCAATGGGCTTCTTCATTAACAATGTGACTTCAAAAAATCAACAAGAATGAACAAAATAATTGTGGAGAAAACCCGCTATATCAACTCCACTAAATTCAATAGCTTTCAACGGAAGTCAAAAAATAGGCTAAGTTTTGGCTCAATGAGAAGGCAAGGTTGTTTGTCAATCATAAGTCATCAACAGGACATCACAATAAGTCGTATGATCATAAAAACAAAAACAAATACAAGCAAAAACCAAAATTTCAGTAGAAAAATGCAAGAGGAAAATGTCGAAGCCATTTAAACCAAACGCGTTTCTCTGAATCCTTCATCTATGATCCATTACAAGTCTTTTCTAAGCCAATGGGAACCGCCAATATTGGGATAAAGCGATAAGATTTTAAAAGGAAGCAAATTTACTGAAAATAATCCCATTTTTTTTTGAAATTATGAAAACTCGTAGCATCGAAGTCATAAAGGCAATAGTTAGCAGATAAAAGAACTTAAATGATTAAATTTGGTTGCAGTAGAAAGGAGCTGAGTCCAGTCATTACTGAGATTGACCTACAGTTCAAGAAAATAAGTTTACTACTGGTTAGTAATTAAAGTTCAGTTTTTTTTCAAAAGTCTTGACAGCCATTAAATTCAATAGCATCAACAGAAGTCAATTTATACGCAATGTATGCCTCAATAGGAAGCTGAGGATGTTTACTCCTAAGTCATCAATAAGACATCTCAATAAGTCATATGATTATGAAAACAACAACAAAAGCAGGCAAGAACCAGGAAGTCAGTAGAAAAATGCAAAAAAGTGTCGAAGCCATTTAAACCATAAACTTTTTGCTGAAAACTTTATCTATGATGTATTAAATGTCTTCTCTAAGCCACTGGGACCTATCAAAGTTAGGATAATCTGATAAAATTTCAACGAGAAACAAAATTACAAAAAAAATATTCAAAAATTAAAAGAAGAATTTTAAAAACTAGTTGCGTCGAAGTCGTAAAACCAATAGTTAGAAGACGAAACTGCTCGGCAGATTCATTTCAGTTGAAGTAGCAAAGAAAGAGGACCTGTCATTGCTGAAACTGACTAACAGCCATTAAATTCCAGAGCTTTCAACAAAAGTCAAAAATTACACCACGTTATGCCTCGATGGGAAGACAAAGATGTTTGTCATCAAAATGTCATCAACAAGACGTCAAAATAAGTCCTGTGATTATTAAAACAATAACATATACAGGCAAAAACCAAAAAAGGCATAAATGTGAGAAGAATGTTTCGAGGCGATTTAAACCACTATCTTTCTCTGAAAACTTTTTTTAGGATCCATTGGACGTCTTTTCTAAGACATTGGGAACTCCTGAATTTTAGGATAATGGGATAATATTTCAAAAAGAACCAAAATTACAAAAATCTGAACATTTTTTTTGAAATTATGAAAACTCGTTCTATCGAAGTCATAAAACAGGTAGTTAGCATATGAAAGCGCTTACCAGATTAATTTTGGTTTGAATATAAGGAAGGGGTCTTGCCATTACTGAGACTGAGTTACTGTTCATGAAAAATATAAAGTTAAAGATCAGTTAACGTTCAAAAAATTTTCCGAAAAATTGTTTTTTTTTAAGTCTTAACAGCCATTAGCTGTCCACTCAAAGCACTATATAGTTTTATCTAGTGCACATTGGGAAGCCGATTGCTCTGTTAGTTTGCAAATCTATAAAATAGGACTCCCAAAATTTAGTAAAATCTCAAAAATAAATCAAATTTTCATTAAAAATTTTGAAAAACCAGAGTTGAAGACAAAAAACATGAACGAATCCTTGAAAACTAATATTTTGTTCAATTGGTATCATTTGACTGTAAATGAGGTTTGTCATTAACGGAACCTCAATATGAAATGTGACTAGTCTCTCAGCGACTAAAAAAACAAAAATAAATAGGAAAAGTTTTCTAAAAAACATCTGTGACATTTTTTTACAGTAAGCTTTCTCATGAGAACAAAACTAACCTTTTGATCGGTCTATTGGTAACACAAAATTGTTCCATTTTGCAGTGTGAAATGTAATTTTAAAATAATGTTTTTATAGAAAAGCCTTTATTTGAACAAAAATTAAGCTAGAAGTGAACAAAATCATGCGAAGATCACGTGTTCACATAAAATTTTAAACCTCGATAACTCCTTGAAAAATACGAAATTCAAAAAAATCTTTTTAATTTTGAATTCTATGCTAGACGAGTTTTTTAATGATACCACTCACATATCCGTACGATGAATATATCGACCGGCCAAAATTGTCTGAACAAAAAAAGCCCATTTGAGTATTTAGTTCCTCCCCCCACAAGTGGGGTTGGAACAATTAGACTCATAATTAATTTTGTGACCACTATTTATCGACACACCACAGTTATTCAGGTAAGTTGGTCTTTCGCTTTATGAAACTGTAACAAAGAAAAACTTCTAAGTTTCTGGATGTTCAAAACCATCACGGCTACTTTCCATACAAACTACTGGCGAAAATTTTATCTGAAAATGGAAAATTTTGTCCGAAAATTTTTTTTTCAGCTTCTGGGTTTGCTTTTAAATCCCCGCAGAAAAAATGTAAATATTACGGTTTCTGTTTAATTGCAGCGGAGCTGCATTATGTCAACAGTGGTCAGATTTCAGCTGCCCTCTCCTCGTGATTCCCCAAATTTCAGACAGCTGTTTTCATGAGCAACGGTACTTTTATTTGGTTTTTATGGCCATTAACTTTGTTTGATCCATAGATAGATTGGACAATGAATATGTTGCGTCTCAATCTCTTAATCATCGGCTACCACACTCTTTTAAGTACCGAACTGTCACTCAGCTCTATGTTCTGTGCTAGGAATAACAAAAAGATTAGGTCGGATCCACTGGAAACTGGAAAGTAGTTTGGCGCAACTACCTAATAATTTGTTGTTTTGTACCTAATTTCACTTGTTTCCGATGTCGACATACCCGTAAAACACATAAAACATAATTGTCATTTATTTTCAAATAACAGCAGAAATATGCAACGCAGCAAAAGAATGTGGAGAATTTGGTATTGCTGTGAAATGGAAC
>NC_134468.1:36372368-36582329 GCF_964194025.1 Convolutriloba macropyga | reverse complement strand
TGACGACTTAATACAGTGTTTTTCAGACAGACTAAGCAATCAAACTGACAATTGGCCTCAAAGATACACAAAAAAAACGAGCATTAAACTTAACTAAACTCTTCAGCAACGATTCGAGTTTTTCCTTGAATGACAAAACCGAAGGAGATAAAACATTGACACAAGGAGTTCTGGGACAGAAATGAGATGTCAAAAATGGCACCTTCACATTTAGGAAACCAAATTTAGACATAAAAATTGAATGAAAACAACAAAGACAAAACTAGTCAGAAGCAGCCTTGTTTCTGACCCATTGGGAATGATACAGCAATTTGCAATAAAAATTCGAGGTCTTCTTCATGCAGTCGTTAAACAAGGCAAAAATAGGGATCTAGAAGTGCTAGCCGAATTTTATTTTGACCTGCAGAAATGCATTTTTGAATTCAACAGCATGCCAGAAGTTACAACAATAAGATGCCTCGTAACAGGATCACCGACCAGTCAGCAGCTTCAAGATGTTACAGATTCGTCATTTATTGCAAGCTCAATTGTTATTTATTTGAGGTCTGCAAATACAGAAAAAAATGTAATGGCGAACTATGTTTTTAGCAAATCAAGAGTAGCCCACACAAAGCAAACAAGTACATTAAATATGGAGCCAAAATATCCTATTTCGTATGAAGAGAAATGACTTCAATTTTTTTCAGCTCACTTCTGGGCGGATAGTGATATAGCATTAGGATTGATAAAGTCAGACATACGGCAAAAATTTTTGTAGCTATTTTTGTCTACAAAATTTTGGTAACATTCTATAGCAGATGAATCGAAACATATACCGGGAAAAATCAACCCTGCAGATCATGACAGCAGAGGTTCGAAACCAGTAGAGCTCGAAGAGAAGTGGCTACAAGGACCAAAGTTTCTTTCAAGAACCTGACATTGGTTTTTTATCACATAAAACTCTTAACAACGTCCAGTTTAGTATTAACTAAATGCATGAACCCAGTCGTAGAATCAACAAAATTTTGAAATTGGAAAAAAACTGCTCAGAAGGACAACAACCGTAAACAAAGGAACAATTATTTTAAGAAAAAGAAATACCCTTAACAGCCAGAATGACGCCCAAGATTACCTGATAAACAATTCACAGCAAAACAGTTTAGAAAAACAAATGAAAATATGCAATTAAGACAAAAACTAGAACTATGGGATGCAGCTCTTCAAATCAACCCTTTTTTGGATGGAAATGGAGTTTTGCGAGCCAAGGGAAGGCTGGAAGGCTAAGATATGTACCAATAATTTGGAATCGAAATCGCTCCATGATACTGGACATCAAAGACCATGTCACTCAGTTGATTGTTCAACACGCTCACACTAACGGATATCATTACATGGGAACAGAATTTGTCAGAGAGTACTAGCAACAGACTTTTTTTTATCATTGGTCATCGAAAGTTCCTAATAACACTCAGCCGGACTTGTTCTTATACCGCCGATGGAGAGTGCAGAATATTACATATTACACTAATGATGTCTGATCTTCCGCACTTTCGCTTTGCTGACGCTGAGATACAATAACCATTAATAAACCGAGCAGTAGAGTATTTTGGACCCTTTTTTTGAGGAAAACACTCGCAGGCTTGAAAAACAGAACAGCTGAAATTTCACGTGTTCAGTAACACGTGAAGTGCACTTGAAAGTTTGCTATATTCTAGACATTGACAGTTGTTTACATGAAATTAGACGTTTCGTATCAAGGAAAGGATACCCAGAGACAAAAATTTCCGACAACGAAAAAAATTTTACAGCATCAAAAAAACTCATGAACCTGAATAATATCAGCATTGAAAATTACTATTTTACGGAACAATTATCACAACACAACACAGATTGGAAATTGCATTCACCGCTTGCTCCACAAGTTGGAGGTTTATGGGAGAGAATATATCAAACAGCAAAGAGATGACTACTCATAATCGTAGGAAGTCTGCAACTGAAAACAGAAATTTCTCAAACAATTGTCACAGAAACGGAAGGTATCCTAACCTAAACTCCCGCCCCATAACTTACGTTTCTTCTGAAAACGACAACGAAAAAGCCTAACACCTAATCACTTTTTTCTTGTACGCCAGATTTAGATTTAGCCCCTCTCATAGCGAAAAGACTTCAAAGAGAGTACACTTCAGACCTAATAGGCAGACCAGAAATGAGAGAGCGGTCAAAACACCTCAAAGCGGGCGATTTAGTCTGCATTCTAAATGAAATTATGCCAATAGGTATTTGGCTCTCGGACGGATAATAGGATGTCATTATGGAGCCGATGGAACAACAAAATCATATGATATTCATACAGCAACAGGTACACGGACTCGTCCTGCAATAATATTCGTCAACAGTCATAGATGAAGAACTGAACAACACAGGGAGCGCAGCAACAAACTTAACATAATTCAACCCTATTTTGAGATTATCACGAAATGTTTCAATTATTCTTCTCCTTGGAACCATTTATTTAACATTATTTGTTCAGCTTTTTCTCTCATTTGTTTGGAGGATTGTATACTCTTGACAAAAACGTCCAATTAGCTTTTAAGTTCCGAGCTTTTGCAAGATAACGAATTACAACTCAGAACAAAATCAGGTGCCACATTAATCAAAAAGATCCATTCAAAACAAGCATTCAGCAGCTCACAAAGTTGCATAACAAGCAATGCAGCTTACAATGCAAAGAGAAGGGTAACAAGTACAAAAACGATTATGAGTCACACACTCAAAATATTTTATCAGTTTTAATTTTATCACCAGAGTATTGAGGTTCCGCCCTAGTTTTAAAGCGCGCCCTCTTCTTGTCGCGGAGTGTTTAAGTTCAAGCTTCAATTTTTCAATGATTTTTAATTTGATTTCTTTTGCATGATTTGATATATAGCTTTTGCTCATATATTTCCACGCTAATTTTTATATATATTCCACTCTGACCAACTCGCTTGTAAGAAAATGATTCGACATGATCCTTTTTATGTGGGATATTACAATGTTTCATTTCAACAGTAAAGTACCAATGTCTTTACAAATCAACTATAGAAAATTGCGAAGACAAAATCAAGGTTAAATCAACTGTTTTGGCGATTGGGCTTCGATAAAAAAGGATAAATAAATACCTATCACTCTTAATATCGAAAAATTTAATTCATAAATACTTCAGCCAATCAATTCGGCTTTTAATTATCATTGCGTTAAAAGTTACATGCAATACGGAGAATCTAGATAGCAATGATAAGAATTCCAGTGATGAAAAACGTGTACGTGTGATAGTATTACCTTTTATTAACTGTTTTGCTCTGATTAGGGCAATCATCTTGCGAAGGGATCTTCTCAATGGATTGCCTTTCCTTTGCCTCATTGTGATCAAACGGAGAGCATCTGAGCTGATTGTAAGTTTGGCCAACAGGTGAAACATCCAGGACTGAACAATCTATAACATTGACAAATATTTGCTGGAAAAACTTCTACTGTAAGCTCCCTTCGTCGAAGAGTTTTTAAAAGGCCTCCTAAAACAGAAGTACTTTTAAGCAGCCTTAATTCCCAGAGGCCAACAAGAAACACACCTCAAACTGCCACCAATTCCAAAGCTATTACTCGGCACATATCTATCTATCTATTCATCAAGAGCTTTGCGTTGAAATAAGAGCGAAAAGATGGAGAGCTGGGCTTTGAACGTTCGCGAACAAGCTGATCAAAACTTTTACTGGATAGTCATTGGTAATATAATAGTGCACCTTACATGACTTAAGGCCGGTCCAAAACTCTTCCGGCCTCTCAACACAGCAGCAAACCAGTAGCAACCAGTTTTTTTAGCCTTGGTGAATAGGTTCAAGTAAAATAAATGATGGCCATTTTGTTGTGATATTAGATGTAACCTATTTATAATTCATTCATTAATCATTTATTAATCGCCAATATCAGCTCAGCAGAACTCATTCAAGATATATATTTAGCGCGGATCGATCAGAAATATCTGAACTCGAGAGGGCTATGGCACCACATTTGGCGTAAAATTATACCAGAGCTTCTTTTAGAGCACTACTAGGATCGGATGTGAAAAAATCAAAACCAAATGCGGCGCATTTTGGTATGACTTATAGAATTAATTGTTTTCCATGATAATTAAAATGCTATTAATGTCACTTTTGGATCAGTACCTCAAAGTGTGATAGGAAAGCCACAAGCAAGTACACAACGTTGTGTAGGAACGTCCTTTGGGAGTGAGTCTTTTATAAAAAGAGATTTTTTTCACTAAAAGTTGCCTTAGATTTAAAATCCCGACTTTTCCAATTTCCTTTCTCTCTTACCTTTTCTTCTCTTTATCTTACCCTTCAAAATTCTTTTAAATCCACTTCTTTCTTAGCTTAAGATTTTTAATTAGCTTTTTAAGTTGGTCTCTCCTTCACTGTAGAGCACTTAGACTTCTTAAATAGGTTAGCTACAAAATTTATTTCTATTGGAAAAAATTGTCCCCATCTAGCCTCTATAGAAAGCATTTGAAAATTCAGAGCCTCATTGAGGCTGACTCTCAACATGAGCCAAATTGAAAGACTTTTAACCGAGGCCAGAATGACAGCAAAAGAATCCACGCAAGATGAAAGCGATTTTACTGAAGTGCGGAATAAAAGAAAACGATTCAGAAAAAAAGTGCCCACCCCAACCAATAACGTAAGACCTATGATTGATTCAATTGATCCAAGAACATCACAAATTCAGTTTGCAAGAGCAATCAAGTCAAACTTTCCAGCCGTTAAGATCAAGCAAATTAGACAACTGAAGAAAAATACCGAATTCTTTAATCAATCAGAGGACCTTGCTTCAAGAGAAAGCCAAATTCTGTCACTAAACCTAAGTCAAGCCTTTCCAAATGCCAAAGTGAATGCCAGGCACACACTTCCTAAACCTAAAATTAAACCAAGCTTTGTCATTGTAAACGTTCACCACAGCATTACTGAAGATGAGGGTAAAGAAGAACTCCTAAACAACAACGGAAAGGATGTCACCAAGGTGTCAAGAATAACAAGTCGAGCAACTGGACAACCAACAAAATTAATACGTGTTCTAACCGAATCAAACAATCAAGTCACCGCAGCACAAAAACATGGCGTCAAAATAGGCTGGCAGCTACACCGATGTGAAGCAAGCCGAGAATCACCACATGTAATGCAATGTTTCAAATGTCAGAAATTTGGCCACTCAGCAAAGGAATGCACTAATGCAATTCGATGTCTTCGCTGTTCGCAAGATCATAGTGTTAAAGAATGCACTGTTGCGAAAGAAAATGCCAAGTGCTCAAAATGTGGTGATGCTCATGCGACAGTTTATTGAGGGTGCCCAGCATATCAGCACAAGTTAGCACAGGCCTCGAAAAACATAAATGAAAGTAATTTCTCAGCCGTAGCCAACAAACTGAAACCTCAAGCAAACACTGAGCTAACGCCATCAACGGAAAAAATAGCCGTTCTAGTAGCTGAAGTTTGGAGCAAAATACGAACAGTTCTTAACACTATGTCTTACAGTGATATAAAAAATATTGTCTCTAACAGCGCCTCACGCATCTTCAATGAAAAAATAGATGGCCAAAGAATACATGACAGCATTAAAAGCGCGAATAAAGCTGCAGTTATTTCTATACAGTCAAACAATCTATCAAACAGCCAAAGCTTTTCGCAAAATGGATAAGCTCAAAATTTTGCAATGGAACTGTTGCGGCCTAAACAACAAATTAAGCGCTCTGATTCTATTTTCAGCAGAAAAGACATAGATGTAATTTGCTTGAGTGAAGTTAAGAACTGGAAGAAATCAACCCCTCTCAACAACTACATCGTTGCGACGGAAACCTGCAACAACGGTCATCATGGCTCTGCCATCTTAGTGAAGAAAAGCATTGTTATCAAGCGAACAGAACCAAAAAAAGAGAAACCGATAGCAATGGTTGAACACATGAAACACTAAAGCTTTGCCTTAAGTTGCCCCTTTTTGATTCCTTTTGGGTAATAACTGTTTACAATTCCCCCGGAAAGCCGCTGTCGACCGAGAAAAAATTTTCCGGAAATTTGAAAAATGTCTTCGTATGCGGCGATTTCAACGCTTCCCACCACGAACTAAACTGCTACTATGAGTCTGCAAAGTGGAGAAAAGCTTCTAAATGTTATTGAAGAGAATACTTTTAAACTGCTAAACAACAGTTATCACACATATCAATCATTTGACGGAAAATGAAAAAAAATATGTTAGACCTGCACTTTTGCGATAATTCAATCCTTACGCATATTAACGATTTTCAAGTATCAGAAGATCTGGGCAGTGATCACAAAATTACAATTACCACAGTGAATCTAAGAAAAGTCAAACTTATCCAGCCAAAATCAAAAATCAACTACAGAAAATTTAGAGGAAACGCACGAGATTTATACAGATCATCAAATCTCTTGCGCGCGACGTATCCAAAAAGGATGTATTAAATCAGTTCAGCAGCAGTTTAGTCGAAATAATACAAACATCTCTCGAAGACTCCTGCATCAACGAAAAAGAGTTCCCCTACAGTGTTGAGACACAAAAATTGATAAAACTGAAGAGAAGAAGGCAGAGAGAGCTCAAAACTGCAGTTGGCGATCACTTTAGTTCTTTAAGAACGGAGATAAATTACTTGCAGAAAGAAATTAAACGTTCTATGAGGCAGTCAGAAAAAAGAAAAAGAGCAAAGGTCTTGAATACGAGTGAATACAAATGAAACCGGGCCCGAACAAAAAACAGCAGAGTACCCAAACCTATTCTACAAAAATGGCATGGCGGTCACAGACAAAGAGAAAAGTGAAATGTTCAAACAGCTGCTAAAAGACACAGTGAAAAATCACGAAACAGAATCATCAATAATTTTTGAATTCTGCGACAAATTTGAAAAACAAACCAAGGCAATGATAAATACAAATGTAGATTTCGAACAGCTTGCCGTTGAGGTTACAGCAAAGGAGTTTGATGAAATCTTAAAAGAGACGAGAAAAACATGCCCTGGGCCGGATAAAATTTGCTACAGACTCCTTAAAGAGTTGCCTAAGAATGTTAGGCCTTTGCGTGTATCCTCATATCTAGCTCCATTAATAACTCCTATGTTCCAGTTAACTGGAAAGAATTCCCGATTAAAAAGATAACAAAGCAAGACAAAGACTTATCGAAGGCCGAAAACTACAGACCCATTATTAGTCTTACAAATTGTATAGCCAAAATATGTGAAACTGTTGTAAAAAACATTGTTATGGAACATTTTGAAATAAAAACACATTCGGCGAGACTCAAAGCGCTTACAGGAAACACCGCTGTACCACAGACAGCCTCATTAGACTCACACAGCACGTCAGTGAAGCCTTCCAGTGGTCTGAAAGGGTTGGTGTCGTATGCTTAGATGTCGAAAAAGCGTTTGATGCAATATGGCGCCTAGGATTTGTTCACAAATTAAATTCGATTGGGTTAAATAATTCAGTCATAAGGTGGATAAATTCATTTTTGTCGCAAAGGAACGTTTTCGTGAAGATAAATTCCACTGTCAGTGAGAGTATCAGCACGACAGCTGGAGTACCTCAAGGGAGCGTAATTGGTTCTATTCTCATTCTCATATATATCAGTCGCTTGCCACAAATAAAAGCCGAGATCTCACAGTTCGCTGACGATTTTGCACTATACTATAGGTCACGAACCCCCAAATTATTTCAAAAATATCTCCAATCATCATTGAAAAGTCTAATTAATTGGTGCGACTCATTGAAAATTAAATTAAATCCAAACAAAACTCACTGCGTGATATTTAAAAATCCCTCAAAGAAAGAATCCTCACTTGAACTCAACATAAAAGGAGTATCAATTCAGAAGACACAATCGATAAAATTTTTGGGCATCACTTTCACTCCACACCTCAAGGGTAATGAACATTGACAAAGATTTAGTACGAAGAGCGAACAGCAAGCTATTTCAACTCTGGCAGCTTAGCAAAATAAACATTAGAGAAAAAAGTCTAATTTTGGTTTACAAATCTTGGATCCAACCCTTATTTCTGTACTCAAATGCTTGCTGGCTGGATCATTCACATGCCCTTGTCAATAAAATACAAAGCGTGCAAAACCGAGCCCTACGAATTTGTCTTCGAAAACTAAGATGGTACCAGGTTCGAAAACTGCACGAAGAGGCAAACATGAAGTCAGTCAGGGAAATGCAAATTAAACTGAACAACGGATATATTCAAAGGGCATTACAACACAACATACTGTCTGTAATAGAGTTGATAGATAAGAAGCGACAGTGCCCGCTCAACTCTTGCAAAAGCACTCTTGATCATCTCCAATACCAAATTCACTAACAGCACACACCATAGACTAGTGGCTACAATGTCTGCTCAAAATAATCACCAACTAAACAAAAGGAGGATCAATCCTGGTTTAATCCGGGAAATTCAATATCAAAGATCATAGTTTTTCAAAAAACAGAAATGGGCTCAATGTCTGAAGAAAAGCAGGAATTGAGAGCACAAAAAGGAAAACTATGAACATTGGGAAAAAACCGAGAAAAACTACAAACTGAAAAACAGAGAGACAAATAATGCAAATGAAACACTGGCAGTCAGATAACCAAATGTAGTTGTCGAATGGCCCAAGAATCATGCGAAGAATACAAGAACGGTTTAATAAAGCACACACAAATACGGTTCGAGGCCAACTCCAGCAACTTTGTATTTATTTTCTTGATGCGTTTCTCCCATCCAATCAAATGCATCTAGTTTCTAACGTATTAAAGAAGAGAAAAGTGGCGCAGTGGTCATCAAAGCGTGGACTTTTAACTAAAGAACAAACATTTGTTCTATCCGACCGGTATTCGAGTCCAGCTAAGTTGCCTACAGCTTTACTTATTCTAATTATTTGTTTTCCGCTATATTAACAATTTGAAGAGCAATAGAACAATCAGACGTGTTAAGAGTATTCGGCCAGCCGCTCGCCTAGTCAATTCGGGGCCAAATACAACTCAGTCTTCGTCATTTTCTTTCCATCTCTTTCTTTTCTTTTTATCTGTTCAGCCGGCCGCTCACCTAGTCAATTCGGGGCTCAACAGATCACAGCTGTCATTATTGTCTTTATGCGTAATTATTGACCAACTGTTGCGCCTTCTTTTGATGCCTTTCATTTCAACTTTCTCATTATCTTAATATTGTCCTTAACCCTCCACTGATTTAAAAAGAGAACATCTGGCAGTTCAAAAACATACAAAAAAATTTAGTATTGTGCTGCGCGTGGTTTTTATTTAGCGTATCACTTTTATACAACAATTTCTCAGTTTTGTCAATTTTATTTTAAGGCTTTTTGAAGTCAGAAACAACGCTTTTCTTTTTTATTTCTCCCTTTCTTTATCAATCTTAACCGTTTCTGTCATCCGCTTAATCTTTTTCAAATTTGAAACAGAATTATCCGAAAACATAGCCAGCGATCTAAGCCCCAGGTAGAATTGCATCAAGCGGAGAAATAATATTTTTGAAAGATAAGATGATTTTTTGTAGCATTGAACATGCCACTTAGCGCGGTTCGTGGGCGCTTCAGAACTGGGCGCTTCGGTTCGAAACAGTCCAAATCAGTTTGACGATCTCCATTTTAAATTTATGACGACTTGAACATTAAAAGAACAGAACTTGAAAACGAAAAACTTGCAACTATATAAGTCAACTTAGTGCTGTGAACTAGCACCTAGAGGAAACAGAACTTCAACACGAGTGGGTTCGAGTCCCACCCACGCCCATTGAAAACTTAATATTTTCCAATTCGATTTTATTTTATTTTTTTAATTTTAACATATTTACCTGAAGAAATTATCACAAGCCTTTAACACAATTCCCACGAGGCTAGCCAAAGAAACGATACATTTTCATTTTTAAACGTCAAGTTCAGCCAGCAGATGTCCTCCACGGTACTTGAAATGGCTGAGTGCATCTGAGGCAGGGGAAGTTTAACAATAACTTCCCAAACTCAATTTCTTCCTACTGTGTATATAACTTCATTCACCTCTGGTTGTACATAAATTGTATTGTATATAGGTGGTATGACTTATAGCATTAAATTGACATTGAAATGAGCTGCTCACAATCTTGAAATGTATTCTGAGCTGCAAATTGAGATCCGCACCAAATTTCAAAAAGTCGAGTGTGAAAAAGTCAAAAAAGTCAAATCGGTCAGATGAAAAACATGCAAAAATTGGATCTATTCTGTACTCCGTATCATTTACGTAACATTAGACGCCCATTAAACGGGGGGGGGGGGGGGTGATAGATCCCAACAGTTTTTAGAAATCTCATAAAAATACCGGATCTTTTCCGTTTGTGCTCCCCCCCCCCGTACGTTATGCACCCGCAGTTACAGAGCACGTGTTCAAAAATTGTAAACCATTATCTAAAAACATGGCATATGCGTCTTGGGGATACTAAAAATATGAACTAAGCTGCACAAACTGAGAAGATACAAAGGATCAAACAAAAGGGACAAAATAAATGCAGCATATTTTTTTGAAAGCAGCCAAAAAAAATTCTTAGAAAACCGGATTTGGATTTTTCTCTGAAACTGAAAAGTCATACAACAGCAAAGCCAGCTGAATGAGCGTAGAGAAGAATGCTATGAGATGAGATTCAGAGCTGCGTATTTCGCGAGCTCCGATTGGCGGATCTTAAACTCATTTAATTAAAACAAATAAAAAAAACATTCAAAAGTGCGCTACTGAGAAAAAAATGCTTAACTACCAAGAGCTAAGAGAAGGTCATCCGTAGTCCAAACTATCCCCACGCGCGTCAAAGATGTTAAGAGCAAAAAAAGTGGAGTTGAGCGCAAGAAATATTTTAGGTTGATTTAGGTCTTCCAACATATGCCTTTTCCAAAACATGCCATTCAAATAAATTGAGATTCCTATCAGCAATGAAATTTCAACATCAAAAACAGTAAGCTGTGATTATTGTATATGCTACGATAAATTAACGATAGTCGGTTTTCTCTCAAGTGACTAACTAGCAATTGGATTCGTCAGTAGCTAGCCGGCACTCAGGGAGACTAGCGTCAGCTAATAAACAGAGGGGGAAAGGAGTGCAAAATTGGGCCCATTAGGGGGATGGGGCTTATTTGGGGGGGGGGGGTTCGATTGGAGAGGGTATACCACTTGCAGTGCTTGCGGGGGATTAAAGTGGGATGTTGAGAGGAATGTTGGAGAGTTAAGGGGTGCTGAAGAGTAGAGGGGGGGGCTGAAAGTTAGGAAGGGGTAGAGTTGAGTTCGGGGGGAAGGATAGATTGGGGGAGTCCAAACTGCCAAAAGCTTTCCTCACGCTTTCATTTTATCTCTTCTCAAAAGATTTGGTGATTTGTACACTTAGACTACTAAAGCTTAAAGAGAACTGCTCAACGAATTAATGCCCCCCGGGTTTTACCTTTTTATCCAGTTTTCGGGACACAAAACAATTAGTCAAAGTCGATTGTACAAAATATTGCATGAAAAGGACAAACACGACTGATTTTTTTGCTGCAAATTTTCTTCGAGAGCAATTAGAAATGATGAATTAACTGTGGCTTTAAATTTTTGACTGGGCTAAAAAAATTCGAAAGTTAAAAACTGCCTTTCAATTTTATAATGTTTCCATACATTTGCAGAAGCGACATATGAGTATGCTTTCAAAACTTCAAGACAGTAAAGAGGTTTAGGCATTTGACTGACCTGAGAGGGCACAGAAAGCGATCGACTGGGTCTACCAGAAGAGGAGTTGATGGTGAGAACTATGACATTAAGAATGACAGAGAGAGCAACTAGCAGAATGCAAGCCAGAAAGAAGAAACCAATTATTGGGAAGGAGTCGCTGGAGTAGGGCACAAATTGATTCAATGCTGAGAGGTTAAAGGTCAGAGACAGGAGCATTGTCACCGCAAACAAAACTGTCAACACACAGAGTTTCAGCAATCACGTATAACTTATTTTGCATGCCTTAGCAACACCAGAAAAAAAAATAAATAAAAGCGTTAGGAGGGTGTGGCAGAAACATGAATTCTTCAACAAATTGAATTATATTAATTTTCAGTCCATTCATGCAAATTAATTTTAAATTTTCTCTCTTTTTAGAGGTAGAGTAAATTATTCCATTTATTGGAGCTTGATACTACAAATTTTGATACACAGCTTCTGCAGGGCACAGTTATGGACTTATTCAAAGACATAGTCCGATAGTAAGCAAGCGTTGCAAAATTGAATTCATGGTCCCAGCACAGGCGACCCGATTCATTTTTTGGGGAGTGGACCTCATAGAGAGCAGTGTCGGTGCGTATATCTTGAATTAAATAGTTTGAATCAAATCTAGTCTCTAGGTTAAAAATGATTGCCTTTTTCCTCACAACCATTGGGCAGAGTGAACACAAAGAGAGACACAAATGCGTTCAGACACATTGGGTAGATCACTGCCCATTCATAGTATTTGGCTCTCCTCTGGAAAGTGAACTGCAGCCGAATTGTCGATATGTTGAAAGGCCTTGGACCTCTAATGGGATGGACGTCCCGGTAGAGTTGAGAGTGAAGTAGAAACCACTCTGGGTGTTCGGTTACAAGTTTGGGCGCATTAAGGAGCCAAGCTGCCTAAACAAAGGCTAACTTTTGACAAGGGCTAACTCACAAATGATTTGCAGCTGCATACTGACCTTTATTTACATCATCAATATTTTTCACATTTTTTGCACACAGGGAATTCGATAAGAAACATCTAAGTACGTTACAGCAACAGAGAGCTTAACTCACGATGGTATTTGGATGGAGCTTATTGTTGATTCATGCATCATTTTTGTACATACTTGCTGGAAAGGGCACATGTTGATGTTTCTCAGAGTCCATGATCCCAAGACGAGAGTGCACGTCTGAGTGTCAAAGGGGAAGTGGGAGGTATTCATGGTGCATTTGGTAGTTACCAACACCGGAACATTCCACGTCACAGTCCCCATCCAGTTTATCCTGTTCAAACGACAATTGTTCTAAGATTGATAGAAATTTTTTTAATGATCTGCCTGTTGGTACAGTTACTTCTATTTACGCTTCGATTCTTTAAATCTTACTGAAAGGCTGTTAAGTTCCGCTGAGGTTAAAGTTCTGCCGTTGCAAAACATAAATCTACTATCCTTTTTTTCTTGTTACTACACCTAAAAGCGATCACACAATATTCGAACTCCGAAAAACACTAAAGTCACTCGAAAGGTCAAAATGGTCAAGCAAAAGTGAGTGCAAAGAAGATAGACGTGGCTACAATTTTTGATAAAGTGCAATTGAACAGCTGATCATAAGCATTTAAATTTTTTCCTAAAAAATCTTTACCCTGCAAAAATTTTTCTAAATGATATCGTAAAGTTAGCCTCGTGACATCTCATTGCTGCTGCGCGCTGCTATTAGAGTTCTATATTCGCCGCTGTCATTTCTTGTTGACATCATTAAAAAATTTGAGTTTATCACAAACTGTGAGTTCAGTAACCGAAAACTTTTACGAGCACTATGATATAATTGATAACATGAGTTTTTCGAAAATGTATTTATGCATTATCAATTGTTTTGAGCCATATGATTAAATTTAAAATTTATATTAAATTTATAGTAAATGTCTAGTTATCAATGAATACACCAAAACACTTGAATCAAAATATAAAAACCTAAATCAAAAATATATCTAGATTGCAATTTGTTGAACGATTCTCAAGAATTTGTTGTGTAAATTTATAAAACATTGGTACATAAAAATGTTTTGATCGGAAAAAAAAATGTTACCTATTTTTTTAAATAATTTTTTTTACTATTGAGTCTAGGTGATTCTAATTGATTAAACAAGCGTGAGTCAATCTAAAGTTGTCTATGGTATAAAGAATTTTACTACAAAAGCAGTGGGAAGTGTGCATTATAACCTCAAGTTTTTCAAATTCGTCAATTTATTCTAGAGAAAACGGATAGTTTTTTTAAAAAAGTTTGTTCCGACCCTCTGGATCAAGGTGTAATTCAATGTTAACCATACTAATTTCGTAGCACTTTTTATCCATAGGTATTGTAAAACTCAAGGAAATTTTGGTATAGCTAATTTGCTCAAGTTTTGGAGAAAGATGTTTTTTTTAAATCGATTTTAACATCGATGTTTTGTAAAACGTCCCGCCTTTTTTGTGCCCTTATAGGGACATTCTACCATGTGCTGTATATTTATTTTGCTTTTTTGTTCTTTGCTTTGATTTTGTGATAGGATTTTTATAGGAATCCAGGCCTATCCAGGATTCCCATAAAATTTGAAAAAAGAGCGTTGTAACTGCTGGAGGCTCATGTTGCGAAAAAAATGTTTGATTAAGTGTATAATGCAGAAATCAAGTCGCAGAGTTCAAGTGAAGAGTCTAAATTTTTTTAGCTCATATATGAGACAGAACGTCTATAATGCTGACTTTTGAGTATTGGGTGGCTATTAATCACACTTTGTCTCGACCGAAAGTACTTCAGTGCTTATGTTGCTCGTTAAAAAAACTCATCGTGTATGTGTTTGAACAAACCGTACCCCCTTTGTGTGTACAAAAAGGGGTCTGCGCAATAAACGAGGACAAACCTAAACCTCAACCTGAGCAATCAAAACGTGCTGCTTGGTCCAAAGACTGTACTAGGCTGAAACAGCCAATTAAAAATACTCAACTTATTACGCTTGATTTAATCTCAAGTAAGCAAGTGACGCTAGTGTTTAACTGGTCCAAAATGTATGTGCATTTATAAAAAGTGCTATTGCATATACAATAGTCAATTGTGACTTAAACATTAGGACATAAGAAGCTTTAATATTTTGGCTACTTTGCAGTTGCGTTTTACGTTGGATTACCCTGAAGTGTTGCTATTTTGGTTGTGACTCTTGGATGTGTATTTATCTTGTAGAAGGAATCTGCCAAAAACTTTTTTTCTAGAATATACATCGTCTTGCAGGACGGTGCCAGAATATGCCAGATTTCTACAAGATAGTCATCCATTCTCGACTAGGGAAATGAAAGGAACAAATCTGTTGTTTATCACATCCATTTATATATTTGGGAATTTTCAGTATAAGTTTTCCTCGATATAGTTGCTACTCTTTATTAGCTCACAAGCTTTTATTACACCTGAGGATTCAAGAAGACGTGGCAAGTATTCATTAATTGAGTTTGATCACAAATTTAGTAAAACTACATGATTAGAACTTTTGTAATGAACTCAGCTCCACGTATTTTCTTCAATCTAAACTCTGATTCCAGTGCCGTAGAATTCTGATCAGTACTCATTTCCCAAGTATATTTGCTTAGTTTGCTTAAGTTTTGCTTAATGTTTGACTAGTAGAGCAACCATATTGCTTTTACTGCAATTTTTCTACAAAAAGAGTAAAGTTACATAGTTTTTTATGACTGGTCTTGATAAACGATTTGCATGTAGATAACATGAAGGCTGATTTACCGAACAGATATCACCGAGTTTTTTTGAGGAATTCGAAGTTTTTGATTGAGTTGAAGAACCCCACATCTGGCTACCACAACCTATTCGGGTCCACTCTAATGAACGCTAATTTCAGTCGCCTCTTTAAATATTCATCTCGCCACGACTGGTAACGCTGAACAAGGAGAACTATTTAAAACTAAATAATGTTTTCCAAGACGTTGCTAAGCAACCCGCATTTTAAGGACAAATTTTCTGTGAGTTAGTTGCTCAAAATATTAACAACTAAGCCATTGAAACCATTGACAGATAAGTTTAAGCCTATTGCGCTACCGTTTCATCCAGGTTAATTTTTGTCGGAGACTGACATCTGAGAGTTAAGTTTTGCTAAATAAAAAATGGAAGAGAAAGGAAATTTTTATTGGAAAGTTCTCAATAAAATTTCAATTTTTATTCCAATTGCTACAATCATTTATATTGTATTCGTTTATTGCCCATTTTTGGCACAAGGAAAGTGAGCCACAGCAAAGCGAGAACATTCGAAGTAGGTCGCGATGGTAAAGTATCAAAACGTGACAAACAGTAACTAACCTAACCAATATTCAATAAAAAGTTTAGATAAAAAAATTCGTCAATGATACATTTGCAGAACTTAAGAGAACAATTGAAAGGTCTCTGCATCGTGATTGAAAAAAAAGAATTGGGATGAAATAATAGAGAAGACAAGGAGTCTCGTCAAGGTACATTTTCACTTAAAGATCCGACACGCACTCATCTGTATATTTGACATAACGGTCAACCAAATGAAGATAAATTTTTGACATAATCAAATATAGATCTTTGAGCGCAACAAAATTTGTTAAACAAACTACTAAGATGGAGCTTATTGTTGATTCAAGTATGGTTTTATTATATATTTGATGTAAAGGGCACATGTTGATGTTTCTCAGAGTGCAGGATCCCAGGACGAGATTGCACGTCTGAGTGTCAAAGGGAAAGTGGGAGGTATTCAAGGTGCATTTGGTTGTTACCAAAATCGGAATATTCCACGTCAGAGTCCCCATCCAGTTTATCCTTTTCAATCAACAATTGTATTGGATCAATTCTGATAATAATACGTTTTTAAGGATTTGTCTGTTGTTACAGTTACTTCTATGTATGCTTCGATTCTTTAAATCTTACTGAAAGGCTTTAAGATTAACGAGCTTTGAGCCCTTGCAAAACATAAATATTTTATCCTTTTTTCTTGATACTACACCAAAAAACCATCTGAATCTTTTACAACTAAGATCACACAATAATCGGACTCCAAAAAACACTAAAGTCACTCGAAAGGTCAAAATGGTCAAGCAAAAGCTAGTATAAAGAAAATAGACGTGGGTACAATTTTGATAAAGTGCAATTAAACAACTGATCATAAGCATTTAAATTTTTCCTACAAAATCTTTACCCTGTAAAATATTTCTCTAAATGATATCGTAAAGTTAGCCTCGTGACATCTCATTGCTGCTGCGAGCACTATGATATAATTGATAACATGAGTTTTTCGAAAATGTATTTATGCATTATCAATTGTTTTGAGCCATATGATTAAATTTAAAATTTATATTAAATTTATAGTAAATGTCTAGAGATCAATGAATACACCAAAACACTTGAATCAAAATATAAAAACCTAAATCAAAAATATATCTAGATTGCAATTTGTTGAACGATTCTCAAGAATTTGTTGTGTAAATTTATAAAACATTGGTACATAAAAATGTTTTGATCGGAAAAAAAAATGTTACCTATTTTTTTAAATAATTTTTTTTACTATTGAGTCTAGGTGATTCTAATTGATTAAACAAGCGTGAGTCAATCTAAAGTTGTCTATGGTATAAAGAATTTTACTACAAAAGCAGTGGGAAGTGTGCATTATAACCTCAAGTTTTTCAAATTCGTCAATTTATTCTAGAGAAAACGGATAGTTTTTTTAAAAAAGTTTGTTCCGACCCTCTGGATCAAGGTGTAATTCAATGTTAACCATACTAATTTCGTAGCACTTTTTATCCATAGGTATTGTAAAACTCAAGGAAATTTTGGTATAGCTAATTTGCTCAAGTTTTGGAGAAAGATGTTTTTTTTAAATCGATTTTAACATCGATGTTTTGTAAAACGTCCCGCCTTTTTTGTGCCCTTATAGGGACATTCTACCATGTGCTGTATATTTATTTTGCTTTTTTGTTCTTTGCTTTTCTTTTGTGATGTTTTTTGGATCCTGGCCTATCCAGGATTCCTTTTAAAAGTTGAAAAAAGAGTTGTAACCAGTGGAGGCTCATGTTGCGAAAAAATGTTTTAAGAAGTGTATGGTGCAGAGTTCAGGTCGCACAGTTGAGTGGCAGAGTTCAAAGTTTTTAGCTCGTTTATGGCACAAAAGGTCTATGTTGTTGACTTTCGAGCGTTATGTTGCCATGGGTCGGACTTTGTCTCGACCGAAAGTACTTAGTGCTTTTGTTGCTCGTTAAAAAACTTCTCGTTTATGTGTTTGAACGCACCGTACCCCCTTTGTGCGTTCAAAAACGGGTCTGGGCCATATACGAGGACAAACCTAAACCTCAACCTGAGCAATCAAAACGTGGTGCTTGGTCCAAAGACTGTGCTTGGCTGAAACAGCCAATTAAAAATACTCAACTTATTATGCTCAAATTAATCTCAAGTAAGCAAGTGACGCTAGTGTTTAACTGGTCCAAAACGTATGTGCATTTATAAAAAGTGCTATTGCATATAGTATAGTCAAATGTGTGGCCCTTTAAACATTAGGATATAAGAAGCTTTAAAATTTTGTCGACTTTGCAATTGCTTGTTAATTACGTTGGATTACCCTGAAGTGTTGCTATTTTGGTTGTGATTCTTGGATGTGTGTTTATTTTGTAGAAGGAATCTGCCAAAAAATTTTGCCAGAAGGTGCATCGTCTTGCAGGAACCTGCCAGAATATGCCAGATTCCTACAATATAACCATCCATTCTCGACTAGGGAAACGAAAGGAACAAATCTTTTTTTATCCCATGAAATCATTTACTGGACAAATGAAAATATCATGATCGACCCTTAATTGGTATGAAGAAGACCATATTTGTTCAATAAATGTATCAACAGACCATGCTTGACCTGAAAATGTGTTTTTTCTACAAATCGAGGTCTAACTGTTTATATATTTGCGAATTTGCTTATTTTGGTGAACTTTTGCTTAATATTTGACTAGGGAAGCAACCGTATTGCTTTTATTGCAATTTATGTACAAAATGAGTAAGTTTACATTGCTTCTTATGACTGGAAGTGATAAAAGATTTGCATGTAGAATATTTACATATTTAAAATGAACACTGATTTACCGAACAGGTATCACTGATTTCTCTTTGAGGAATTCAAAGTTGTTGATTGAGTTGAAGAACCCCACATCTGGCACCCAGACCTTGTTCGGGTCCACTCTAATGAACGCCAATTTCTGTCGCTTCCGACTCCACTTCAAGTAGTCATCTCGCCACGACTGGTAAAGTTGAACAAGGAGAACTATCTAAAATTAATTAATGTTTTCCAGGACACCTCTTAAGCTTTCCGTATTTTAGGGACAATTTCTCAGTGGGTTAGTTGCACAAAACTTTAACAATCAAGTATATTGCGCTACCGTTTTATCCTGGTTAATTTTATTGGAAACTGACAAAATTTGAGCATTAAGTTTTGCAAAATTGAAATTAGGAGAGAAAGAAATCTATAAAAAGAAAAATTTCATTAAATTTTTAAACTTGAATCGCAGCACATGATAGATTATTTTATAAGATTGAAAAAGCTTCTCATAATTGATTTATTCC
This sequence comes from Convolutriloba macropyga, assembly GCF_964194025.1. Classification (NCBI taxonomy): domain Eukaryota; kingdom Metazoa; phylum Xenacoelomorpha; order Acoela; family Convolutidae; genus Convolutriloba; species Convolutriloba macropyga. The sequence goes on along the minus strand of NC_134468.1, from coordinate 36,563,000 downwards.
ATGACAATTCAAAACGCCACTCTGAGTCTTATTGGCCTATTCGTGATCACTTTCTCCACTAAATGTCAAAAACGTGCTATACAAAAGCTCGGTTTTTGGCTTAGGTTTAATTTTTCTTGGTTTTGGCTTTTGGTTTCCACAAATGGTTCCTTGAAGAGGACTATCTAAGGAAGCGGCCAAAAATTTCTTACAACAGCAAGCTAATTTTCAAAAGGAAGCCGCCAAAAAAAATTCTTACATCAGCAAGCTAATTTTCAAAACTTAAGCGTACTGACCGTTTAAGGGTAGCTTTCCTGGAGAATTAGAACAATTATCATCCAATATTTATTCTACTACTATCCAATCTTGAAATACAGTGCGCGTACCCATACACTAAGGTGTCCTTTATATCTAGCTTTCCATTTTTTACATTTCTGATGTTTTGCAGAAATTGAAAACTAAAAAAAAACTGCAAAAAGTTATCAAAACAACAGAAAATCCAATCGGATGACATCAAACAGAAGCAAGAATTATGTATTTCATTTGGTTGATCATCACGTTTTTATTCAATTAAGTCTTATTTACGTACTATGTGGTGCACTCCTTTTCTATTTTTTGATGGTTTCCATAATACAAAAAGCATTGGTTTATCTAAGCAGAAAGCAAAGTTTTCTAAATTTCTTTATAAAGATACATTTCTACGTCAAGAGATACATTTATACAACACTCTTCAGAAAATAAAGGAAATTGTCAAACGTGGTATCAGTTTTTCAAAATTGAGGTCTCCTTGCGTACTATTTTGTGTTTCTTCAATGTCGTTGTCAATAATGATAAATATAAAGACCTAGGAAATTGTTTTTCTAAACAAAAGCTGAATGGTTGTTTGAAATTGACTTGACTTGCATCTACTTACGAATGAAACGATTTAAGTTCGTTGTTACTCTCAGTAATTGTTTTAGCAAATTTAGTGATATTCTAGAAATGGTGGGAACTAATTGATTTTATTCGTTTCTTACTGGAAAATTATTGCAACCGTTTTTTTTATTAGCCAAGGATGTAATTTATCTGTCGCCAAAAACTATTACGGTCATTTAGTTCTTGTTTGTCTACTGCATCATCAAAAATTTTAGTGGAAAAAATGAAATCTTTATCGGAAAAAGTAACATTTGGTGAACATTTACTGAGTGAATGAACAATTACTGACTAAAATGATTTGTTTAAAAAGTTAATTTCATGGTATCAAGCGCCAAAAAGAACTAAATATATTAATTTATAAAAACAAATGGTTCTGAAACCATACAAAATTTAGATTGTGTTTTCAGTACTTCTCTGCATTAATGCACAGACACGGTTTAGATTAGCTAAAAAGTAATTTATTTGATTGTCATGTTAAATTGATTTTGGTTCACAATCTCTGATCTGATTCTCTATTTTCAAAAGTTTTCATGCAATGGAGTTCAAGGTTAGTGGATGCTAGGATCAGGTTTCTATGGGTGGAGGATTTAGTTTTTGACATCTGACTGTTAGGTCAATAAGATATTGATAGCTCCAAAACAGATTGTATTTGGAATCCTATTTAATATTAAGACCACTTTTTATCAACACAACATCAGAGTTATTCAGGCCTGTTCTTCTTAAGTAACGAAAGTCTAACAAACATTACGTTTCAAGAAGTTCAAAATTAGCTTATTCTACTTCCTATTTAAAGTAAGCTCGCAAAGATAGCTTATCTAAATCCAACTGATTTTTTTATTCCTGCTTGACGTTCTCATGGCTCAAGAAGGGCCTGCTGTTCCGTTACTGAAGCATCCTTAGTGGTATAGGTGAGGCCTCGTCTGCGTCCCCATGGCTCTCAATTTGTCAGTCAGCAGATTGCTGATCAGTAGATTCTGTCTTGATGACTACAGGTTCCAGTCAACAAAATTGGCAGTGGTTGACAAGCACTGGCTTTTTCGAAATCTTCAGGTGAATTGAAGAGTTGAAGAGCTATTAGTCCTCTTGTAGATAACGAATGTAGATAGAACTAATGGTGTACTGCTTTGATTTCGACTGCAGATTTGAATGGCCCGTTTCACTGTTTGCACTGCTCACTCAGCAGGTCCATTTGCTCTAGGATGATAAATGAGTGATCCTTTGTTATTCCCACTGATTAACAACACTGTTTTAGATCACTGCTTTTCATCTCGGGACAACTGTCTAATGATAACGTTATCAGTATCCTAAATCTCGGAAAGACATTACTCAGGAAAACTGGTACTGTTTGTAAAGCTCTGTTTTTCACAAGGAAGGCTTCAGTCCGACATGATGCCGCGACTAAATTTACTAAAAATGATTTTTTGATCTTTAAGATAGACTAAGTTCAGATTATTGCGCTGCCAGTTTCCTGTTTCTAGCCAAGCTCAAACTGTGTTCTCCAGGCTAGATAAGTTTTTAAACTCATTAGATACATTTGCTGAGATATCCGAGAAAAAAGTTACTGGTGCAGGTCCACTAGCCCTTCATTCGAACTGCTGTTTCTACTGCCTTACCTTCTGGGTAAATTTCATGAGCTTTGACAACAAGAACAAGATCACGAAGTGTTATTTTGTTATGAATCATCAAAACGTTATTCTGTTGTTTGAATCCATTCTCTTTATCAGTGCAAAAAATCATTTGCCATTATTTTTTCTCTCATATTACATCTTAGAATAATTGTTTCAACTGCGGCTCAGTTTTGATGTCTGACCGGGTTACCACTTCAGTTGTACAAAAAAGATATTTTTCAGAGCAAAACAGATTCAACCATTATCACCGTTGGTGTCAAAGTCCAGTCTGCTCAAAGCATCGGCAAGGTGCGTTTGCTCACCTAGTGTGTTTTCAATTCAAAGTTGAATCCAATTAGCGCTATCTCCCATCTCGCTATTGGACCTGATGCCGCTTTGCCGATTTCTTCATCTGGTGCGAAGAGATACTTCAGATGTTTAAAGTTCAACTTTAAATAATTTTCCTTCGGAGGACTAATTTCTTGACTTCGGAGACAATTGAAAGGCCGCTTTTTTAATTTGTGGTATTACTATTTGGCTTGTAACATTTTCACGAAGAGTTAGGTATCTGAATTTTCCGCTTGTGGCAGAACTCCGCCTGATGCTTCTTCCGAGGCGTCTGGCGTCATGGTTGGTTCTTTTGCCAAGCGAAAGAGCTGATAAAGTTGATGGGTACATAGTTCATTTTTGATCAGTTTCAAGTAACCCTGAGCTTTTGTTTCCCATCCAAAATTTTACCCGGAATTCGTTCAAATGTAAAATTTTTGTAGCCAAATTAGGTTCTAAACGTCAAAAAAAATTGATAAGCCAACAAAAACATAACGTTTTTCCTTATTTAATGGTTATTTGCATTTCTCATTTTCCCGAAATGTTAAGAGTTAGGCGCTATTCTTTTTTAAGCGATAGATTAACCAAGAAAACTATCGCATTAGACTGTTTTCAGTTGGATTTTTTGATTGATTGAAAATGAAGTTTTCATGTTCTCTGTTGAACGCAAGCAATTGTCCCTGGTACTGCTCATTTGTTGTTTGTCTTGTTGTCAAAAATGACCAAAGCCTTGATTCCTATGAGAATTGTTTCAATTCTATTCTGTCCGATTGACGATGAATTCTCCAGACCACGAGGAGCTTTAATACATCTTGAATAATCTCTGTGAAGGTTACTTTGTGCATAACTTTTTGAAGAATCGTCTAGCTCAAATTATTATCATTTGTCTCTTAAATTAATTTTGCCAAAGTGAAGAGAGCCCAATGGAGGAGAATGATCTCCATGACTCGGATAGGGTAATCATTGTCAATAACTTCGCCATCTATGTGATCATTAAGTCCACAGATACCGTTAGAGATATTTCTTTCTTCTGCTGTCATACTATTGGTGATGTATGTCTGACTCCAACAGGCTGCACTGGCCCTTGAAAAATACTGACTTTGATTCAAGTATAAGTTCCACATGCGCTTTATTGTTTTGACTGCTAGTAGTCATTCGTCGCAAATTACATTGACGCCTTCATGGGAAGGTACATTTCTCCCATGAAGCCAAATATCTCAATCGATTGCTTGAATGATAGTTGTTGCCTATATTTAATTCTTTTCAACGTAACGTCACTGTTTGTGAGCACAGAAGTGTCAGTTGGTGTCCGTCGATGACATTAAGAGATCTGGTTTTACAATCCAATTTAGGTTTTGAGAGCTGTGTCCAATGGTGCGAGGATAGGCCGGTGCCATCAGCACCTATGTTAGTTGCTTTTGTAATTTGGAATTTTTTGTTGTAAAATTTCCAAATGTTTCGGGCATGTAAAACACATTATCCCGGAGAAAAACTGCTCATCTCCACTTCGGAAGACACTTGACCCGAAAACTTTCTCAAAGATGTTGCTGTGATGGCAAAACTAAATCGGGCTGTGTTTTGCTTCTGCACATTTTTGCAATGTGCCCCACCTGTTTAACCGTGTTACAATTCTTGTTCGAATTTGGACACCGCAACATTCTATGTAGCTTACTTTGTATGCTACACCGATGTGAGCTCAATCTGCTGATTGAAAAGTTAAAAAAGCAATTTCCAGAGTCAGCCAGTAAAATATTTTATTTGATACTCTGCAGATCGTCTTAACATTGGACCCAGCTTCCTGTTTCACCGCAAAGCGCTTGTTACCTGATGAAGAGCTCACGAAAGCCATTGCTTCTTTCAGATTTGTAGACTCTTGGTCAATATAGGAAAGGAAATTGCTGGTTTTGTGTTGAAATCGCTTGGTAGTCTTAGTTTGATTTCAGAGTCTTCTCAGCCAGGATTGAAATTTACTTTTAACAGCTCCTACTCACGGTTTGTTGATGTTTCAATTGTTTAGAAGTCGCAGTAGCGTGCTTCCTTTCAAAGGCGCCCCAAAAAAATGTCATCAGAATCTTCTCTAGACAGCGGACAACTTTTTTTCTCCACCGGCATTAAACCCTCCTCTGGAGCGATTCAAAATTTGTTTGCTATTCTGGTTTTTTGAAAAACAGTTTCAGAAATGTGTTCTGGCCGAACAGAATAGGAGAGAGATTTGTTATCAATGAGCCTGGGATTGTACCGTTCCTGTTAAGTTTTTCCGCTTTCTTTTCTGTGTGACATTTCGCCATAGACGAAATTGTATACGCAGTACAGATTTCAGCACTCTACAGATCCACATTTTATGGGTTGGTCAGTGTTCTGGAAATTCTTGTCGCGGTCTTGAGTACGGATCAAAAGAATTCAAAATGTTGAAGTTTAAAATATTTTCTCACAATATACAAAATTTAGCTGCTATTTATAGAACTAAAGTGTAAAAAAATCATAAAGTCAGTTTAGAATCGCTGAAAAATTTTGTACTTGATTGGCATGTGAAATAGATCTTGGTTGCAATTTGCTGAATCTGATTCTCTATTTTCTTCACTTGTCATGGAAATGCGTTCATCTGTTGGAGGTCACTGGATGCTAGAATCAGGATGCGATAAGATGTTGATAACACCAAGAATAGTTAAAAACAAGGATGCTTGTTAATGTGCGTTCGCAAATGAGGTTCCGACCCGAACTCATCTACATTTTTGATTTATTTTAAACCTAATGATGAGATAATTAGAAATAGATATTACGTTTGCAAATATCGTTATATACCGAATTACTAATTGAATTAAATAATAACATGCCTCATTACTGCGCTCAGAAGATTTGCCATTAAAAAGATTACGAAGAAAAAACAAATAACAAAAAAAAGCAAAAACCAAAATAAAAAATTAGCGAATGTGCTATAAAAGAAGAAAAAAAGAAACACAAATAATGAAAACTCACAAAGTTTTTATGAAAACGCATATCGTCCAACAAACAAAACATCAGTGACGACATGGTATCAATTGAAAAATAGTTCTTGAAATACAAGTAAATAGATGGAACTTCTCAATGATGAGAGTAAGTTACAAGTTGAACAAAGCAACAAAAATTGAAAAGTATAAAAAATCTTTGAAAACGAACAAAATCATTAACTGTAATACTCCTTGCTATAAACTGACTGCACCGAGTAACGTCATTCATTTAATGGTCAATTAAAAGCCTATGAGACCATTTTACGACTACATGAAGAAAAAAAAGAAAAAACAGCAAATTCAGGAAAAAAAATTGAGCGAGAAAAGTGTCGAAACCAATAATAAAGAAAAGAGTAAAAAAACTTTCTAAACTCATATAGTTTTTTAAAAGCAATGGGGTTCTTTTTTAACAATATGACTTCGAAAAATCAACAAGTATGAACAAATAAAATAAATTTTGGAGAAAACCCATTATATGAAGGCCACTAAATTCAATCGCTTTCAACGGAAATAAAAAAATAGGCTTTGGCTCAATGAGAAGACAAGGTTGTTTGTCAATCATAAGTCAGCAACAGGACAACAATATAAGTCTTATGATTATGAAAACAAAAAAAGAATACAAGCAAAAACCAAAATTTCAGTAGAAAAATGCAAGAGGAAAATATCGAAGCCATTTAAACCAAACGTGTTTCTCTGAATCTTTCATCTATGATCCATTACAAGTCTTTTCTAAGCCAATGCGAACCACCAATATTGGGACAAAGCAACAAGATTTTAAAAGGAACCAAATTTACAGAAAAAAAATCCGAGCTTAACTGATTAATTTTGGTTGCAGTAAAAATGAAGCGACTCCTGTCATTACTGAGATTGACCTACAGTTCAAGAAAATAAGTTTAATACTGGTTAGTAATAAAAATTCATTTTTTAAAAAGTTTTAACAGCCACTAAATTCAATAGCATCAACGGAAGTCAATACATACGCAATGTATGCATCAATAGGAAGCTGAAGATATTTTTCACTCCTAAGTCATCAATAAGACATCACCATAAGTCATATGATTATGAAAACAACAACAAAAGCAGGCAAGAACCAGGAAGTCAGTAGAAAAATGCAGGAAAGTGTCGAAGCCATTTAAACCATAAACTTTTCGCTGAAAACTTTATCTATGATGTATTGAAGGTCTTTTCTAAGCCACTGGGACCTATCAAAGTTAGGATAATGTGATAAAATTTCCAAGGGAAAGAATTACAAAAAACTAATTCAAAAGTTAAAAGAAGAATTTTAAAAGCCAGTTGCGTCGAAATCGTAAAACCAATAGTTAGAAGACAAAACTGCTCAGCAGATTCATTTCAGTTGCAGTAGCAAAAAAGGAGTACCTGTCAGTATTGAAACTGACTAACAGCCATTAAACTCAAGAGCTTTCAACAAAACTCAAAAATTACACCACGTTAGGCCTCGATGGGAAGACAAAGATGTTTGTCATCATAATGTCATCAACAAGACGTCAAAATGAGTCCTATGATTATGAAAACAATAACATATACAGGCAAAAACTAAAAAAGGCATAAAAGCGAGAAGAAAGTTTCCAGGCTTATTAGACCATTATCTTTCTCTGAAAACTTTATTTATGATCCATTGGACGTCTTTTCTAAGGCATTGGGAACTCTGAATTTCAAGATAATGGGATAAGATTTCAAAAACAACCAAAGTTACAAAAATCCGAACTTTATTGAAATTATGAAAACTCGTTCTATCGAAGTCATAAAACCAGTAGTTAGCATATGAAAGCGCTAACCAGATTAATTTTGGTTTCAATATAAGGAAGGGGACCTGCTTTTACTGAGACTGACTTACTGTTCATGAAAAATATAAGCTTAAGATCAGTTAATGTTCAAAAAATTTTCCGAAAAATTGTTTTTTTTTATGTCTTAACAGCCATTAGATGTCCACTCAAAGCACTATAAAGTTTTATCTAATGCACATTGGGAAGCCAATTGCTCTTTTAGTTAGCAAATCTATACAATAGGACTCACAAAATATAGTATAATCTCAATAAGTAAATAAAATTTTCATTAAAAATTTCGAAAAATCGGAGTCGAAGACAAAAAAAAGAGCGAATCCTTGAAAACTAATATTTTGTTCAATTGGTATCATTTGACTGTAAATGAGGTTTGCCATTGACGGAATCTCGATAAGAAAAGTGACTAGTCTCTCAGTGACTAAAAAACAATAATAAATAGGAAAAGTATTCTAAAAAACATCTGTGATTTTTTTTATAGTAAGCTTCCTCATGAGAACAGAACTAACCTTTTTATCGGTCTATTGGTAACACAAAATTGTTCCATTTTGAAGCGTGAAATGTAATTTTAAAATAATGTTTTTATAGAAGAGCCTTTATTTGAACAAAAATTACGCTAGAAGTGAACAAAATCAAGCAAAGATCACGTGTTCACATAAAACTTTAAACCTCGATAACTCCTTGAAAAATACAAAAAGTCAAAAAATTCTTTTTAATTTTGAATTCTATGCTAGATGAGCTTTTTAATGATACCACTCACATATCCGTACGATGAATATATCGACCGGCCAAAATTCTCTGCACAAAAAAACCCAATTGAGTATATAGTTCCTCCCCCCACAAGTGGGGTTGGAACAATTAGACTCATAATTAATTTTGTGACCACTATTTATCGACACACCACAGTCATTCAGGTAAGTTGGTCTTTAGCTTTATGAAACTGTAACAAACAAAAACTTCTCGATGTTCAAAACCATCACGGGTACTTTCCATACAAACTACTGGCGAAAATTTTGTAAAAAAATGGAAAATTTTGCCTGAAAAAAATTTTTTTCAGCTTCTGGGTTTGCTTTCAAATCCCCGCAGAAAAAATGAAAATATTATGGTTTCTGTTTAATTGCAGCGGAGCTGCATTATGTCAACAGTGGTCAGATTTCAGCTGCCCTCTCCTCGTGATTCCCCAAATTTCAGACAGCCGTTTTCATGAGCAACGGTACTTTTATTTGGTTACTATGGCCATTAACTTTGTTTGATCCATTAACGTTTTGCCAATAAATAGATTGGACAATGAATATGTTGCGTCTCATTCTCTTAATCATCGGCTACCACACTCTTTTACGTACCGAACTGTCGCTCAGCTCTATGTTCTGTGCTAGGAATAACAAAAAGATTAGGTCGGATCCACTGGAACCTGGAAAGTAGTTTGGCGCATCTACCTAATAATTTGTTGTTTTGTGCCTAGTTTCACTTGTTTCCGATGTCGACATACCCGTAAAACACATAAAACATTTGTCAGTTATTTTCAAATAACAGCAGAAATATGCAACGCAGCAAAAGAATGTGGAGAAAACATTTGTTACTGCTGTGAAATGGAACTGGCAGTATGCTTCAACTTAGAACGTCATGCTTATTTTAGCCTTTGAGATTGCATCACTTGATTCTGTAAACATAATTTTAAAGAGAACCACTATTAAGCTGATTGTGGCAACCATGTTCATGATAATTTGGCAAAAATCCGCCTTTTGATTCGAGAAATTGTACAATTTGATTTTCGGATTTGAAACAAAAAGTTTCTTTTGGAAAATAAACAAAATGGAAACATCTTTTCTGAGCAAAAAATGCAGAGAAGCTGAGACATGTTTGGTTTTGGTGCCCGGGCCTCCGAGTTCATATGCAGATGACCCGTCAGTGAACGCTATTCTGAGCAACCGCGTTACAGTGGAGTTTCTACAAGAGATAAAATGCAAAGGGATTCTTCTCCAGGTAAGGATTCTATACAGTTAGTTATAGCTCAGTTTTGATTCATCATGATTCACTCAATATATATGAAAAGAGATCAATGCTTTGAAAAAATAATAGGCACGACATACACATTTGTATCAGCCTATTTAAACCTCCGCCGTTGAGCGAAAAAAACGCGGTCATTGTTGTAACCATAACTTTGTCAAATTTCACCATTTTGAACCTAAACAAGATATTTGACTGTCTGTCAGTAGTCCTGCGGTGGACCTTTTGAAATTAATCACCAAATACGATTTCTTTCATATATTTGTAAATGACACACCACCGTAAACTTATAATAAAAATAATTCGTTTCTGCGTAATGCAGTCGAGCAGCATTACGCTTTCAGTCTGCATTAACAGTAGCCTGTTCTCAGCTGTCCGTTTTCTATTATTCCCCACATCTCAGACTGTTCATTTCAACTTCCGTGGAACATAGATTTCGAAATTGAAGAAAACATTGATGACATGGACATGTGTGACGCAGAACGTGGATAACAGGGATAAATTCGTGTCGCTGCTGTCCACGCTTATTCAAATCAGGCAGCTTAAAATTTACTGCAACTTTGGAATAGTTTTGCATATTTTTCTTTACTGCTGTACGCACATGCTAAAAATTCTAACAAAAAGATCATAGTAAACAACATTGAACAAATTCAGTAGTATTACTCAATCAAAGTTACCATTTCTAAAGAAGTACAATCTTTTACATTTTTAGTACAAAATTGAAAACATAGCTGGCAGATTGCCAGAAAATAGCCGCAATAGATTTGTAGACCGGCAGTCTAAAAAAACAGTAAAAAAGACAGACCAAAAAAATTCGTCTTTTCATTGAAGGCTGATCTGTTATATTTTGATTAAAAATCTGTATAAGTTATTGCTGCCTCTATTAGCTGATCTCAAATAACCTTCATTTAGAGTGACACACACCCATTTGACCTTATCTCTTTGAATTAAAGTAAATAAAAGTCAATTTCAAAGTGAGGAAGTCATTTTTGAGAGTGAGGTAAGTCAAGTGTGACCAAAAATTTAATCACGCGCATGAACAAAAAAACTCGCTCCACTAAGAGCGAAAAATGACGTCACACATGCAATTCAGTTGAAATTGCATGAACGAATGAACAAAAAGTGGCTGTGACGTCATATGGTCGTAACAAAAATCATGACGACGAAATAAAAAAAACATAGCAGGACAAGTCCTGACGTACAATTCAAAGAATTTTCATTGACTAAAAAAACTAGACCTAAAACGGACTATGAATGGATTGGAAAAACCATTTAGAAAAAAATCCGATCCAAAAAATTGAAAAAAGAGTAAAAATCAAAGTGAAATTGCCGCATGTGAACAAAAAACCACTAGCGAGAAAGCGAATTTTTGTTCAAACACCATTTTCTCACTCTACTTTAAATTTAGAGCGAAAAAATTTCACGCCGCAAAACCACTCGCTTTTTCGCTCCATTTCCTGTTTCGGCGTGACCAAAATCACCACTCCATTTTGACTTCAAAAATCATGAAAATGTGTGAACAGATCTTAAAAAAAAAAAAAGACAGCGCCCCAATACAATTCAAATTCTTTGAATTGTAAAAAACCAAGAGAAGGCCAATAATAGCCCCAGCTATCGCTGTGCGGCTATTAAACATGACAGATGGCATTAGATACACATTTGTATCAGCTTATTTAATTTCACCTCCACCGTTGAGCGGAAGAAGAGCTCCTTGTCTTCAGCATAATTTATTCAAATTTCCTCACTTTGAACATAAGCAAGATAATCTAATCCAACTCTGTGTCAGTAGAGTAGAGAAGAAATGCCGCTTTTGGCGTCCAGCTTAAGTTGTTTCCCGTTCATCGAGGACCATTTTGAGCACACATATCTTAAAATCTTGCTGTGGATTAAAAATGATCTCCATCTGAATCTGGAGATCAAGTTTTTCAGCATGAGAAAATCTTTATTAAAGTAACATTACGTTTCAAATAGTACAATTTGTAATATTTAATTTTTTGGAGCGGTTCATGAACAATTTTACTTCGTATCTCGTCTTCATGTTGAGCCATTGTTGTCGACAATCAGAAGTAGACACATTAACTGCGGATGAGAATGAGAAAAAGGCATGAATTTCGACTCTCATAATCGCTTAAAACCTGTTTGAAGAGAAGTAAGCATTTCGAATAACTGTCCCATAGGTAGTTGCAGAAAAGCTAATTGCTCCCCTAGAACGCAATTAGTCTGGCCGGGACTTTTTGAAATCAACCACCAATTGAACGTTATTCTTTCATATATGTCTAATTAACACGCTACCGTGAACTTTCGTAGAAATTAGATTTTGAAACTGTAGAGAACATTGATGACGTTGACATGTGTGACAAAGAACGTGGGTAACAGCTACAAAATCGTGTCATTGTTGTCCACGCTTGTTCAAAAACTAGCAGCCTAAAAGTTTCTGCAATTTTCGGGCAACTTTGAACTAGTTTTGCATGTTTTTACTGCTGTAGGAACACGCTTACAACTCTAATAAAAACACAATAATGAAAAACATCGACAATTTTAGTAGGATTACTCAATGAAATGTACCATTTGCTAAGCAATTAAGTATAGGTTTTTGCAATTAAGTAGGAGCTGAAAAAAGGGCAAATGGCAAAAATTAACTTTTTGCTAACTTAGGCCGTTGCAATGCTTGTAGGTATCAATACTGCACTGCTCTATCTGCGCCTTAATTGAGTTTGCCCAAATTATTATTGTTTTTTGTTTTAAAACAGTGCTGCTATCCAAAAATCAAAATTTTTATACCTGTTTGTTAAATCTATATAGAAACACAAGAGAAAAAGCTCATTATGTCAATTTTTTTCAAACTGTTAAAAATAATGAATGTTTAGCGCTACGTATTAAGCAGTTTTCGCGTTTTATAAAAGGTTGAGAAACACTGCGGTTGGCAATAGCTGATTTTACTTAAATACGTTCAATTTAATTGTATATTTGCAAGATGAACTCTTGCCTTGCAATATCTCGCAAGATTTCGGAAAAAATTTTTTGCCAAGTGATGCTTAATCTCGCCAAAATTTGTCTAATTTTTGAAAAATCTTGCAAACCAAACATTAGTAGTTGACTTGGGTTTAAAAATTTTTTTACATTCAAACATTTATAATAATAGTTTTGGTTCCTGCGTAATCTCAACGGAACAGCATTAGGCGACTTCGGCCTGTTCTCAGCTGCCCTCTTTCTTATTACTCCCTTCATTTCAAACTGTTTCCCATGAGCAGCATTGCTTTTTTGGTGACTATGGCCACTTTTTTTGCGTCTGAAACTTTTACGTGGTACCATTATTGCAGCCAACATTTGCCCGGCTATGGTCAACCTGAAGCTATGGTTAAGTAAGAGCTCATCCTTACACAGACAGCTTCACGAAGGTAGGGGATTGAACTCTCAATTAGTGGCGTGTGAATCACACACCCTAACTCTCGACTATCACGCCATATTGTATTTATAACTTTTTTGTGTTAATTGCACTAAACTGAAAAATTTAATGCAATGGTAAAATAAAAAAAATTGACATTGCCAGGAGTTTCTGATTTTATAAAAATGAAAAAGGTGCACTTTTTGTTTCAGTAAGAGGTATATTAGAAATTTATTAAGCCAAAACTACTACCCGTTAAAACTATGGGTAATAAAAATCATATTGCCTGTTTAAATCGACTGAGACTATGCGTACGAAATAATAAAAAAAAGTCCTTCAGAGAAACATGGCAAACATATTCAAACTTACCTTCCAATTATAAGTCATATCAACATAGTACCACACAGAATTGAATGATCGAAAAGTTTGTCATCAAAAATAGCGAAGTTTGAAATTTTTGGGCTTAGTTTATCGGTGGCCAGAGTACACACAAAATTACGCTAATTTAAAATGAGTCGTAGCTTCATGAAAAAATGGCAAAACGTGAGTGGAGCCATCTTCTGCTAGAAATTAATCGAGTTGCGATTGAAAATAATATTAGAGCAAAAAATAAACGATTTCTTTAAAAAAAAACTACTAAAGAGCACGTTATTTTACGAACTTTTCCTATTCGCAGATCAAAAGCAGTTCAGTGCTAGCCAAAATCAAAGATATGGAAAGTGAAGATTCAGCCACAAACACTGACACTTTTGGCAGCACTGACGAGTTGATTCCAACAACTTCGACTAACATGCCGGGACATAAACTTAACGATGAGAGCGACCAAACACGCGGGGCTGAAGCATTAACAGTGCCCAGTTTGTTCATACCTGGTCCAGGGTTAGATAAGTTAATTCTGTTCAAACATATCAACACTGTAAACTCTAATACAGCTTGCATAGTGAGTGAGCAATTATCTAATCAGATAAAAACTTTGGACTTAGTCTGCAAAGAAACAATAAATTCTGTTTTATATGCGTCAGATACTAAAATCCCAAACCAAAAGCTCGATCTGTTTTTAATCTTGATTACTGAAAAGGTTTGCCAGGACGTGACAGAGACCATAACAAAAAACGTGAACAACTTTGAAAACGTGAATAATTTGAATGTCCGAGTTGCAAGCTTTGTCAAACAAAGATCGATAGCAGCTGAAAAATGGATTTCAAAAAATCCGCAATTTTTCCAACTGATGCAAGAACCAGGCGACAGGATTTTAGTTAAGCAATTCTTATCATTTGCCGTTGAGAGCGAGTTTTCGCTAAAATTGACCCGCAAGAACTTCAGAACATTTGGAGGTCAGCAATGTCAATTAACAAACCCTGTTCAAATGACTGCAATATTCTCTGAATATTTTCCAAAGTGGGAAACTAAACTGGAAACAATTCCAAACTATGACCGTGTTTTGGATAATTTATTATACTCAACCGACAACGACGGCTACCTAAAGAAAGGCGGAACAGAAGGCTATTTTGGCGAAATCAAATTTTTCTGGGAACGGGTTCTGAAATTCACGCAAAATTGTTCAGGTATTTTGGTTAAGGGTTTCGATCAGGTTAAAGTCAACTCAATAATGGATGCCTATTACAACTATGGAATGAGTTTTGAAATTGATTGGCTCTACTGTGGGGTTGAAAGAATTGTAGCCTTTGAAATTGGCGTTGCGAATAATTTTGAAAACCCGTCGTCTGCTATTATGAACAAAATCAGCCAGGTTGTCAAGAAGATTTTGCCTTCTTTTCAACTATTCATGGCCACATTTTTTCACACAGCTGGTGAAATGTCAAGTGAATTACGTGAACAAGATACTGGTACTTTTATTCAAAATTTTGTCACAGAAAATCTGCAGATTGTGATATATTTGCCAAATGTTTCCATAGAAAACGCCCATGTTGCTTTCAATTCAATCCGTTCAAGAATGGTAGAATTTACAGCCGGTAAGAAAGTTCCTCAAAGTTTTCAGTTCCTGTTTGAATCAATGCGAAAACCTCGAAGTCCTTTTGATCAAATTCTCTTTCTGCTACCCTCTGATCCGAATTTGAACACCAAAGTCCCAAAACTATTCACACTGGACAAACAGTTCAATCTTCAAGAGAGCTCAACTACAGTTTGTGAGCTTCTGTCTCGTGAAAACTTGGCTCAAAATAATGAAAAACGATCAATTTTGAAATATTTTTCAGCTTTATTCACTTACAGCTCTTTAATATTTAAAGGTTCCTTGCAGAAAGTAGAGAAAGAGGCGATGAAACTTGAAGAAAGGTACAAGCAAAGCAACCAAGAATGGGTTCTGAAAAACAAAAGCCATCAGACCAAAACATTCATGGACATCATTTTAAGCCCGCAACAGTATCGCATTCTTAATGAAGACAAGCAGCGGGTTTGCGTAATAGGAGAGCCAGGCTGCGGAAAAACGTCACTTCTGCTGGCGAAATTGATGAAATCTGTTTATGACAAGGAAACAGAAAAGGTGATATTTGCAGTGGCAGAGGAGAAAGAGCTCTTTCACAAGTTTTTGCTGAAGTTTGTTGAAGAAAATATTGAAGTCGGTTTGCAGTCGAAGGTAAAAATTCTTACCTACGAGCGAGAAAATAACAACTTCTTGCAAATGTCCATGGAGTTATTGTAAGGCCATTGATCGATGAGACCCTGCCAAACTTGATTTTGAAACATAAACCGACGAGTGTCGGACAAATTGCTCTCGAACGACGATAGGCGTGGTATGCAAACTTGGGGGGGGGGGGGGGGGGGGGGAGGTATTTTGGTTATGAGTGGAAAAAAAAGCTAATAAAAGATGGGTTTGTACCCTGGCTCAATAGGCTGCAGCATTAGCCACTCGGTTATCAGGGCCCTGTGATATGTTGAAGCTTACAATCGATTTGGTTTTAGCAACAGACCTAATTTATAATTAAGAGCAATCAAGTCACCCAAATTCAAGAAGGCAAGAGTGGTAAAGTCAATCGAGAACTGAACTCGGAAGAATGTTCCAGAACAAAACCATCAAGCGAAAAAAGACACACGTTTAAAATAATTGCTTCAAACTTTGTTCGAGAGCAATTAAGACTTTGTCCAAAAATTCTTCTGAGCTGAAAAAATTTAACTTGATTATATAGTACTGTTCAGGGTCTGATCATTTAGTGACAACATTATTGAATTTGACAAAACAACGTTGTTGTTGGACGAAATCTATGGAGAGTACATTTTTACAAATGCATCGCGATTATATTCTAAGTAAAATCATTTTTATTCACGTAGGGAAGTACTCTTATGGAACCGTAAAATTGATCTGATATATTTATAAACATCTGGTATATTTATATATAAACACTGGCCAAATCAGAATATTAAACTATATTTTTTTTAACTTCGAAACAATCAAACAGGAAATGGATAAATCTGGAATCGACTAGCTACCAAAAGTAGATTCCTGGAGGCAAGTAAAAACGGTAATGTTCTATGCGTCAGTTAAAAGAACTTGGCTTACAGTTTGGGGAAATTTGATTGAATTGCGTATCCAAGCTGATTTTCCAAAATATAATAAGTAATGATCCCAAAATCCATGTTATCAAATCTTCACTCATCCGTAGTGAATCGTAGCTGAATCTGTCAAGTATCATGATCATGTCAAAATTTACAATGATTAGAGTAAAAAAATCAGGATAGTTTCATTGAATCAACCTTAAAAAACGCTTAGAAAAAAGTTCAGCATGTAATTAGCGTGAATTTACTGAGCTTAGTAAGAGAATTACAAAAAATAAAAAGTATTCAATCGAATTACAGTTCTCATAAAAAACACTCAGATTTGGAAGTTTACTTTTTGTTGCGAGTAGTTTTACTTTACCTGATAGAAGCATAATCAATTGAGAATATTTTACATTATATTCAAGTTGGTGACGGTTGAGAGAAAATGGCAACATTTTATTTGTACTTGTTCAATGATTAGTGGTCTTTTTCCTGAAAATGAAGTATAGATAAAGTAAATGATAACAAAAATCAAACAAAAAGGAATAAAGAAAATTATGCAAACGCGCAACAAAAACATAAGCATTTTCTATGTAAACAAACAACAATTCTCTATGTCTTTGGAAGTTGTTCACAGTAAAAGTTACTTTCAAGATTCGATTTATCAGCCGAATTGGACACAAGAACATTATTGTTTCCTGAAGTACATGAAAGTCATATAAATTTTATCCCACAAGCTTATGGCAATAAGTTTTTTTAAATAAAATGTTTAAAAAACGTAAAAGTGTTTTGGATAGACTGTGAAAACAAAAGCCTGAAATCCATAATCTGAAGGAGGCGACTGATTTTTTTATTGCAAATGCTCCACGAAGAATATTTCTATATGACAAAAACTGAAAGAAAATATTATGGCGTAAGAAAGCTTGTGTTCATGTCAAACTTCTCAGCCAATAGAAACTTAGTATCCATAAAAGTTTTAGCAAATGAACTTTCCATCGGTTACTTCCTACAGACGTTTCTGAACTGGACTCATTTTATGATGAAGACCACGACTTGACCTTCTGCCTTCGTAGACTGAAATCATTTTGGTTCGGACTTATCGACGCAGGGAAACTCATGCAATCGCCATCTCAATTCTCAATCTGCGCCAACTTTGAAGTCGAACCCTTGAACGTCTTATTTAGAAACTCACATCATATTTGTGAGTTATCGAGTAATATTTTACACAGAGTTAAACCACTGTCTCAGACTACAGCTAGAGTGCCGGGTTGTTTAGTTTCGAGCCAACAAGAAGTTTCCATGAAGGTATTCTCAAACATGGAGGATATAGTTTTGACTGATGATAGTTATCTGGACGACAAATTTGCCAATGATCGCATGGTTATAGGTTAGTGCCATTCAGAACATTTCGACCCAATATTGCTTGAAATGAAATTTGAGGAAATTAGTTACTTTCAATGTCAAGCTAGATGGAGGAGAATATGAACAGTTCAAAAAATTTCAATTCAGCCATGCGTCGGGCAATCCTTGCTTGAAGCTAAATAAAATTTCTGCTATATGGGTTGACTTGAATCTGACTTTCATTCATGTAAAAGTTTAGATTAAATCAATCTGACCGTTCCAGTGACACCTTATTTTCTCTGATCCATTCTCTGCTATTTAGTCAGAAACAATGTGCATAAATGGTCTTGGGATACTGCAAACTGTTTCTAAAAGGAATAAAAAGCAATTAAATTTAAGTTAACTGTCCCCCAATGCACTACTAAGATTACCGTTTCGACTAAACG
This sequence comes from Convolutriloba macropyga, assembly GCF_964194025.1. Taxonomy (NCBI): domain Eukaryota; kingdom Metazoa; phylum Xenacoelomorpha; order Acoela; family Convolutidae; genus Convolutriloba; species Convolutriloba macropyga. The sequence goes on along the minus strand of NC_134468.1, from coordinate 36,544,712 downwards.
TACTAATGTAGTACCCAGACTTTAACCCAGACACTAGAATTATTGATTTTAATAGCTCACAAGCAGAAAACTGCCGCAATTATTTGTTGCAACAATTTCCGCACTTTTTTCATGATCTTTTTTTTACTTCACCGAATTCGACCACAGAAACGGGATAAAGTGTTAAAACCCAATTATGTTGCTTGAAAGCAGTAGTTCTCTTAGGTTTTTAGCGCTCTCGTGTGTGTACACGAAATGAAGCATAAACTTAAGGACAGTTGTTTGGACAAGCACTAAGTTTACGCTACTCTTAGTGCTCTGAGATCTTCGCTTGTGCCTAAAACAATTACAACAAATGTGGCGGGAAAAAAGAAAAAAAGAAAGGGAGGGAGTTGATTGGGTAAACAGAAATAAGGGAAGACTGCGTTTTTTTTTGCCGCCAACCAATCAAAAAACTGCAAATTTCTACAGATACTATAAGCAACTACAAATTAAACCCCTTATAAGCAAATAAAACATACAAGAAAGATTTTCTGAAATCACGTTCAGTTAATTGCAATAAAAATACTGGTTAGAGAAGCCAATCATAAAATTATGTACATAAAACGACCCTTCATCCAAACAATTTCAATCAGCAGTTCACACATTAAGCACGCGGCAACGTTTTTCTGGGGTTGTTTTACAATAGTTAGTGGCCTCGTTACCTCGTTAGCAGAAAATTTTGCAACAAGGCACAAAAAATATGTTTCCTTGATTTTTCAGCTTTTGGAATTGTGTACTTTTTCTTCATATTTTTTTGGATTGCCAATCAGCCCCCTATGAGAAAAATTAAGGAAAATTTTTTTCTTTACAAAAATGATAAGCCAAAAAAAACAAAAAAAGCAAGAAAAAACCAGAAGAGGGAAAAAGGAAAAGAATGTAAAGAGGGAGGGAGGGAAACAAAATTTGACAGAAAAAGAACACAATAAACAATATGCGAAAATAACAACAAAAGGACTGAATAACTGACTGACTCATATAAACAAAGTATCCCTTGGGAACTATTGAACAAACAGTGGCCATAGCATTTTTAAACGTGCACTTCGCCTGCTCTTAATAATACTGTTCATGGTCCACGTAAGCGTGCATTTTTGCTCTTTTGTTCATCATGGTGCCTCATGATATCGAGAAAAAAATATAGCATAATTGACGTTTTGGTAGGTCCGGAAATCGTTCTCACTTTGCTCTTCAATCTTTGTCCCAACCTTTCCAGTGATGCTAGCCTAACAATATTACGCCAAACACAGCGTGAGCTAGCCCAATATCAGATTACTGATAATAGTCAGTTATTCGCTCGCTAAAACTATCCATAAACAGAGCATCATTTTTCGTTTTGGAGGTGTCGTACTTATTTGTTTTGCAATCGTGTTTGTACAAAAACAAACTGTTTAATAATAGTAACATATTACAATATTAATTTGTGACCCCCCGGTTAAAAATGTAATATCAAAAAATTTACTGGTTATCATAGCTAGTGATAAATATTAAAATACAATTTTTGAATTGAGCGTCCGAAACAGTTTATTCTGAATCCTTTTTCAACTCCGCGTCGTAGGTCGTATGTCATTAGCGGGCGTCGAGCTTCTGTTATCATTAACATACCACATTCGAGGGTAGGGGAGAGGCACTTCAAGGCGAGGCCAATGACGGGCGAAATGTTTCTCTTCTCAGGAGTTGACTGCGCTATTGGTTGAACCGTTTCGATAATGAATGTAGATGGTGGCTGGATATTTTCCACATCTCCAGCTCCACGCTTTCGTCTAGGGGAGCAGAAATCCAGGAGTTCAAAGATGGCTCCAAACATTCCACAATAATTTGGTCTTCTTGTTCTTCCACCAGCTCGTTCCTCCGTGTTGGTATCTGCTTGAGGAGGGGAAACTTGTTGTAGATCAGATGAGGGTGCGTTCCGATCTAATGGGAGAGTTAACTCGCCGGGCGATTCTCCACTGGGCGCAGAATAACGGTCACCGATGGCCGCAAAGATTGGGACTTTAGGGACGCGTCCTCACATCGCGCGTGCTATATTGGATTTCGAAGAGGAGGCCTGCGGTCCGGTTCAAATTTCTTGTGGTTTCGCATTTGTTGCCATTAAGTTTTTGTGTAAATTCTTTAACATGACTCTGTATTTTCTACTTTATGAGTTTCTCGCTAGTACGGGGTCGGGGTTGATCTGTGTATAGCTTGAGAGGAGTTTTACGCTCGAGCTGGGTGTCAAAGTTAGTATTATCACTGTTGCGAGCAGTTACCATTGGTTTAGCCGGCTCTTTTATCTTCGAGAATGTAAAGCTGAATTTCATAGACGTTTTCCTTCTGTCAATTTTTAGGGCCACTTTGAGCTAAACGGCGCGTTCAGCGAAGGGAATTAGGGGGCAGATGTTGGAACGTTAGAAACGTGATTCGCCTTCATTGCTATTCTTCTCATGTTCATTTGCGTCGCGCGTGACATTGGCCATTACCTTCTCGACTTCGATAGTGTAGCTAGAAAGTATATCTCGTTTTTTTTTAAAATCATAAATAGGTCCACCAAGTTGTATTTCGTGGTTCGGTTCAGCACAAGGTATATGAGGGTTGAATTGCTTAGCGGTAATTACCGATTTAAGATTCGTACCGATTGCATTTGTTTATTCCCGCGCATTATGGCAAATTCTATCAAATGTTAACATTTGCTCTGCCAGTTCACATTTTAGAGCAATTCGGGAATAACGTTCCCGTTTCCATTATTCTGAGGAACCTATGATTGTCTCCTTGTAGATTGGCTCAAGAAACAATTCCACCATTTCTGTTTTGGAGCCTAGTAGCGTGCCCTAAAATATGTTCTCCGTAGTAAGCAGAGCTAGTTTGTATTATACTCTCCATTTTTCCCAGCGAAGAGGTGGGCCAGGAGAGGGTTTGTCTCAAAATGCATCAATCCCCAAAAAGAATTTGTTTTTTTTTTGCTGACTGCGCCATGTCGTACTTTTTTTGTTTTGGTATCGTCTTGCGCAAGAAAAAAAATTAATTTTAGATTGGACTCCACCAAGAGACATACTTTTCTAAATTCTGTGCTCAGCTTTGCAGCGCAAAATTTTGATAACTGAATTTGCATAGGTTGAGTTAAGAGAATGAAATGTGAATTGCTTAGCAACTAAAGTCTATATGAACAGACATGAATGATCATGCAGCGGGAAGAAGTAGGACCGAACAGACGGCAACTTAACAAGCGGGAAATATGAAATGAAGTCCGGTTAGAGAAATGAAATGAATGCAAACTAAAATTAACTAAATACCTCATCATATTAATTTTACTGCGCTAAGGATATTAACGATGTTCCGGTACCACAGGAAGGTAAAAATACTCTCCGCAAAAAAATGACTGCAATGCAATTAAGCCTCTCATCTGAAAATGTTGCTCAAGTTGAGATGCATTTAAGACCAAAAAAGAACAAAGTGTAACCAGAAAACACAAAACTATGCCACCAACTACAAACTTTTCAGTAGAGAATTCTTGGACAGTGCCCATATATAGATGCAAAAATAAACCAAACATTCACTCTATTTTTGTCTGCAGTTTGGATATATTTTTCAAGATATTCGTAACCATCATACGAAAGTAGTTCTGTCTGCTATTTTTTTCATGTTTTGATTATTATTCCAAATAATTAAGTAAACAGTTACTTATTAACTAATTTCAGAGCAATATTCTGTGGCAATATTCTAATTTTTGACGCTTGGAAAACTTTAAGTGATCAAACAAAAATATAATTCAGTAAAGTTTTGCAAAAATTTAAGCAGAGCAGTATTTTGAGGTAAACAGTATTCAACAAAATGGCTAAACAGGAAAATTCTTGAGGAAATTTGTTCATAAAGGTTTTCAATAAATTGTTCAAGTTCGAATTGTTCATAAATGTTTTCAATAAACTCAAAATTGTTAAAGTCAATATATTATGTCAAATTTAGCTAAAGCGCAAGCTGCAAACCGTCAGAACTGTGCATATCATCACAGACTTATAAAACTATTATAAGTTTGTCGAATTTTTTAAAGGAAATTTCCCATGCATAAGGGAAAATAAGGAAAACAATGGTTCGGCTTCCTCTATTGACGTACTCATTGTTGACGTACTGCTAAGTACACTAATGTACTGATGTGCATTGTTTTTTTACCCACTATAGCCCCACCTTTTCTCAACCTCTAGTTCCCCTCCCTATAAGTATTACTACTGCTACCTGGCATCTTTCGGCAGACCGTAAGGACCTTTTGATGACCTAACAAGTGAGCTGTGTTTCGGTTGTAGATTGGTTAATACAGTATTGCTCATAACGCACTTAAAACCAATTTATTATAATTAGTTTCCAGATCTGACAACTTAGTAGTAAGTCTCTTAGTACGCCTGACAACTTTGCAATGGCAGACTAAAAAGAACCGAAAGTGTAATTTATCCTCTCATAGCTTCCGGGACCGTAATGTTGGTCAACTGTAACTATTTTTTAGTGCTGTCGCACGGAAACCATTTCGAATGGTGGAAAACAATGCAGAAGAGGAAAGACGTCAAGTTAAATGGCGAAAACTTGTTTGTGCCTGTGGACCCAACTGATATCAGTGGTCTCAGTTTCACTGGGGGAGAAGCTTGGTCGGTACTTGTCATAATTGACGAGTCATTCGACTTCTTTGATATCACTTCGGGCTCATTCGACATGGCCATTACTCGTGCCCAATACGAGGCAGTTGTGCTTGTACACGAAACGCATGAATACTTGATTAGACACATGCTGTTTGCGGTTCCGCCGCCTCACATGCGAATATTCAATAACCCTTTCATGGACTCCAACTATGAGTTCAAAAAACTAGAAAAGGAACCTAAGTTTACGGAATACGTTAATTTAATCATCTCAGCCATTCACACTTGCGATTCTAAAGTGTTGAAGACCGTCACTGAAAAGTCCGGTCCCGATGCAAAAGTTCAGGTGGCGATACGTGCATTGCAACAATGTTTGTTCACAACTAATAATAATGTGCTTTTATCCGAAATTTCCGGCTGTCTGGGAACCGAAATTAAAAAAGCAGCTGAAAAAGCGTTGTATTCATTGAGGTCAGATGAGATATTGGTGAATGTTTTGCTTAAAGTTGATAATTTGTCGACACAAATTGATTACTTTCTCGAAGCTCATTCACAGGAAAGCATGTACATTGAACAGAAAGCAAATTTTTTCAATGCTATGAAATTGGCGATACAGAAAGCATTTTTAAACAGCTGCGGTGATCGACAATTTATTGTGGAAGCAATCAGCGACAACATCAAACAACTGGAGGAATTAGTCAAATCCAATTTCCCAGAAGAGCTTGCGGGGTTGAAGGCCGGACTTTTAGATTATGAGTTGACTCAGTTTGGTAGACGACTGAAAAGAGGTGAACGGTTTGAAAAAGAAAATAGCGACGTAATAGGTGAGTAATAAACAAAAGATGGAATTGTTAAAAACATTAGTAGTGCTTTTTAAGGAGCAGATTGTTTGTGCATGCAATTAAAACTGCAAAATTGCCGCTTTATGAACACAGATATCCGCAAAATCTGAAAAAAATTAACTGCAGAATACTAAACAAAATAAATACGCCACATCTTTTTCAATGAATCAAATTAATACATATCATTAAAGGCTGCCTAACAAAACTTATAGAAATCAGCTACTTATACAATAATATGAGGAAAGAAACAACTTCAAGATTTCCACTAACATTTCAAGTTTTTCAGAAAGAAAAGAGGTCAACCCATTTCACCTTAAATAGTTTTTCGTGAAGCTATTTTATGGAAAACAGTGAGAAAAAGTAATGATTGTACTACTTTGTGATAACTGCTAACCTTCAGAACTTTTGAATTAGTGGCAATTACTACAACTCAAGTTTTCGTCTGTCCTTTTTAATAACTATTGGAGACAAACTGACTGAATGCAGCAAAATTGTAAAATTTTTCTTCAAAGCCTCAAAATATTTTGTGCTGACAAAACCTTAAGGCATAGCGATAACTTCAAATTTAACAAGAAATTTAATTTAAAATAATTGTTGGTTAGTACTCAAGTACATATTACTTTATAGATAACATCAAATGATTTTGAAGAGCATCAAAGAAGGTGGACGCCTGTTAAAACACCACTGAGCATTTTTTGAAAATACACAATCGAGTAAACTCCTTTGGAGCATTGCATAAGATTGGTTGCATGTGCCCTAGTTGGTCATGTCTAAAGAAAAAAACACTTGATATTTCTTCATAAAGAAGAGAATTTTCTTTTTCTATATTTAGGTCTATTTCCAAGACATCTGTGATAGCTGATCGGAATCAATATTATAGACAATTTTTAGATTATGTATTAAAAATTCAGAACCTTGTTAGATATTTGTGATTATCTGTATGTCAGATCTAGCAAATTTGTTGAAAAAAAAGCCCAACAATGTTGGAAAATTTCGTTCTATCTGTCCGTGGTTTTGCTTCTCTAGAATGGGCAGAAAGATTGTTCGGTTCTCTCTTTGCAAGCATAACCTTATCAATTTTGAATGGGGATAAACTATTTTCAAAAGTTTGTGAAACGTGTGAATAACTTAGGATTTTTGACTTAATTTTCAAAACTTAATAGACACGAAGTTCAAAAATAGACCCTATTGAGTTTTCTATACGAATTGTTTTCACTTCGGTATGTTTGGCTACATAGGATAAAAATATGAGAAAATTTTATTCTCTCAAACAATTACATTGAGTTTTTATCTACTAGTGACATTATCCAGAGTCCTATATTGATACACCAGCTGAATGAATTGTTTTTAAATTTTGGTAAATTTCTGCGCAGGAAATTTCTCGTGTGCTATAACATGGATATGAATTTGCAGCACTTTTGTTCAAAAAATCGTACATGATTGCGGAAAGATAGTTTGGCGTAAAAAAAACTTCAAAACTTTTAAACGACCGTTGATGGCACCAATTTTTCATTCAATTTCATTTGAGTTTGGTTAATTATATCTGAAGAGAATTAGGGAAGTTTAGTTCTTTTTGAGTAAAATTTTCTGAGCTCCTAACTATTCAATCTTTAGCCTCATTGACCTCTTTGTAAAAACTTACCGTACATATTAGTGTCGTCAAGTAAAAGCAAAATGCTTTTGTTTTTTGAGACTGTTAAGAACTGATTTATCTAGACAAACAAAATCAAGAGACATAAAAAGATCCTTGTGCTATGCTGTGTCCTGTTTACCGAACGTTTTATTCTTTTGAACCGCCAAATTGCTCTCTTTTCTGAATATACGAAGGCGAGAGAGCACAGGAAACTCCCCTAATGCCAAACGGATTGCATTTGGCTAGTAAGATATTGTAATCAACAGTGCCAAATGCTTTAGAAAACTCAAGTAAGGTGAAGTGGGCAGGTATTCTTAATTGGTATCCCAGCGCCTCAATTCTTTTTTTTTTTCGTACAGAGTATTTCCATTTTACCAGTTCTGGGGCATTTTTAATAGGCCTAAACTTTTAATCTTAAACTTTTGGGTAAAAGCAATGTTGTTTAGATAAAAAAAACCTAGCAGGACATATCCTGAAGTACAATGCAGAGAATTGAATCAACTGATGAACTGACAATTCACATTTGTGAAGCCAAATCGAACTGCAATACACAAAAACCAGTGAGCCTACGCACAAAAACGAAAAAAAAAAATAAAACGAATTCGATTTCCCACTATGTTGTCTTTTGCGAAACAAAATTAATAATAACCTTTCTTTAAACCAAAATGAACCTATTCTCTTGACATCATACAACAACCTACAAGAATAAACGAAATTGAAAATGGGAAATTTTATAAAAAAAAATCAATGAGGTCAAAGTACTTAAAACACATATCTACATTCCAGCATCCACATCTACAGCATACCATAAGTTTTTGGAAGTCGTAAAGTATCCTTTAGCAGTTCTAAAGATGAGAAAAAGACAATAGAACTGCTATTGAGGGCAAGATACTCAAACTCACTTAAACCATTCCAAAACAAACGGTATCTCAGTAAATGAAAAAGTTAGCCAAGAAAAGAAGCAAATAATTGACACAGTCTAACGCCGCACTACATGGCCAATGATAAAAGTATTTTTTAAGCGTTAGCGACACGACAACAAGAAAAAACATAGAGATCTAACTATAGGACAAGAACAAAAACAAACAATTTTTGATGTAAGCATCATTGATGAAACCTGTCATTATCGAAACTAAGACAATTAAGTGAAAATAAAAACCCACAAAACCAAAAATTGTCAGTTTTTCTTGAAAAAAAACCAGTGTCAAAGTCAAAAAAATCAATAGCTTGAACCTGAAATAATAAAATTGATCAAAATAGTCTCAACTCGCAAAATATGAGGACTACACCTAATGCGCTAAAATGGTAAGACAAAAATGGTAAACAAATACACGATAAACTCAAAAGTTCACAATTAATTTTTTGAGAACAACTAAAATCACAGTCTTTAAAACAACTAGTCATAGATTTGTACCATTAGTAGGGCTCCTTTTTTCTGAATAGGAGCTACCTTTATTGATAATAAGAGATAGGACTTGAGTAATAATTAAAAACGTTTATTCAAATATTCGCTAATAATTTGTGACCACAAAAATTCAAAAAGTTCAATCAATTGTAAACAGACGCCAGTAGGAAGTACAAATATCATATTAAAAGCACTCAAGAGAAGAAAACAGCAGTCAAATTGCAGCACGTGAAAAACTTCAACTCTTTACTGAATACTCTTTCAAATTCTGTCAAGCTGAAAATTAGAGTTTATGAGAGAACACACTTGTCTTTTTTTGAATACAAATTGCTTGAAACGATTGTTTTCTTTTTCGGTGAAAATGATCATGATCTTAGAAGGTCCATAATACCAATCAAAGTACGGTGTTTCATTGTTTGTTTAAAAAAACGAAATATCTTGCTCTTTCAAAAACAATACTACGCTAAAATGACAACCGTGACAAACTTTTGAAACAAAATACTACTTGGTTGAGAACACTAGACATCGCAAATTTAAAATCCTTACCCCCCCTATTTTTTATTACCACACGTTGTAAAGCGCAAAATTGTGAACAAAAAATTATTGCTCTTTACTGAAATCAATTATTAAAATTTTTTGTTTAGCGCGGCAGTAGTTTTAGTGAAAAACGAAAAGATAGCTTTTCTTAAGCAGCTCCTTCCAAAAAATCAAATGTATCAATTTTTGCTAAGTCTTTCAAGGTAACGCGATTCTGTCAAAATGTCTGCATTTTTTTCGCTGTTACTGCGTGTGGTCATCTTAGGTTGCAATTGATACAATCAAGTTTTTACGTAGTAAAAGCTACCAAAATTTCAGGGTTTCTTCGACGCTCTCTAACTGCAGGCAACATTCAGCTCGTTGACTGTTTCCTAAACATAATTGGCGACAGTCTAACGTCAAAATTAATTGCCCGATGGAAAGATTTTTTATACTACGCTTGTCTAAATGGTTCACAAGATACAATATCATGGTCTCTTGGAATTGTCGAAAAATACGGTGATGTTTTGAAGCAGGTTAACATGCTCTATGATCAGTATAACCCACTAGAAGGAGCTCAATTTGGCGAAAATAATGTTCAAATGGAATTTGGTGATGAGGGTGATGCTGTGCCAAACACTTACACGCCTGTCGATGATGCTGTATTTGTAGATGACAATGTTGATCGAGGCCTTTTTGGTATTTCAAAAATCGGCACCAAATCAAGTCAAACCTTGCTTACTTTACTCTGCAGCCGAAACTCAGATTTGGCGGGAATTCGGCTGATCGCAGAGCAAAATTTACATGAGGACACAGTCCTACACAAATTTATGGATAGAAATTGTCTCCACTGGGCAATTGACTACCAGAATGGGCACGTAGTAGAATTTCTGTTATCAGATCCGCGACGAAAAGAACTTTTATTGAGTTCGGTTTTTGAAAGTGCTGATGAACCCAAATACCGGATGAAAAACACATTCTTAAAATGTGACAGCTCCCCAAATTCAAACAATTGTAGCCCTGAGGAAGATAAGTTTGAGATGAGCTGTGAAGCTTGCAGTGATAATCTGAGTTGCCAGAGCCAACTCTTTGAAAAATTTGTTCTTTGCGAAAATGACACAATGAGCAGTTTCGAAATGGTTCAAGAAGATGAAAAATTCAATGAATCATCAGACAAACATGGCGAAAAAGGTGGAATTGGACTTTTGGAATACGCCGAGAAATTTAGTTCACAAGATATCCTCAATTTGGTAAAGGCACACATGATATAGGAATATTCAGTTCTGGGTCGTTGACATTATTTATACAAATACGTTATAAAGCCTGTAAATTTTGGCAAGATTGCAAATTTAAAATTTAATGATCTTCAGTTTTCAGTAGCAACATTCAAAATGATCAGATTTTGATTCTTTGCTAAATTCCCAGAAGTTCTCGGATTTTTTTACCAACACTCGCTATGCATAACCCGACACCTTATTAGTTAATAGAATTTCTAGCGAAAAGAATGTTAACCAACATTAACGACCGAGTTCGCCTCATACAACAGACTTTGTTTTTATAGGAAAAGAACAATATTTAGCTGTGATCAAGGAATTGATCAGACAGAACAGTATTTTAAATATTGACATTACCTATTGAGGTATAATTTCAAGGAAACCTAGAAAAACTTCGAACATACTCAATGTATGAAACAGAAAAAGCGTCCAAACTCAAACTGATTGTCCTTCAAACCATTAAGTTATGGCTACAGTTTTTGCCTACGCCTAGAACCTACACAGGCACAAAGAGAGCTACACATAGGACATCATCTTATTTGCCAGTTTATCCCGCTTCAGAGGACGAAAAGTCAAAGTGCTGATGATGCTCATTAATCTTTATCTAAAAACAGAAATATCGAAGTAAAGGAAATTTTGAAGTAAAAAAACGTTACAAATCCAAATCTGCACAAAATTTCTCTGCTTTTTAAAATGCGTACACAAATTAAACCCACTTTTTGATGTATTAATGGTGCGTGGGACAGTCATGAAGAGGGTATTGGAGTAGTTGGTGGAAAAAGCAAGTGGGTTTTTTTTTATCGTCCCACCGATTACCGAATTATTTTCACACGACCAATTTTCGTCTCACTGATTGACTTTTGATCATCAGCAACAAGATGAACCGACAGATCCAGAGAACCCATTACTCTGTTTTGCAGTTATTTTGGCTTCAAAATGTTTGTTGGGGAGGCGTACTTTCAAAAACAACCCAATAATTCTTGTTTTTTTTTTAAAAAAAATAGTTGTTCACCCCTTCAAAGATAGACAAAATTCTTGAAGTTCAGCGTCCTAAGACTGTTGAGACAAATAAACTTAAAACTACTGTAGTTATAAAACAATTATCGATTTTGAGTGCTTTTACTGTTGTTACCGCTCGGATTTCTTTGTATTTAGTTTTTTTATTATTTATTAAGAAAAATTTTAATAATCGAATTGTTGTCTGCTCGCGTTTTCGCAGCCCCGGATGAACATTTTTCTTAGCCATACTAAGCTCATGCATCGTTTCATAAAGCATACAAGGCTTCGTATTATGATCTTGGAATGTTTGTCAATAACCATAAAGTTAGCCATCTTTGTGCGCTTACTAAGAAACATATCCCTGTACCGTTTCCAAGAACCATACCACCAAAATTGAACGTTAAGCTCACCTGATGTAAATCAATGTCAACTTTCACAAGCTGTGTGAGTTTCAGGTCCAAATACACAGTCACCATTTCAGACATGTTCAATCGTGGCTTCACAATAATAGAGTAATTCTTGAACATTTCTTGAATCATAACATATTTATCCTTCCTGATAGCGCGCGATTCCAAATAGAGCTGGTGTTCAAAAATTGATGATTGATTAAGATTATCCTTAAATTTAGAAGCTAAAACAGAAGGTGAACTATAATGGAGCAACACGAAGAAGGGAAACAAGAAATGGGAATTCAATTTCATTTCTCATGCATAAACCACCCTTTGTAAAGAAAACAATTTTTACAGCCGTTGTGGTCTCGACAGGTTTGCTTAGCCAAATCAGCTGTATACAGATTCACTCAGAGAACAAATTTGCTTTAGGATCGTAAACAGTCCAAAACAGCAAAACTTTCCTACTTCACCCGATAACGTCTACAATCATACACACAACATATCACTCGATCCAAATCAAGGACAAATAACATAGAAACTTTTGCAGAGAAAACATCAGGTTTTTTTGGTCTTAATGCATTTTGAACTATCGTCTATAGTTTTCGAAGTAGTATTCAGTTAAATTCAAAAGTGCCCTTAAAATAACGGCTCCTCGGATTTCCATTGGTCTTCTCGTAACTAAGGCGAACCAACATTGTTGTCCGTAGACAAAATGAAAACAACAAAATTTCAATAGCACAGAAACTAAGAAAAGCGTAATTCGTGGTAGTCTAGGAAATAAACACATACCGAAAATAAACCCAAACCAAATTTAGATGAGAAATAAAGGCCCACAGAAAAAGCCCCATTTTAAAATTGAATTTCGATCGTGATAATTTGTTCAGGCTTGATATTTTCATATCAAGCCATGGGCCGCAAAGGCCCGCGAGGCATGGCCATGCTACGCAATAAATCTGTATCGCAATTTTCTAATTGTCAAGCGTCTGAATCCTCGACTTCTCTGGTGCTCTAAAGTCGAACAATTTGAAAAATCTCCATTTAAAAAGGCGATGTATTTTTACATTTCAATTTACAGGGAAGATTAAAAAGTATTCGGAATACAACCAAAACAATTATTTCAATATATCTAGATGTTTCAGATAAAACAAGTGTCTTCTATTTTCAGCACTCTTTATTTCTCTTCCTTTGTTAATATGCATGTGATTGAGATACTGAAGAGAGCCCGACAATGTTCCCATTACTGCACCCAAAATGGAGCCGACAAACATTCCTCTTAAGCCCATGTTCATTCTGTACACGGCTCCGGCCAAAGTGCCACCTAGAAACATTGAGTTAGAAGTTACCAGAAGAATCAGCTGCAAGCTATGAGGCAACAGTGCACACAAGCACGGCCATGACTCAGATACATAAGAAACCCAAGATTCTTCAAAAATCAGGTTAAAACGTGACGGTAAAATTTTTCAGTTCTACCGAACTTGGAAGTCCCGTCTGCAATATCACTTCATGATTTAATCCTAATGATAGTAAAAACAAGGAAATTTTCTCAATATAAAATTCTTTCCTGATCAATTGAAATAATTTCCGGAAAATTTAAACAATTAGTGTAGATTTTATTTTCACATTAGACTAGACTAATTGCTTTTGCTACAATTTTTCGTATAATTTCAATTTTTTCTACAAATAGCATTACCTATGGAATAGTGTGATATCGTGTAGTGGTCAGTGTAAATCCAAAAGAGACTCTGAGTTGCAAAAATGGAGGTTACTAAGAAGGACACTCTCCATCCAAATCTGTATCCATACTTGAAGAAGCTTCTGAACTGAGCAGAGTGCCAATCTCTTACAGCTTGCACTTTGTGAGCATATGCTTCTTGTTCTGCACGTCGTATAAACCCATCGCCTGCTTGTTTAGCTCTGATTGTTCCTTAAACACAAAAGTTCTGTGAATAAGGAATCAAAGTACTTAAGCTTCAGTTCGGATATCTTCGTTATCGCAGTTATTTTCATTCGAAATTTCAATTTGCGTAGATTTCCTGTGTGTTCTGTTTACAGAGTCTGTTATTAACGTAAATTTGAACTGTTTCCCTTGTGGCTTTCGTCCAGTTTATTTTATCTTAACAGGACGAAAGCCACAAGGGAAACAGTTTAAATCTACATTAATAACAGACTTTGAACACACAGGAAATCTACGCAAATTGAAAATCAAAAGATTTAGGCAAAACTTCAACGTAATTACGAATTGAAATAACTGCGATAACTAAGCTATTCGAACTAAAGCTTACGCTTTCTCAGCTTCTTAGATTCTAGCAAAAAGTGTTCAGAGATTCAATTCTGAAAAGTTGACACGAAGCACAAATAGACACAAAAATCTTACAAAAACATCTAGCAAAATTCGAAAAATGAATCGAAAAAAATTCGGACAATCTTATCTCAAAACGAGTCATAACTGGCCCAATGCCGTCACAACAGTGTCTCTCGCGACTTCCCGACAATTTCTATCCTTTTAAACGTTGTTCAATCAATTGAACTTCGTCGGTTGGTAATGAAAATTTGCTTGAAAAACGCGCTTATCAGCGACTGCACAAAAATTATAATATCCAAAATTGCGTAGATAACCTCATGTTTAATTTGAACTTAATGAGTATTCCATCGGTACTTGACTCAGCAATAGAAGAGCCAGTCAGCCCGATAGCATTCGGGTAACCACTCAAAGAGTTGTAAAAAAATTGACACAAATTGAAGAAAAATTCAGAAATAACTCAAAACAAAAATTTTTTCACAAATTGGCCCCATTCAGTCCAAATAGTGGCTCTGATCATTTCCCGACACTTTCTATCCCAAATGAAAATTTGCTAGAACGTCGCCCTTATTAACAACTGCACTATAATTAACTTCCGAAAATGTTTTGACAAGCTCATGTTTAAGTAAGAATCAATAATAAAAAATTCATTTATACCTGACTCAGCGACAGATAAGGAGCTAGCCAGACCGAAAATATTATGGAACAAAGAAAAACTCTTGCGTTCACTAAGACTCGCTAGTAACAATATTGACGATCGCACCCATAACCAACTAAAGCAGGAATTGCTCTCGAACGACTAATGGCAGCCTGATTAACTCGGGCCAGGGAGGTAGACTGGAGGAGCCTGATTAATAGGGTTGACAAAAGTGCTTCAAATGACGTCATAAGCTATATGGCTTCAAATGAGCTATAAACAAAAGTGAAAAAATGAGACCAATTTCGTTGCACGTTTCAATTGAGTTTTAGTAGTAAGCTACGGCTAATTGGCTTCAGATAAGTTTCTGAATGGAAGAGAAAGTTAGATCACGCAAAAAGGAAAGTGCGTAAAAGTCACTCCAAAAGGCAAGCAGAAATTTTCCATACGAAAACAGATTTCCGGAAACTACTCGAGGAATCTTATCTCAAAACGAAAGTCATCGCAAACTGGCCCAATTCCTTCAAACTAGTGGCTCTGCCAATTTCTATCCTTTTTCGGTCAACTGCACTTCGTCGGTTGGTACATGAAAATTTGCTAGCACGTCACCTATGAACGACTGCACTAGAATTATAACGTCCAAAAATGTGTTGACCAGCTCATGCTTAAGCAGAATAACACCATCTGTACCCAACTCAGCAATAAAAAATGAACTTACCAGAACAAAATGAGTTCACCAGGATTCGCCCGCAACATTTTGACAATTGAATTGTTACATTCATCAACAACCGCAACAGCCTATTGCCTAAAGAATTGCTTTCGAACGACCACTGGAAGCTCTTATCTAATGCAGCCTGCTTGCTTCAGGAGGGGGCAGGGTAGCCTGGAGGAGAGGGATTAAGAAGTTGACTAAGGTCCTTCAACTGACGTCATTAGAGATCATCATTAAGAAATATCCAATATCGGCGAACTCTTAATTTCATTTTTAGAAAAAACTCGTAAATAGTTTAATAAGGGCGTAAAAGTTGCTCTAAAGGCAAAAGGGCCAGCAAAATATATCTAAGCAAAAGGGTAAGCGAAAACATTGTGGGAAAAATTTCGGAAACTCCTCGAAGAGTCATCTCAGTCAAAAAACAAACCGTTCAAAACAACCAGTGAAAACTGAAATCACTCATAAATTTTCTTGAAAGCAATTTAATGGCAGTTACCAAAATATTTAGCCCCAAAAGCCGACAGAACTAGCAAAAAACAGAAAAATTGAATTATTTCAATAAGAGCTTTCTTTAATCATACTGAGAGGGATACAGCACTCATGAAATAATAGCAAAGCCGTAATAGGATCACGCACCTGTCTAATTGTGAAGAAAAATCTAGCAACAGCAAGAAAAATATTTAAAATCAAATTCTTCAGCAAAAAAAGTTTTTATATCATTGTTTTCATTAATTTGATATCTTTTAATTTGCTATCTCACTTTTCCGGAATACGCGTCTATTAAATCCTCAATGAATAGACTGAAAAACAATAAGCAAGAATTTATTTAAGTGCCATAAAACTGTAACCTGGCCGCAACACCTCCAAATTAGCGTAAAACTCAGATGAATCATTAAAAAACGTTTAAACATAGTCGAGAAAAATGAAAATTTTCCCATATAGCCTATTGAAACCTCTTAATAATCGGTGGCACATTGCCAGAAAATAGCATCAATAGCTTCGTAGATCTGCAGTCTGAAAAAGATGACATATTTTGATTACAAATCTGTTGACAACGTATCGCTACTTCTAATAGCTGCTCTCAAGTAACATCCAATTAGAGTGACACAACAAACTTTACCTTATCTCTTTGAATTGAAGTAAAGGAAGTCAATTTGAGAGTGAGGAACTCATTTTTGAGAAAGGCAAGTCACGTGTGACGTCACGCATGCAATTAAGTTGAAATTGCATGAAAGAATAAAAAAACATATTTGAAATGGTTGTGACGTCATATGGTCTTAACAAAAATCTTGATGACGAAATAAAAAAACAAGAGAAGGCCAATAATGGTCTCCGCTATCGCTGTGCGGCTATTAAACAAAAAGAGATCAAAACAAAAATTGCTAAAAAAGCCGCATTTAAAATTTGCTCTCTAATAGAAAATTTATTCACGCATCAATTTCTCTCTCTCCAACTTGGTTTAACAATAAAACCACTCCAAACCAGTCGCCCATTTCATTACCTGCTTCAAAGTCAATCCTATATGAGAAGGGGCATAGGATATTAAGCAAAGCCAATTTTTGTAGTCATTTGTCAGAAATTTTGAACCAGCATTTTGTGGAAAATAGGCAAAACCAATTAAAACACCTAAAGACGGTACTTTAAAATCCACTTGACGTTAATAAGTACAAAAACTACGTACACCCGAAAAATTTATAAAAAGCGCCACAAACATCAAACTGTTCAATATTTTGAGGTCAGATCAGAATACTAGCAAAAAATTATAATATACAATAGACGGTTTCCATAGTTTTCATAAAAGTTTCTAAAAACATCTGAGTAAAATTTCCCACACACTTTCAAAATTTTCACAAATAACAGTCTGTTTTCTTAATCGTTAATCTAAATGTTTTATAAATTTTTAATTTTAGACTCATATCAGGACTATTTGCTGACCATTAGAGTACCTCCTGCTCCTATTCCTTAAAGAAAATGCAATTTTTCTTCAATTTGCAAAATTTCCAAGTAAACTACAAACCTTTGACTAGTTTGAAGATCTATCAAAAATGTTCTCTCCATCGTATTGCATTGAAGCCCAAAACATGAGTGATTGCTTTTCAAAACTCGTTTTTTTCCCAAGAAATCTTGTTCCATTTCTTCGAAGAACTCACAATTCCTTGGCTGGAGATGACTTGAGTCTGGTACTTAAAATGAGATAGATGCTTTTGTTTCCTGTCCAGGAAAATCGTACATTTTTAAACGCAACAGCGTGGCGAACAGCAAATGAACAAACTTTGCTCACATGAAGAGACTTTGCTCAAATCAAACATGTTGAGCAACGATTACATTTAAAGAACAGCTAAAGAACAGATCAGAAATTTTCTGCGCGTAGTTTTTATTTTGGTCAAGTGCATATCAGGAATTCCTTAGCTCGACAAAATTTCCCAAACAATCTGACTTGGTTTTACTGAAACTCACTGGCAATTTCAGCGACAACATTACGCCGTCCATTTCATTTGATTCAACGAATGTAGTACAATAACCAATGAATTATTTCAGTTAAATGTCAGTTCCTTTTACCTAGAATGGATCCACTGACAACGAATGAAGCAAGAGCAGGAATGTAAACTTCTTTCAGTTCAAACAGAGGTGTGTCTATACTTGAATCACGGGCAGCAGCCATGGCATAATAGAGACGCATCCTTTCAACTCCACTCAAAGTTTGCAGCTTGAGTCTCTCTTCATTGCTTAAGCTCTCCATATCCGATTTCTCATTTGAGTTTTAAATTCTCTGATTCACAAAATCAGATAACCCAACCATTCAAAACAATCTGAAAAATATACATAGCAAATTGCTACTAAATAATTGAAAATTGTAGTTGATTGAGAGTTGACCCCTCTATAGGAAAAATCAGACTTTCACAGCAAAGGTAGCAAAACGAATTGAAAAAATGAATCAAAATTTAGATAACTTTTCCGAAAAGCACTCAGCTAGATGTCAATTTAACAAAGCAATTTGCAAATTTTATCGGCTTATGCTAAAATTCGTGATTATTGCGGTTCGGTTGATTAACATATTCAAAACTTCAAATTTGAACTTCCAATATCTTACAAAAAAATCAATTAATTCAAATAAATTATTGATAATGACAAGTTTCAGTTTGCCAATTTTGCTAAAAGGTCAAACTAAATCATTGCCTCGCGTTTGCACATAATGTCACGACCCCGCTCAACCAAGTTTTTGACTTAATTGACAACCAAATGATAAAGAGATAGAAAACTTTCAAAAAATCGCATATTGTTCGAAAAAAATTGGTGCATTTATTTAAAAAAACTGCCTGAAGCTATAACCACTATACAAATGGAACAAAAACCATTAGAGGGCCGAGGATACCTGCCATTAAGGAGAGAGAGAGAGACAAGACAAACAACAAATCAAATTCAAAAATCAAGTATTACTTACCACAGAAATCAATGTCCGCCTAATTTTCTTAAGAAACTTAATGAAAACGTCAAAAACATCAAATTAAAGCCAAAGACTTCCATTTCACCACAAAAATATGGGACCCCTGTCTTTATGGAGGTTAATTAACAAATAGACAGAAAACAGAAAGGGCAAAAATAGAAAATACGGTGATACTTTTTGAAAACAATTAAATTCAAAGTCATAAAAGCTATCAACTGGAATCACTCATTGGCTTCGTTAAAAAACCTTCAGAAAAAATTATTGAGACTCGTCATTATTCAGAAGGTCATTATACTAAAAAAACGGCAAATAAAGGAAAAAATCAAAAAGTCACATCAATTTCGCGAGGAAACGGTGTCGAAGCCCAGGAGATCAAAATCTATTAAAAATAAAAAAAAATAAAATATTGAATAGAATCAATTGAAACTACTTTTTCAGCGCCATTAAGGTGCTATGTGACTTGTCATTATTGTGCTATTAATGTGATGATCGGACAAGAAAGCAGAAGAGAAAATCGAAAGTTGCAAAATGTAAAAACAATGTTATGAAAACTCGTCGTATCAACGCAAAAACCATTTTAAAAAAGAGCAAAGAAGACATTATAATTCACTTTAAACATGGGACTTCGTTCTTTTATGATACTACGGTGAGTAAACGACTAACATCCGGAGAATTGCTCTCAAACGACCAGCGAGCGGTTGGCTTCTTCAGTGGCTGGCTACAGTTTGGTGAGGCTAGCTTTTGCTTATTCGACGGGGCGAGTGAGCGCAGGGGGTGCATCGGAGGGGCGGGGGGTTGATCGGGCAGGGGCAACAGTGGTGGAGGAGGTTTGCGTGTGTGAGTAGGGATGGGTGGGTGTGTGTGTGGTGTCAACCTCTAAGAAAAACTCTTCAGATAATAAGTCTCCAAAACAGTTTCAGTGAATCGCGCATTTGGAGACAAGGGAGCTGAAAGAGTCTAAGAGATTTTAATGTCCTCTGGTCGCTAGCTGTTTATCCTATTTTTGAGGACAAAAAGTCAAATTGGTCAGACGAAAAATTGGTCAAGCGAATAATCGCATAAAAAAGACCAACAGGACTGACGTAATTACTACAAACTTTATATGAGAGCAATTAAAAAGAAATAAGATTGAAATTGGCAAGTCTTCAAATCAGCTTAAATTTTTAAAACATATTTCTCAAAGGCATAGACACAACAACCGTAAGCGCTCAAATTCAAAAAGTAAACAGTTTTCCTTGTTGCTGCTTAGGAGGCCAATTTTAAAAGTCATTGGTGAGACTATATCAAAAGACTACACATTAACAACGAAAACAGGCAGCATTCAAAAATTTCATGACTAAATTTATGCAAATGGTACTGAACGGTTGAACTTTACGCAAATGGTGCACTCAAACTATTATGTATGTTCACTAACCTCCCGCATATAAATTTTATTGGCCAATAATCGACGTTTGATTTGAAATTATTCTGGTCTGTAACTAACTTTAAGCGACATTAAATACGCTCATTTTTGACAGTATAAATGAGCACCTGCTCATTACAATCGTCTTAAGCGGAATCAGAAAAAAATTAGCCCAGAGAAGTCATTAGCCCAGTCAAGATTAACTTCGAAATATTTTAAAAGCATAGCAAAGTATAAAAAAAACAAATTTTGATTCAGCAAAATTAACTAAGAGCGAAAAGGAATTCTCAGGCATCTAGAGGACAGTGCTGCATAAAATGCATTTTTACGGTCCACATATTGATCAGAAACTGACCTCACATAAACGCACAAGGAAAAACGTGCAAACAGAATTGCCTCAAAGCCTCATACACTGAAAATTTTAACAACATGATAATTACAAACATTTCTATCTAAATAAAATATCTTACAAGATGTCATCATTACAAAAAAACGATCAAAAACGCCACATGCCCAAACTAAAAATCTAATAACTTTGCAAAACCTGCAGACTTTTTCAAAATTATTATTAACATTTTAAAATGAAGCAGATAAAAACGGCGGAAAACTCACAGGTAGTGAATACTACAATGTAAAACCAGTACACTGCAAATAAACAAATGCTAATTATGACAATTTCTCACAGCTTGGGGAAAATTGTGAACCAATAATCCATTTTGATAAGGTAATTAACAATACAGGCAAAAACTGATAAACACGTCAAAACAGTTGAGAAGGGAAATAGCAACAAAATACCTACCAGTTTATCTATAAGACACGTTAGAAATCATTTAGACAACATCTATATTCAACCGACCAGTACCTGCGCCAGAGGGTACATGCCTGCCCTGGAACATCTCTTAAACGACGAAAATTATTTTATCCTAGGAGACTATAACGCTCACAGCCGGTCATGGAACTGACAACTGGAGGAAGATGCAAGAGGGTCTCATATTGCTGAGGTGTTCGACAATGCGGGATGTGTTGTCCTCAACAAACCAGAGAGTGCAAGCTCACCGGACATTTCAGTCGCATCTCCCTCCCTAGCAATTTCGATATCATGTAAAAGTATTGCCGCCCTCAGCTCTGATCACAAGCCCATCCTAATAGACGTTGGACTGGAGGCAAAAGAAGTGAAATCTGAAAAAACGAACTTTCATCAATTCTGCCAAAGCCGATTGGGAAGGCTTCGAGAATTTCGTTGAGGAGCGTGTACCCCTACTGACAACAGTGAGAGATGTGCACAAACAGGAGAGAGCGTTCAGAAAGCTCCTGATCAATGCAGCGAAGAATTTCCCCAGCGGATGAATTCCTCGCCTGAAGCCAAATTTTCCAGCAGCTGCCGTGAAGATAAGCAAGCAAAGAGACAAGTTAAGAAGAGAAGAACCCACATTAGCAAAAATTAGAGAAACGAACACAAAAATCAATCGACTTGTGATCGCGCATTAGAGAGAGAAGTGGCGTGAACACCTGAAAAATGTGACCTGCGAAGATGATCCCAGAAGCTGTGGGTGACAATCAAAGGGCTTTCGGGAGACAGAGGGACCACAAATTCACTAGCAATCACGTTTGACAAACCAATCTACAGTCCCGGGAGTGCAGCAACAAATTCAACAAGCCCGCGACAAGTGTTCAACAAGCCCGCGACAAGTGTTCAAAGAAAGCTCACAGGACAACATTACGGAAGCTGAAGCGTTGCTCTCAAGGAAGCATAAGTATAACCGCCAAGGAAAATGAACTTATCCTGAAGGGAACTCGGCCGTCGAAAGCATTAGGGCCCGACAAACTTTCACCCATCAAGCTCAAGAAACTGGGAAGCAATGCACACCAGTACATAGCTGGAATCTTCATCCTCAGCCTAAAAAGAGGAAGAGTCCCTAGCATATGGAAGACGAAGGATCATCCTACCGCTAAACCGGAAAACCTGCCGATCAAGCTAAGAGCTATCGCCCAGTATCACAATTGTCACCAATGGTAAAATCGCTAGAGGCATATCTTCCGGACCTACAGAAACACCTCACCTTGGCCGATCACCAACATGGTTTCCGTAAAAGCATATCGACGATCACCGCGCTTATGGAGATCGATAATCACATAGTTGAGGGACTCAACCAAGATAAACATCCACACCACACTGTGTTGGTTGCGTTGGACATGCGAGCCACATTCAACACAGTGAACTTCAGCATCATCCTTGAGAGGATATGCCAATCATCCCTACCGCCGACGAAGAAACGACGGCTGGGTGCGTATCTCAAAGGAAGACAGACAGAGAGAATTCCGCAACGTGTCTTCCACCTAGAGGAAAGTAAGATCCGGTGTGCCGCAGGGAGGAGTGCTCTCACCAATTCTGTTTAATGCTTACAGGGCGCGTATCCCAACCCCGCCAGAACAGGTATAGATCAAAACATACGCTGATTATTGCACGGTATATGCTTCTGGACCCAACGTACTTGCGATATGCGACTCTCTCAACAACTAATTGCAGCAGCTACAGAATTGGCTTCAGGAGAATAGTCTGGAACTCTCACCGGGGAAATCGTCGGCGACACTCTTCACCACAAGCATAAAAGAGGTCGCTATGGAACTGCTTATCACAATACAAGGAACCAAAGTACCAACCGAGAAAAAGCAACGATTCCTGGCTGCTGTTAGCTCTGGTGGGCTCGCCGTGGGGATAAGACAAAGAACTGCTCACCACCAAGTACAAAGCAATCGAACGTCCAGTCTTACGTTACGCGGCCCCAGCATGGACGCCAGCACTGACATACAAACTGGAAGAAACTTCAAGCAAGCCAGAATTCAGCTCTCACCACTATAACCGGCCATGTGAAGATGACTCAACTGGACGAACTACACAGGGAAACCAAAATCACCCCAGTGAAAAATCACAACCTCCTATTGCAGCAGTTTCTTCTACAGTCATACAAGATAGAACACCCGAACAACACGATGCGTCAGAAACAGGAACCAGCCAGAACCTTAAAACCCACGCTCAAGATGTGCTTTGACAAACAAGTCCAGGAACTTGATAACCTAGAAGACAGATGGTATAAAAGAGGGCGGGTACTCCAGGCACCTGAGAAGCTACCTCAGCAGAATCAAAGACCACACTACGATGCCTGCCCGGACTGCGGTTCCTCGCCTCATAATACAGAACAACTTTTCAAATGCCCAAGGAAACCTACCACGCTAGATGTTCGGTTACTTTGGGACAGTCTACAAACCGGGATTTAGTCCTCACTCTCTCACGGCTACAACAAAACAAACTCCCAGTTTATCTATATGAAACGTTAAAATCATTACTTAACACTAGTAAAAGTAAATTGCAAAATAATTTTCACTAAAAGAACGAGAAAACTTCCCCTGGTTAAAAAACTGTCGCTTAGCAAATTTTTTTTCAAAATTCCTTTTTATCTCTTTCAGACGAATGCTATAAGCAGATAAATTTTCTGATCATCAATATCTTCAACAGTCTGATCTAAACACACGTGCCGACTTCTTTTTCAAACACGCGATCAAAAACGACCTAGGATACGCTCAAACAACACGGCTCTTCGAGTAGTAAAAAAAGCTGCGAGAGCTTTGAAGACCTACCGTCTCAAAAAGATTATGAAATAAAAATAAAAAAGTAAGAGGAATTGCTGAGATGTCAATCTTTAGAGCAAATTGTTGCCATCAAATAACTTGACCGTATGTCCTTCAATTAAAATTAGCGATTGAGAAAGTTATTCTGGGCAGTGAGATAAGAAACGAGTGACCAAAAACTTACTCACGCACATGAAAAACTGGCTCCAATACGACTAAAAAATTACATGAACAAAAAGATTTAAAGTGAGCACAACGTCATATGATCGTTAAAAAATCTAGATAAAATAAAAATCAAGATAACGCCAATAATAGCGCCGCCCAGAGCTTAACGGATGTCTACGTATATGGTCTCAGAAGAAGCAAGTGATCTTTAAAAACAGCCTGCCTAAAAACAAATATAACCGACTACCGCCGGACGAATTGCTCTCAAATGGTAGCCGAGTGTTTGTCTTAAGTTGTAACTGGCTCATGTAAAGTGCGCATAAGCAAGGGATTGGGTAAAAAATGGTGGTTGATGGGTAAATGGAGGAAGCGTACGGCTTAAGATCACCCATTAAACTATGTATATCAGCCTCCTTTGCAGCTTCGGTGAGCAGTACACTCAGAGCCTATTATATTTATAAGGGAGCCACTCATACACTTAACCATCCTCCACTTAAATCAGCTTAAATTGCTCAGGCGAGCAAAGAATTTTCTAAATAAAAAAAGTAAAAAAAACGGTCAATTAGGATAAAAGAGACAATAGCTAGTCTTACTATTCTTTGATTTGCGTAACAAAAGCACTGCAAAATAGGTTGATCAGTTTTGATGGTTGAAATTTCAGGCAATCTCGCTAAAAAATTTATGGACACAGAACTAACTTTTGCTAGTTTTTGGGCCGGGATTACTGGTTTCTGTACGTGAACTGACTTTCTAAATAAGTTAGGACAATTGATACAAAGAAACAGCTGTATACTATGTGAATTTTAATGTTTTATGTTGTTGACTGTTTCGACCTCAGTTAAGTGCATAGCATGAACTCTTCCATTTTGATATAACGTTTACCTCATTTTACAGTTTTCCACAGGGTGATATGAACACAACACCTCGATTATTTTTCTACAGTTTTTCTGAAGGCCGGAACAAAATGCCCCAAAAAGCAGTTTGTTTTTGATGCAGATGCGAGCCTTGTTTTCGAACCTAAGACTGGAGAGTGAAAACAAAGTGAGATGATCTTCAATTTACAGTATAAAAAGGCAGCAGATATGTAAGATAGATTTTTATTTCTAAAATTCATTCGGGAAATGGGACAATTAACAAAAGTATTTCTACAATTGAGGATATGTACAATCGAGGTGGACCAGCCATCGATACTAGGTAAGAACAAATGATTTAAAACGAAGTTCAGATAAGCTTCTATAAAGAATTAATTTAAGATTTTCGAACACTCGGATAAAGGTTTTTTTTGTTTGTTTTTAAACACTCTTAAATCATTATACTGTGACCATCAATTGCGACAATAACTGTCGCAGCTCCTCTTGTTGCTTGCTGTTCTGATATTTCTGTAACAGCGGCTCGATTTCGTTTTTGACCTGAGAAATTGTTTCCCTCAATGTATCCGTGTCCTCCTTAAATTGAGGCCGAACATTAACACAGAATAATCTATTCGAAAACAAATCGCCCTGTCTTCCTCCGAACAATAAGACACAGTGGTCAAAGTAGACACCACTCCAGCTTAGAAGATTTGGCAATTGATCCTTAGCTTCAAGGGCATCATACATAGCATGTGATTTCCACATCCACTCATCTTTTCCATCCGGCGATGAATAGCTCAACAGAAGTATTCGTGGCTTCGAATTTATCTGTTTCGTTTGAGCCATTTTCCCCAACGCAGAATTTTTCGAGGGACCCGAAGATGTATCTTTGCTAATATTGCCACCTCCAAGTAATATGACACGTTCCCCTATTTCGTCAATGACAGCAGCAAAGCCCGATAAGGATTTAGAATCCATGAAACTTTCCTGCTCGTTCCTTGGCAGATTGAGATAACTGTAGGTTACCAAATTCCGTGGCTCGTTTGCAGCCGTATGCTTCGAGTTGATGTCGAGCTTAGAGAGGCGCCTTAAATTGCGCCCAAAGCCTCCAACTAGAAATAATTTATTTCTATGTTCAAAAAGAAATGCTCTATGTGTAGGAATGTCTAAAGTACAATTGAACTTTTCCCACTGAGCCACAAAGTTCAAATCTTTCCAGGAAATCGTGAGTTTCCAGATGTCATCTAAACGTTTTCCACCTCCAAATCCACCCGCGATAATCATCTCGCTGGTAAACTCGTCGACATATCTCAAATGAGAAGCGTGTCTGCAACGCGCAGAGGGCTCTGTGCCATTTGTCTCAATTAAATGCCACATATCTCGTTTAATCTCGTAAACCAAGAGATCGTTTAGACATTTCATTTCATTTTTGGATGAACCTCCAAAAACTAAAATGAATTCATTCTGGAAAGAATGCATTGAAAATGAGTACCTTCCGTAATTACATGGCATTCCACGCAGTTTAATCCACTTGCATACGAGTAGCTCATTATTCTCCCAAGCTAACTTCCACAAGTCTTTCAAAGCACCACTGAGTGAATTCCCTGCACATATGTACATTTCACTGTTCACAACTATAGCACCATGGCCGTCTCTAGGCAAAGGCATCTCGCAAGCTGCTTCAGGATGTATTTCGTAAAAAGGCAGACGATGCAGTGCCATTAATATTCTAGAATTCAAAATTCCAGCCAGCTTTTGACCTTTCAGTTGCATCATCCATGGTAGACCTCTGGAGTACTGAAGTGAGCGGAATAATTTTTCTCTCACAAGAACCGAATCTAAGTTCAAACTTAGTATTCCCTGTAACCATTGACAATCGTCAACTTCCAGATTCAACCGTTTGCATCTGTATTGAGCTCGTAGAAATCCTATTAAAGACAGAACGTTGTCTGCCTCGAAAGGAACTGTTCTTTTCTTTTTTGATTTGTCCTCAGGATACGTACAACCGAGCGCCCGATCTACCGTAACTCGGACAACTTTTCTGCCACATTCAGTGGTGAAAAAAGTAGAACGATTACCTAAGATCATATTGTCAACTCCTGGCATAGGATCCCAATTTCCAAGTAACACATCAATGGGCCATAACTCTCGGGCTACTTTGTCGGCAGAGATAACTTGGTCACAGGGTAACAAGTTTTCAAATAAGATAAAAGCAGCCGAGTATTCATTTTCACGTCTCCAGTCCGGACACAGGCTTAGCCGGCACTTATAAAGAGCACATCTAGGTACAGCGCCACCCAGTGCCCTGTAAGCTGAGAATATGGCAAATTGGTGTTCGCATAACTGAGTTAACTCATCATTAAAGAGAACATCATTCTCTAGATCGATATTCGGTCTCGGTAAACACGCAAACCAGTCTTTGTTTTCAATTCGAACACCGAAAAATCGACTGTTTGAACTTCCGTATGATTTCGATGCAACCGGTAGATTTTCCAAACATGGAAAATCAATGCCTTCATTACCATTAGCTAATATTGGATGCACTGCCTGAGTTAGTCTAATATCCAACAAACCGGAATTTCTTATAGATTTGAATACAAGAACTTCATCTGACCGCCTAGAACGCAACTTAGCATCACGATCAGTCATAAAACTTCTCAAATAATCTTTGTCCAGATGAACAATCTGAGCTTGATCTTTTTGAAGCTCTGCATGACTAACAATGGCGACACGTAGAATACATCCAGCAAAAGCTAGAGCAACATCTAGCTCTGCTGTCAGACTTATCCATGGAGACTTATAATTGACGTCAGAACCATTTCTTATATGTTCCTGCACTGACTCAGTTTTCTCCATATGGCCTCGGGGAGAAGGCAGATTCTGATTCTTTGCCAGCAGTCTATTCTCATTTTCATTGGGCCGCAAAATTCTAAAGTAAAACCTATCATTTTGATCAAACTTCATCTGAAACATTTATAAAACCCTGGTTGGAGTAGCATAAAATGGACGGCTTTTCAGCGCAGTGGGTACAAAATTTAGCAACCCAGTGCATGTTCTCATTAACACATGATTCTTTAAACATTAAAATGACCAATCAAAAACTGCAAATCCTCCAGTCAAAACCGGTGATTATCACAATGTAATTAACTACAGACCTATAGCCTGTACCATGCAATTGAAATAAACGAACGTTTCAAAATACTGTTCACATTGCTCATTTGCATGCTTAATTGTATGTCTTTGGCGTTTTTCGAACGTTCCGTTATTCCAACTTTACGGGACATACCATATACAAGTGAATGACCTTTTTCAAAAACTTTGGAAAAATACTAATTGCGCAAAAATCAGATTATCTTTCGGATCATAACAAAATGATCAGTGAATCATTTGGATTAAGGAAGAAAACTTCCACTTATGGATCAATACGTAAAAAAGTGAAACTTTACCAGACCTATCAAAAGCATTTGATTCAATTTCTCATCCAAAATTATTACGACTTTGACAAAAATGATGTTATTCCGTCTCCATGGAGTGTCACAATTTTTTTTACACAATAGATATCAACGAGTTCTAGTAAATAATAATTTTTCTAGCTGGTACAAAGTCAAGCAAGGTGTGCCCCAAGGAACTGTGCCCGGTCCACTTCTCTTTAATCTGCAAGCTAACGATCTTGAAAAAGCCGGATCGCAACACGAAACCTATACAATATGCCGATGATTGTCTGCTATTCTCCTCTAATATTGTTGACTATCAAAGCAAAAATGAGGTGAGCGAAAATCTACTTCGTCATATCATATTTCAAAAAACATTACAAAAATTGATTGCCGACAAACAAACTACGTTAGCTTTCAGGTAACGTTCACAAAAAGTGAGGACTTGATACAATAAACCGGTATAAACTAAGTGCAAATACCTTGCAAACAAATTTTTCGCATCCATCTTAAGTGAAAATCTTGCTGAAAATGACTATTGGAAAAATAAGTACAAAAAGTCTGAGATTACGCAGCTTTGTTGAAAAACAATGGTAATAAAAAAGATGGAACAACTAATTGTCTTTCAAGACCCTCAGTGTTACAATTATTGAAACAAATCTTGTTTCTATGCTACGGCCACTAACTGGAACAATGTGCATAAGTCACTTTGACTATTAAACATCACAACCGACCAATAAAAGAAAATGAAAAAGATATATTTTCTGCGATTGAGATCTACTTTGCAAAACTCGAAAAACAGATAAGGGACAAAACCGAGAAGTGTCTCTCTTATTTGTGTGTTCAGGAATTTATCTTGAATTTAATTCGCTTTTGGTGAAATATGATTCTGCTTGTAAAATTTCATAAATTTAACAAAACCCAGGCGTCGTTCTTTTTCAACATTGTCGAAAAATTGTAGAAGAAAAGATGCACAATGGACTGTTGACACCCCTGACGAAAATAGATGTTTTCTGAAGGTTCTGAAATTGGGCTGAAAACTCGACGACACTGATGGCATCACCCGTCCAATCACCAAAAATTTCAAATTTTTAGTGGAACGACTAATTATCTCTCAAGAGCCTCAGTAATATATTTATTGAAACAAATACTGTTTCTGGGCTACGGCTAATAAATGAAACAATATGCATAAATGACTTCGACTATTAAACATCAGAACCAAACATTAAACAAACATGGAAAACAATTTTTCTCTAATTAAAATACTGCTTCAAAAATTGAGATCTGCTTTGAAAAACCTGAATTTCGTCAACAGATAATTGCCAAAGCCAAGAAGTGGTCTCAAATTTGTGTGTTCATGATTTATATTTCTTTTATTTCATTTTTGGTTAAATATGCTTCTTCTTGTATATATTAATACATTTAGCCAAACTCAGGCGTCGTTCTTCAACATAGACGACAAATTAAAGAAGAAAAATTGATGCAAAATAGACCGCAGGGACACCTGACAGAAATAGATGTTTCCTTAAAGTTCTGAAGTTTGGCTGAAAGTTCGACGACACTGATGACATCACACCATCACACATCTAATCGCCAAAAATTTCAAAGTTTGTAGTGGAACGACTAATTATTTTCCAAGAACATCAGTGATATAATTATTGAAACAAATCTTGTTTCTAGGCTACGGCCACTAATTGGAACAATGTGCATATGTCACTTTGACTATTAAACATCACAACCGACCAATAAAAGGAAATGAAAAAGATATTTTTCTGCTCTAATTAACTACTCATTCAACAATTGAGATCTGCTTTGAAAAATTTGAATTTGGTCAACAGAAAATTGACAAAGCCACAAAGTTGCTCTTTTATTTGAGTGTTCAGGAATTTTTCTTGCTTTTAATTCGTTTTTGGTTAAATATGATTCTGCTTGTATAATTTTATAAATATAACCGAATTCAGGCGTCGTTCTTTTTCAACATAGTCGACAAATTGTAGAAGAAAAGATGCACAATAGACTGTTGAGACCCCTGACAAAAATAGATGTTTTCTGAAAGTTCTGAAGTTTGGCTGAAAATTCGAGGACACTGATGGCATCACCCATCCGGTCGCCAAAAATTGAATAATTTGTAGTGGAGCGGCTAACTATTTTCCAAGACCCTCAGTGATAAAATTATTGAAACAAATCTTGTTTCTATGCTACGGCCACTAAAGGCAACAGTGTGCATAAGTCACATCGACTTTTAAACATCACAACCGGCCAACAAAAGAAACTGAAAAAGATATTTTTCTGCTCAATTTAACTACTCATTCAACAATTGAGATCTGCTTTGAAAAACTTGAATTTGGTCAAAAGTAAAGTGACAAAGCCACGAAGTTGCTCTTTTATTTGAGTGTTCAGGAATTTTTCTTGCTTTTAATTCGCTTTTGGTTAAATATGATTCTGCTTGTATAATTTTATAAATACAACCAAATCCAGGCGTCAGTCTTTTTCAACATAGTCGACAAATTGTAGAAGAAAAGATGAAAACAGACTGTTGAGACCCCTGAAAAAAACATATATTTTTCAAAAGTTCAGAAGTTTGGCTGAAAATTCGACGACACTGATGGCATCACCCGTCCGGTCGCCAAATAATGAAAAGTTTGTAGTGGAACGGCTAATTATTTTCCAAGACCCTCAGGGATAAAATTATTGAAACAAATCTTGTTTCTAAGCTACGGCCACTAAATGCAACAACGTGCATAAGTCACATCGACTATTAAACATCACAACCGACCAATAAAAGAAAATGAAAAAATTATTTTTACTGCTCTTTCAAAAATTGAGATCGATTTTGAAAAACTTGATTTTGGTCAACAGAAAAGTGACAAAGCCATGAAGTTGATCTTTAATTTGTGTGTTCAGGAGTTTATCTTGCTTTTATTTCGCTTTTGGTTAAATATTATTCTGCTTGTAAAATTTCATAAATTTAACAAAACCCAGGCGTCGTTCTTTTTCTATATTGTCGAAAAATTGTAGAAGAAAAGATGCCTAATAGACTGTTGAGACACCTGATGAAAATAGAGTTTTTCTAAAAGTTTTGAAGTTTGGCTGAAAACTCGACGACACTGATGGCATCACCCATCCGATCACCAGAAATTTCAAAGTTTTTAGTGGAACGACAAATTATCTCTTAAGACCCTCAGTAATTTAATATTGAAACAAATCTTGTTTATAGGCTACGGCCACTAAATGGAACAATGTGCATAATTTACTTCGACTATTAAACTTTACAACCAAACATTAAACGAAAATGGAAAATATTTTTTTCTACTCTAATCAATATACTATTTCAACATTTGAGATATGCTTTGAAAAACCCGAATTTGGTCAACAGATGAATGAGAAAGCCGAGAAGTTTCTCTCTAATTTGTGTGTTCATGGATTTATGTTTCTTTTATCTCACTTTTGGTTAACTATGCGTCTTCTTGTTTATATTAATACATTCAGCCGAACTCAGGCGTTGTTTTTCAACATGATCGGCAAATTGAAAAAGAAAAAAAAGATGCACAATAGACTGTTGAGACCCTTGATATAAATAGATTTTTTCTGAAAATTCTGAACTTTGGCTGAAATTCGTCGAGATTGATAGCATCACCCATCCAATCGACAAAAAGTCCAAAGTTTGTAGTGGAGCGACTTATTTTCAGTCTTATTTAAAGATTCTCAGTAATATATTTATTGAAACAAATCTTGTTTCTAAGCTACGGCCACTAAATGGATCAATGTGCTTTAAATTACTCCGACTATTAAACATCACAACCAAACATTAAACATAAATGAAAAAGAAATTTCTTCTACTCTAATTAAAACACTGCTTCAACAAATGAGATCTGCTTTGAAAAACTTGAATTTGGTCAACAGATAATTGACAAAGCCGAGAAGTTTCTCTCTAAATTTTGTGTAGGATTTTATCTTGCTTTTATTTCGCTTTTGGTTAAATATGATTCTGCTTGTATAAATTTATAAATTTAACTAAACCCAGGCGTCGTCCTTTTTCTATATTGTCGAAAAATTGTAGAAGAAGAGATGCTCAATAGACTGTTGAGACACCTGATGAAAATAGAGTTTTTCTAAAAGTTTTGAAGTTTGGCTGAAAACTCGACAACACTGATGGCATCACCCGTCCGATCACCAGAAAATTTAAAGTTTTTAGTGGAACGACAAATTATCTCTTAAGACCCTCAGTAATTTAATATTGAAACAAATCTTGTTTATAGGCTACGGCCACTAAATGGAACAATGTGCATAATTTACTTCGACTATTAAACATTACAACCAAACATTAAACGAAAATGGAAAAGATTTTTTTCTACTCTAATCAATATACTATTTCAACATTTGAGATATTTTTTGAAAAACCCGAATTTGGTCAACAGATGAATGAGAAAGCCGAGAAGTTTCTCTCTAATTTGTGTGTTCATGGATTTATGTTTCGTTTATCTCACTTTTGGTTAACTATGCGTCTTCTTGTTTATATTAATACATTCAGCCGAACTCAGGCGTTGTTTTTCAACATGATCGGCAAATTGAAAAAGAAAAAAGATGCACAATAGACTGTTGAGACCCTTGATATAAATAGATTTTTTCTGAAAGTTCTGAACTTTGGCTGAAAATTCGTCGAGATTGATAGCATCACCCATCCAATCGACAAAAAGTCCAAAGTTTGTAGTGGAGCGACTTAATCTCAGTCTTATTTAAAGATTCTCAGTAATATATTTATTGAAACAAATCTTGTTTCTAAGCTACGGCCACTAAATGGATCAATGTGCTTTAAATTACTCCGACTAATAAACATCACAACCAGACATTAAACATAAATGTAAGGGAAATTTCTTCTACTCTAATTAAAACACTGCTTCAACAAATGAGATCTGCTTTGAAAAACTTGAATTTGGTCAACAGATAATTGACAAAGCCGAGAAGTTTCTCTCTAAATTTTGTGTAGGAATTTATCTTGCTTTTATTTCGCTTTTGGTTAAATATGATTCTGCTTGTATAAATTTATAAATTTAACCAAACCCAGGCGTCGTTCTTTTTCAGCATCGTCGACAAATTTGTAGAAGAAAAAAAGAGGCAAAATAGACTGTTGAGACACCTGATGAAAATAGAGATTTTCAGAAAAGTTCTGAATTTTGGCTGAAAATTTGACGACTCTGATGGTATCACCCGTCCAATCGCCAAAAAATTTCAAAGTTTTTAGTGGAACGACTAATTATCTCTCAAGACCCTCAGTAATATATTTAATGAAACAAATATTGTTTCTGGGCTACTGCTAATAAATGAAACAATGTGCATAAATGACTTCGACTTTTAAACATCAGAACCAAACATTAAACAAAAATGGAAAACAAATTTTCTTCTCTAATCAAAATACTGCTTCGAAAAAAGAGATCTGCTTTAAAAAACTTGAATTTGGTCAACAGATAATTGACAAAGCCCAGAAGTTGCTCTCTAATTTTTGTGCAAGAATTTATCTTGCTTTTATTTCCCTTTTGTTTAAATATGATTCGAATTGTATAAATTTATAAATTTAACAAACGCAGGCATCGTTCTTTTTCAACATAATCGGCAAATTTGTGGAAGAAAAAAAGAGGCACAATAGACTGTTGAGACACCTGATGAAAATAGAGATTTTCTGAAAGTTCTGAATTTTGGCTGAAAACTCGACGACACCTATGGCATCAACCGTCCAAACGCCAAAAATTTCAAAGTTTGTATTGGAACGGCTAATATTCTTTCAAGAACCTCAGTAATATGTTTATTGAAACAAATCTTGTTTATAGGTTACGGCCTCTGAATGGAACAATGTGCATATTTTACTTCGACTATTAAACATTACAATCAAACATTAAACGAAAATGCAAAAGATTTTTTTACTCTAATTAAAATACTCGTTCAACGTTTGAGATCTGCTTTGAAAAACCTGAATTTGGTCAACAGATGAATTGCAAAGCCGAGAAGTTTCTCTCTAATTTGTGTGTTCATGGATTTATGTTTCTTTTATCTCACTTTTGGTTAAATATGCTTCTTGTTTATATTAGTACATTCAGCCGAACTCAGGCGTCGTTTTTCAACATGATCGGCAAATTGAAAAAGAAAAAAAGATGCACAATAGATTGTTGAGACCCTTGATGAAAATAGATTTTTTCTGAAAGTTCTGAACTTTGGCTGAAAATTTGATGAGACTGATGGTATCACCCGTCCAATCGCCAAAAAGTTCAAAGTTTGCAGCAGAACGACTTATTCTCTTTAAAGATCCTCAGTAATATATATTTTTGAAACAAATCTTGTTTCTAAGCTACGGCCACTAAACTGAACAATGTGCATAAGTCACTTCCACAATTAGACATCACAACCAAACAGTAAAAGAAAATGGAAAAGATATCTTTTCTAATCTATTAAAAATACTCCTTCAACATTTGCGATCTGCTTTGAAAAACCTGAATTTGGTCGACAGATAATTGACAAAGCCGAGAAGTCGCTCTCTAAATTGTGATGCTCAGAAATTTGAATTTCTTTTATTTCGCTTTTATTTATATATGCTTCCGCTTGTATATATTCCTACAATTAGCCAAACTCAGGCGTTGTTCTTTTTCAACATAGTCAGCAAAATGTAAAGAAAAGTACATGCACAATAGACTGTTGAGACCTCTGATAAAAATAAATGTTTTCTGAAAGTTCTAAAGTTTGGCTAAAAATTCGACGACATTGATGGCATCAGCCGTCCAATCGCCAAAAATTTCAAAAAATTTGCTTTTAAACGACTAATTATCTTTCAAGACCTTCAGTAACATATTTATTGAATTAAATTTTGTTTCTAGGCTACGGCCACTTAATGCAAGAGTGTGCATAAGTCACATCCACTATTAAACATCACAACCGGCCAACAAAAGAAACTGAAAATGATATCTTTCTGCTCTAATTAACTACTCATTCAACAATTGAGGTCTGCTTTGAAAAATTTGAAATTGGTCAACAGATGAATTGCAAAGCCGAGAAGTTTCTCTCTAATTTGTGTGTTCATGGATTTATGTTTCTTTTATCTCACTTTTGGTTAAATATGCTTCTTGTTTATATTAGTACATTCAGCCGAACTCAGGCGTCGTTTTTCAACATGATCGGCAAATTGAAAAAGAAAAAAAAGATGCACAATAGATTGTTGAGACCCTTGATGAAAATAGATTTTTTCTGAAAGTTCTGAACTTTGGCTGAAAATTTGATGAGACTGATGGTATCACCCGTCCAATCGCCAAAAAGTTCAAAGTTTGCAGCAGAACGACTTATTCTCTTTAAAGATCCTCAGTAATATATATTTTTGAAACAAATCTTGTTTCTAAGCTACGGCCACTAAACTGAACAATGTGCATAAGTCACTTCCACAATTAGACATCACAACCAAACAGTAAAAGAAAATGGAAAAGATATCTTTTCTAATCTATTAAAAATACTCCTTCAACATTTGCGATCTGCTTTGAAAAACCTGAATTTGGTCGACAGATAATTGACAAAGCCGAGAAGTCGCTCTCTAAATTGTGATGCTCAGAAATTTGAATTTCTTTTATTTCGCTTTTATTTATATATGCTTCCGCTTGTATATATTCCTACAATTAGCCAAACTCAGGCGTTGTTCTTTTTCAACATAGTCAGCAAAATGTAATGAAAAGTACATGCACAATAGACTGTTGAGACCTCTGATAAAAATAAATGTTTTCTGAAAGTTCTAAAGTTTGGCTAAAAATTCGACGACATTGATGGCATCAGCCGTCCAATCGCCAAAAAATTTCAAAAAATTTGCTTTGAAACGACTAATTATCTTTCAAGACCTTCAGTAACATATTTATTGAATTAAATTTTGTTTCTAGGCTACGGCCACTTAATGCAAGAGTGTGCATAAGTCACATCCACTATTAAACATCACAACCGGCCAACAAAAGAAACTGAAAATAATATCTTTCTGCTCTAATTAACTACTCATTCAACAATTGAGGTCTGCTTTGAAAAATTTGAAATTGGTCAACAGTAAAGTGACAAAGCCAAGAAGTTGATCTTTAATTTCTGTGTTCAGGAATTTATCTCATCACCCATCCGATCACCAGAAATTTCAAAGTTTTTAGTGGAACGACAAATTATCTCTTAAGACCCTCAGTAATATATTTATTGAAACAAATCTTGTTTATAGGCTACGGCCACCAAATGGAACAATGTGCATAAATTACTTCGACTATTAAACATTACAACCAAACTTTAAACAAAAATGGAAAAGATTTTTTTCTACTCTAATCAATATACTATTTCAAAATTTGAGATATGCTTTGAAAAACCTGAATTTGGTCAACAGATGAATGACAAAGCCGAGAAGTTTCGCTCTAATTTGTGTGTTCATGAATTTATAATTCTTTTATTTCATTTTTGATTTAAATATGCTTCTTCTTGTTCATATTAATACATTTAGCCAAACTCAGGCGTCGTTTTTCAGCATAGTCGACAAACTGAAAAAAAAAGTAAATGCACAATAGACTGTTGAGACCCCTGATGAAAATAGATGTTTTCTGAAAGTTCTGAACTTTGGCTGAAAATTCGTCGAGATTGATAGCATCACCCGTCCAATCGACAAAAAGTCCAAAGTTTGTAGTGGAGCGACATATTCTCAGTCTTATTTAAAGATTCTCAGTAATATATTTATTGAAACAAATCTTGTTTCTAAGCTATGGCCACTAAATGGATCAATGTGCTTTATATTACTCCGACTATTAAACATCACAACCAAACATTAAACATAAATGTAAAAGAAATTTCTTCTACTCTAATTAAAACACTGCTTCAAAAATTGAGATCTGCTTTGAAAAACCTGAATTTGGTCAACAGATAATTGACAAAGCCGAGAAGTTGCTCTCTTTTTTGTGCAGGATTTTATCTTGCTTTTATTTCGCTTTTGGTTAAATATGATTCTGCTTGTATAAATTTATAAATTTAACCAAACCCAGGCGTCGTTCTTTTTCAGCATAGTCGACAAATTTGTAGAAGAAAAAAAGAGGCAAAATAGACTGTTGAGACACCTGATGAAAATAGAGATTTTCAGAAAAGTTCTGAATTTTGGCTGAAAATTTGACGACTCTGATGGCATCACCCGTCCAATCGCCAAAAATTTTAAGAATTGTAGTGGAACGACTAATTATCTCTCAAGACCATCAGTAATATATCTATTGAAATAAATCTTGTTTCTAGGCTACGGCCACTAAATGGAACAATGTGCATAAATTACTTCGGCTAATAAATATCACAACCAAACATTAAACAGAAATGTAGAGGATATTTTTTCTACTCTAATTAAAATACTCCTTCAAAATTCGAGATCTGCTTTGAAAAACCTGATTTTGGTAAAAAAATAATTGACAAAGCCGAAAATGGAACAATGTGCATAAGTCACTAAATGGAACAATATGCATAAGTCACTTCGACTATTAAACATAACAAAAAAACATTAAAAAATGGAAAGGAAATTTTTTCTACTCTAATTAAAATACTCCTTCAACGTTTGAGACCTGCTTTGAAAAACCTGATTTTGGTAGAAAGATAATTGACAAAGCCGAGAAGTTGCTGTGTAAATTGTGTGTTCATGAATTTATATTTCTTTATTTTGCTTTTGGTTATATATGCTTCTGCTTTTATATATTTGTATATTTAGCCCTACGCGGGCGTCTTTATTCTTCAACATGGTCGACAAATTGTAGAAGAAAAATAGACGCACAATGGACCCCTGATGAAAACAGATGTTTTCTGAAAGTTCTGAAGTGTAATCGAAAATTCGAAGATTTTGATGGCATCAACCGTCCAATCGCCAAAATTTTCAAATTTTGCATTGAAACGACTAATTATCTTTCAAGACCCTCAGTAATATATTTATTAAAACAAATTTTGTTTCTATGCTACGGCCACTAAATGGAATAAGGTGCATAAATCACTTCGACTATTAAACATTACAATCAAACATTAAACGAAAATGGAAAAGATATTTTTTCTACTCTAATTAAAATACTCCTTCAACATTTGAGATCTGCTTTGAAAAACCTGAATTTGGTCAACAGAAAATGCCGAGAAGTCGCTCTCTTATCTGTGTGTTCAGGAACATATGTTTCTTTTATTTTGCGTTTGGTTTTGCTTCTGGTTTTATATATTTGTACATTTATTCAAACTCAGGCGTCGTTCTTCTTCAACATACTCGACGAATTGTAGAAGAAAAATAGATGCGCAATAGACTGTTAAGACCCCTGATGAAAATAGATGTTCTCTGAAAGTTCTGAAGTTTGTCTGCAGTTTCGACGACACTGATGGCATCACCCGTCTGATCGCCAAAAAAGTTCAAAGTTTGTAGGCAGCCCTTGCTTAAATTTGAGTAAATTTGATATTATTCTAATTTTATTCCATATTGTGATTAAAATTCCCGCAATATTGAACCCTGAACTCTAGTTTTCTTTAGCGTAGGGGTTCTCAACTAAATTTTAAGTGCGAGGTTTTAAGTAAGGTGAAACGCTATAGTAAATTTCAAGATACCTCGATAAAGAAATGCAGGGCGCCATTAAATATTGTAGTGAAAGATTATATTCACATTTTTAAAACATAACCGACTAAATGTCGGAAGAATTGCTGGAACGACTAGTGGGAGCTCTAATCAATTGCAGCCGGCTTCAGTCAGGGAGGGGGAGGGAGGGAGCCTAAATGGCATTAAGAAATTCAACTGTGGCCTTCAAATAACCACATTAGAGGTTATCATATACAATTATTAAGTTTAAGTGAAAAATGGAACCAGTTTCGGCGCACTTTTCAATTCACTTCTAGTATTAAATTGCCGCCAATTGAGTTCATCTGCTTGAAATTGTGCTTGAGAGTGAATTTTAGATCAAGCGAAACCCAAAATTTCAAGGGCGCAAATGTCACTCGAAAAGTCAAAACGGTCAAGCAAAAATTTTGCATAAAAAAGACACACACGTTTACATTAACTGCTTCTCTACGATTAAAAATCTCTCAAATCGATAACGCAATAGTTCGCCAAAAGAGGTATATCTTTCTGAATCACATTTTGAGAAAACCATCTTTCTGATACCGTAGTTCTAAAGGAACAAAACAGGAACGATTGGTATGAGTCCCGGGCCGAGGCGTACACCCGTATTCCACCGTTATTAAGCGAGAATAAGGGTGTAAAGTCAATTCCCCTCTTAATTAGCAGGGATAAGAGTATAAGAGTACACTCTATGTACACTCTATGTACACTCTTTACACTCTTTAGTACACTCTTATTACGCTTATAAAAATACACTATAATTACACTCTTTATAACACTCTTCAGCGAACTAGGTGAAGAAAATGTAGAACATAATGAAAAACTTTTTTTTAAAGCATTTCGAAAAAGACAAATTAGAAAGTCTATTTTAGCCCGTTTTGTTGCCCTGATACTGAATTTTTTGAGATTGTGCAGAAATAAAAGCCAATAGTTTGATTTGTATACAGAATTTTAATGAAATCTCCAATTAGGTGAAGAAAATGTCGAATTTCATTAATAACGTTTGATAATAACTTTTTGAAAAAGACAAGTTGAGAAGTCCCTATTAGCCTGTTCTGTTGTCCCAATAACACACTTCTTTAAATTCTGTAGAAATAAAAGCCAATAATTTGATTTGTATACGGAATTTTAATGAAATCTCCAATTAGGTGAAGAAAAGGTTGAACATCATTAAAAACGTTTGTTAATAACTTTTTGAAAAAGACGAGTTGAAAAGTCTATATTAGCCTGTTTTGTTGTCCCAATAATGAACTTCCCGAAATTGTGTAGAAACAAAAGCCAATAGTTTGATTTGTATACAGAATTTTACTGAAATCTCCAATTAGGTGAAGAAAATGTCGAACTTCATTAAAAACGTTTGTTAATAACTTTTTGAAAAGACAAGTTCAGAATTCTATGTTAGCCCGTTTTGTTGCCCCGATAATGCACTTGTTAAAATTGTGTAGAAATAAAAGCCAATAGTTTGATTTGTATACAGAATTTTAATCAAATCTCAAATTAGGTGAACAAAATGTCGAACTTCATTAAAAACTTACTTTAACGTATATTATGAGTTTGTGTGGAATTAAATTCCAATATTTTAATTTGTTTACAGAATTTTAATGAACCGTCGAATTAGGTGAAGAAAATGTCGAATTTCATGAAAAACCTCTGTTAATAACTTTTTGAAGAAGTCAAGTTGGAAAGTCTATGTTAGTCCATTTTAATGCCATGATAAAGTACTTTTAATACTTCACAAGTTTGTGTAGAAGTAAATGCCAATATTTTGATTTGTTTACAAAATTTCAATGAACCGTCAAATTAGGTGAAGAAAATGTAGAACTTCATGAAAAACCTCTGTTAATAACATTTTGGAGAAGACGAGTTGGAAAGTCTTTAATAGCCCATTTTGTTGCCGTGATAACGTACTTCATGAGTTTGTTTAGAAAAAAATGCCAATATTTTAATTTGTTCACGAAATTTTAATGAACCGTCAAATTAGGTGACGAAAATGTCAAACTTCATGAAAAACATTTGTAAAAAACTTTTTGCAGAAGACGAGTTAGAAAATCTATGAAGGCTCATTTTGTTGCCGTGATAGTTTAGTTTTAGAATATATATAGATGCACTTTCGGTTTAGTTTATTTGTATTTAAGATTTTGTCCAAAAATTAGCAATTTAGGGGCAAAAAATTGGGTATTTTTGTGGTACTTTGACTAAATTGCCCACTTTTTTAACACAAAACATACAAGTTTTTGGTATCATAGTAAACTAGAATTCACGCTTCAAACAACCATGTCATTATCTTTTTAAAGTATTGCCAAACAAGAGAATGCGAGGGCAATTTAGAGACCGAAATCAGGGTCGATTTTCGCAAAAATTTCGAATTTTCAAAGTTGTTTAGTTTAATAAGTTTTTGTTACACGACGTATTTGTAAGTATATTATATCATTTCTTGCTATTTTAATTTTATTTACGAATATCTAAGGGTTGAAAAGTTTCGGTTTAATTTCATTGCCTAGTTTTCCGATTTTCCAAACATTGCAGAAAATAGGCAAATTTCAGCCAAAATGTCAAATATCGAGTTTTTATTCCTTTACTTTTTTTAACTTTTTTAACGCCAGGTTGATGCCCCAGGTCATGATAATTCCAAAACAAATTCAGTATATAAATTTGTTTCAGTAGTTTTCGAGATATAAGCCTTTTTCGTACACATATCAGCCCCCCAACCCCCCCTCCCCCTTTCCATCTCCCCTTTTGCAACCAACGGCAAATCTTTTTTTAGCACTTATAGTAATCTATTTTAATAGTCTCACCATATAAGAGCTATAGAGCTTCTCGAATATTTTAGTTTTATCGCTTTGATAATTTACTTCATAGTTATAGCGGCTAACCCAGATGACAAAGTGAAACTTTCGTTTGCCGCGTCCATCCGGTCACGTGACGTGCTTATTCGTGTGCTGCCCCGTCAAGTGACAGCAGAGAGAGGCTCATTGACTGCCTCCCACTTCCCCGAGGTAAGAATGTATAAATTTGAAGCTAAAATGAAATAGAAATTTTCGAAAGCTCAAGAACGGCAAGGAAGTGCGATGCAGTCAATGAGAATACGATGTAGATTGAATGATAGCGTTTCGTACGAATAGGTTGTACGAATTGGTTGTGCGGAGGGATTTTTGTACGGAGAATTGTACGGACGTTGTACGGAGGGACGCTGTACGGAGCGTTGTACGGGTGGTCGTCCCGAGCCTGTGGCGACCCATAAATGTTATATCGTTGGAAAGCTCTCGTCAAGGCGATTTCGATAGGCTATATGCCAGTACCCAATACGCGCTTACTACTATATCTGTACTATTATACTATTGATTGGAAGTTTCTAATTCGATGTATTAGTCGCTAAGCGTTTATAGTTTGTGTATCGTTTTTAGATATTGTTGTTGAAAACATGGACCGTAAACGAATCGGCAGACCTTATGCTTCCGCTAATGCACCTCCCAAAAAGCCCTCAAGCCGCTTTTCGCAGATGATTGAGTCAATGGCAGCGTAACAAAGTTTCAACCCAACGAGAGGAACGCTGAGTTCATTTTTGACAATTTCGTTGGTGAAAGTATGCATAATGAAATAGTAGGGGACTCAATCTTTGATAGTGTTTGTATCAGGAACTGCGTCACTTATTCACTGTCAGGCGGACGAGTCGAACAATTTCGTTTGTTACTCGATATCCTCTCTGTATATAGGAACGTCATCTTAGCTGTTGGTGGTAACAATTTGTCAAATTGGGCTGAAACCGGAGAGGATCCATCAGTTCTTGTGGATAAGCTGAGAAGCTTGTACAATGCCATCGGGGGCCTTGAAAACTGCCCAATAGTTATAGTGTGCTCGGTATTGATAAGGAGTTGCAGCCATTGGAATATCTAACGATTCAATGCGGTGCTAAGGCACTCGCAGCTGCCCTTCTTTAAACTTCATCAATAGGTTTGCAAAAGCAATTTGTTTCTGAGTGACGGTGTCCACCTTAATTTGAAAGGTAGAAAAGCATTGGCTTGTGCAATGAACAAAGTTGTGAGAGAACATCAGCTGGAATAAATTCATTGACTCTTGTTTTCGTTGTTTGTGTTCGTGCAGCAATTTTATTCAGTTTGTTTTATTAAATCTTTGGTGTTTGTTGATATCTAAGTACTAGTACAATTCGCAATTTCTTGTATATACTCATCGAGGTTAATTCATCGTCTTACCTCCGATTTTTCTTCGAGTATCTGTTATTTTAATCGCTTGCTGAAGCCCTGAAAAGTGGGATAATTTTGATGTGGCTTTAAGTTAGGATTCTATCCGCTTCGCCAGGTACAATAGATTCGAAATTTAGGCTCGTGTTTGCGGGTGTCCCTGCCTGCATCGCTATGTCCACTCAGCGGATTCTATCCGCTTCGCCCGTTACAAACAGATTCATTATTTAGGCTCGTGTTTGCGGGTGTTTCTGCCTGCATCGTTATGTCTTCTCAGCGGTTTTTATCCGCTTCGCCCCGTACAAAGATTCAAATTTTAGGCTCGTGTTTGCGGGTGTCTCTACCTGCATCGCTAGGTCCACTCAGCGGATTCTATCCGCTTCGCCCGTTACAAACAGATTCATTGATTAAGCTAGTGTTTGCGGGTGTTTCTGCCTGCATCGTTATGTCCTCTCAGCGGATTTTATCCGCTTCGCACGGTACAAACAGATTCAAATTTTTGGATCGTGTTTGCGGGTGTTTCTACCTGCATCATTATGTGCACTCAGCGGATTCTATCCGCTTTGCCCGTTACAAATAGATTCATTAATTAGGCTCGTGTTTGCGGGTGTCTGTGCCTGCATCGCTATGTCTACTCAGAGGATTCTATCCGCTTTGCCCGTTACAAACAGATTCATTAATTAGGCTCGTGTTTGCGGGCGTTTCTGCCTGCATTGTTATGTCCTCTCAGCGGATTTTATCCGCTTCGCCCTGTACAAAGATTCAAATTTTAGGCTCGTGTTTGCGGGTGTCTCTGCCTGTATCGCTATGTCCACTCAGCGGATTCTACCCGCCTCGCCCGTTACAAACAGATTCGATAATTAGATTCGTGTTTGCGGGCGTTTCTGCCTGCATCGTTAT
This sequence comes from Convolutriloba macropyga, assembly GCF_964194025.1. Taxonomy (NCBI): domain Eukaryota; kingdom Metazoa; phylum Xenacoelomorpha; order Acoela; family Convolutidae; genus Convolutriloba; species Convolutriloba macropyga. The sequence goes on along the minus strand of NC_134468.1, from coordinate 36,500,770 downwards.
GTCCTCTCAGCGGATTTTATCCGCTTCGCCCGGTACACAGATTAAAATTTTAGGCTCGTGTTTGCGTGTGTTTCTGCCTGCATCGTTATGTCCTCTCAGCGGATTTTATCCGCTTCGCCCAGTACAAATAGATTCAAATTTAAAGCTCGTGTTTGCGGGTGTTTCTGCCTGCATCATTATATCCACTCAGCGGATTCTATCCGCTTTGCCCGTTACAAATAGATTCATTAATTAGGCTCGTGTTTGCGGGTGTCTGTGCCTGCATCGCTATGTCCACTCAGCGGATTCTATCCGCTTTGCCCGTTACAAATAGATTCAAATTTAAAGCTCGTGTTTGCGGTTGTCTCTGCCTGCATAGTTATGTCCTCTCAGCGGATTTTATCAGCTTCGCCCGGTACAAACAATTTCATAAATTGGGCTCGTGTTTGCGGGTGTCGGTGCCTGAATCGCTATTTCCACTCTGCGGGTTCTATCAGCTTCGCCCGTTACAAACAGACTCATTAATTAGGCTAGCGTTTCCGGATGTTTCTGCCTGCATAGTTATGTCCTCTCAGCGGATTTTATGAGCTTCGCCCGGTACAAACAAATTCATAAATTAGGCTCGTGTTTGCGGGTGTCTGTGCCTGAATCGCTATTTCCACTCAGCGGATTCTATCTGCTTCGCCCGTTACAAACAGATTCATTAATTAGGCTAGTGTTTGCGGGTGTTTCTGCCTGCATCGTTATGTCCTCTCAGGGGATTTTATCCGCTTCGCCCGCTACAAACAAATTCATAAATTAGGCTCGTGTTTGCGGGTGTCGGTGCCTGAATCGCTATTTCTACTCAGCGGGTTCTATCAGCTTCGCCCGTTACAAAAAGATTCAATAATTAGATTCGTGTTTGCGGGCGTTTCTGCCTGCATCGTTATGTCCTCTCAGCGGATTTTATCCGCTTCGCCCGGTACACAGATTCAAATTTAAGGCTCGTGTTTGCGGGTGTCTCTGCCTGCATCGCTATGTCCGCTCAGCGGATTCTATCCGCTTTGCCCGTTACAACAAGATTCATTAATTAGGCTAGTGTTTGCGTGTGTTTCTGCCTGCATCGTTATGTCCTCTCAGCGGATTCTATCCGCTTTGCCCGTTACAAATAGATTCAAATTTAAAGCTCGTGTTTGCGGGTGTCTCTGCCTGCATTATTATGTCCACTCAGCGGATTCTATCCGCTTTGCCCGTTACAAATAGATTCATTAATTAGGCTCGTGTTTGCGGGTGTCTGTGCCTGCATCGCTATGTCCACTCAGAGGATTCTATCCGCTTTGCCCGTTACAAACAGATTCATTAATTAGGCTCGTGTTTGCGGGCGTTTCTGCCTGCATTGTTATGTCCTCTCAGCGGATTTCATCTGCTTCGCCCGGTACAAAGATTCAAATTTTAGGCTCGTGTTTGCGGGTGTCTCTGCCTGTATCGCTATGTCCACTCAGCGGATTCTACCCGCCTCGCCGGTTACAAACGGATTCAATAATTAGATTCGTGTTTGCGGGCGTTTCTGTTTGCATCGTTATGTCCTCTCAGCGGATTTTATCCGCTTCGCCCGGTACACGGATTCAAAATTTAGGCTCGTGTTTGCGGGTGTCTCTGCCTGCATCGCTATGTCCACTCAGCGGATTCTATCCGCCTTGCCCGTTACAACAAGATTCATTAATTAGGCTAGTGTTTGCGTGTGTTTCTGCCTGCATTGTTATGTCCTCTCAGCGGATTTTATCCGCCTCGCCCATAACAAATAGATTCAAATTTAAAGCTCGTGTTTGCGGGTGTCTCTGCCTGCATCGCTATGTCCACTCAGCGGATTCTATCCACTTCGCCCGTTACAAACAGATTCATTAATTAGACTCGTGTTTGCGGGTGTCTGTGCCTGCATCACTATGTCCACTCAGCGGATTCTATCTTCTTAGCCCGTTACAAACAGATTCAATATTTAGGCTCGTTTTTGCGGGCGTTTCTGCCTGCATAGTTATGTCCTCTCAGCGGATTTTATCATCTTCACCCGGTACAAAGATTCAAATTTTAGGCTCGTGTTCGCCGGTTTCTCTGCCTGTTTCGCTATGTCCACTCAGCGAGTTCTACCCGCCTCGCACGTTACAAACAGATTCATTAATTAGATTCGTGTTTGCGGGTATTTCTGCCTGCATCGTTATGTCCTCTCAGCGGATTTTATCCGCTTCGCCGGCACACAGATTCAAAATTTAGGCTCGTGTTTGCGGGTGTCTCTGCCTGCATCGCTATGTCCACTCAGCAGATTCTATCGCTTTGCCCGTTACAAAAAGATTCATTAATTAGGCTAGTGTTTGCGGGTGTTTCTGCCTGCATCGTTATGTCCTCTCAGCGGATTTTATCCGCTTCGCCCGGTACAATTAGATTCAAATTTAAGCCTCGTGTTTGCGGGTGTCTCTGCCTGCATCGCTATGTCCACTCAGCGGATTCTATCCGCTTCGCCCGTTACAAACAGAATCATTAATTAGGCTCGTGTTTGCGGGTGTTTCTGCCTGCATCGTTATGTCCACTCAGCGGATTCTATCTGCTTCGCCCGTTACAAACAGATTCATTATTTAGGCTCGTGTTTGCGGGCGTTTCTGCCTGCATAGTTATGTCCTCTCAGCGGATTTTATCAGCTTCACCCGGTACAAAGATTCAAATTTTACGCTCGTGTTCGCGGGTTTCTCTGCCTGTATCGCTATGTCCACTCAGCGAATTCTACCCGCCTCGCAAGTTACAAACAGATTCATTAATTAGATTCGTGTTTGCGGGTGTTTCCGCCTGCATCGTTATAACCTCTCAGCGGATTTTATCCGCTTCGCCTGGTACAAATAGATTCCAATTTAAGGCCCGTGTTTGCGGGTGTCTCTGCCTGCATCGCTATGTTCACTCAGCGGATTCTATCCGCTTCGTCCGTTACAAACAGACTCATTAATTAGGCTCGTGTTTGCGGGTGTTTCTGCCTGCATCGTTATGTCCACTCAGCGGATTCTATCCGCTTCGCCCGTTACAAACAGATTCATTAAATAGGCTCGTGTTTGCGGGTGCCTGTGCCTGCATCGCTGTCCACTCAGCGGATTCTATCCGCTTCGCCCGTTACAAACAGATTCATAATTAGGCTCGTGTTTGCGGGCGTTTCTGCCTGCATAGTTATGTTCTCTCAGCGGATTTTATCAGCTTCACCCGGCACACAGATTCAAATTTTAGGCTCGTGTTTGCGGGTGTTTCTGCCTGCATCGTTATGTCCTCTCAGCGGATTTTATCCGCTTCGCCCGGTACAATTAGATTCAAATTTAAGCCTCGTGTTTGCGGGTGTCTCTGCCTGCATCGCTATGTCCACTCAGTGGATACTATCCGCTTCGCTCGTTACAAACAAATTCATAAATTCGGCTCATGCTTGCGGGTGTCTGTGCCTGAATCGCTATTTCCACTCAGCGGGTTCTATCTGCTTCGCCCGTTACAAACAGACTCATTAATTAGGCTGGTGTTTGCGGGTGTTTCTGCCTGCATCGTTATGTCCACTCAGCGGATTCTATCCGCTTCGCTCGTTACAAACAAATTCATAAATTAGGCTGGTGCTTGCGGGTGTTTGTGCCTGAATCGCTATTTCCACTCAGCGGGTTCTATCTGCTTCGCCCGTTACAAACAGATTCATTAATTAGGCTAGTGTTTGCGGGTGTTTCTGCCTGCGTCGATATGTCCTCTCAGCGGATTCTATCCGCTTCGCTCGTTACAAACAAATTCATAAATTAGGCTGGTGCTTGCGGGTGTTTGTGCCTGAATCGCTATTTCCACTCAGCGGGTTCTATCCGCTTCGCCCGGTACAAACAATTTCATAAATTAGGCTAGTGTTTCCGGGTGTTTCTGCCTGCATCGTTATGTCCACTCAGCGGATTCTATCCGCTTCCCTCGTTACAAACAAATTCATAAATTAGGCTCGTGTTTGCGGGTGTCGGTGCCTGAATCGCTATTTCCACTCAGCGGGTTCTATCTGCTTCGCCCGTTACAAACAGACTCATTAATTAGGCTGGTGTTTGCGGGTGTTTCTGCCTGAATCGTTATGTCCACTCAGCGGATTCTATCCGCTTCGCTCGTTACAAACAAATTCATAAATTAGGCTGGTGCTTGCGGATGTCTGTGCCTGAATCGCTATTCCACTCAGCGGGTTCTATCTGCTTCGCCCGTTACAAACAGATTCATTAATTAGGCTAGTGTTTGCGGGCGTTTCTGCCTGCATAGTTATGTCCTCTCAGCGGATTTTATCAGCTTCACCCGGTACAAAGATTCAAATTTTACGCTCGTGTTCGCGGGTTTCTCTGCCTGTATCGCTATGTCCACTCAGCGAATTCTACCCGCCTCGCAAGTTACAAACAAATTCATTAATTAGATTCGTGTTTGCGGGTGTTTCTGCCTGCATCGTTATAACCTCTCAGCGGATTTTATCCGCTTCGCCCGTTACAAACAGATTCATTAAATAGGCCCGTGTTTGCGGGTGTCTCTGCCTGCATCGCTATGTTCACTCAGCGGATTCTATCCGCTTCGTCCGTTACAAACAGACTCATTAATTAGGCTCGTGTTTGCGGGTGTTTCTGCCTGCATCGTTATGTCCACTCAGCGGATTCTATCCGCTTCGCCCGTTACAAACAGATTCAATAAATAGGCTCGTGTTTGCGGATGTCTGTGCCTGCATCGCTATGTCCACTCAGCGGATTCTATCCGCTTCGCCCGTTACAAACAGATTCATTAAATAGGCTCGTGTTTGCGGTTGTCTGTGCCTGTATCGCTATGTCCACTCAGCGAATTCTATCTGCTTCGCCCGTTACAAACAGATTCATTAATTAGATTCGTGTTTGCGGGTGTTTCTGCCTGCATCGTTATAACCTCTCAGCGGATTTTATCCGCTTCGCCTGGTACAAATAGATTCCAATTTAAGGCCCGTGTTTGCGGGTGTCTCTGCCTGCATCGCTATGTTCACTCAGCGGATTCTATCCGCTTCGTCCGTTACAAACAGACTCATTAATTAGGCTCGTGTTTGCGGGTGTTTCTGCCTGCATCGTTATGTCCACTCAGCGGATTCTATCCGCTTCGCCCGTTACAAACAGATTCATTAAATAGGCTCGCGTTTGCGGGTGTCTGTGCCTGCATCGCTATGTCCACTCAGCGGTTTCTATCTGCTTCGCCCGTTACAAACAGATTCATTAATTAGGCTCGTGTTTGCGGGTGTTTCTGCCTGCATCGTTATGTCCTCTCAGCGGATTTTATCCGCTTCGCCCGGTACCATTAGATTCAAATTTAAGCCTCGTGTTTGCGGGTGTCTCTGCCTGCATCGCTATGTCCACTCAGTGGATACTATCCGCTTCGCTCGTTACAAACAAATTCATAAATTCGGCTCATGCTTGCGGGTGTCTGTGCCTGAATCGCTATTTCCACTCAGCGGGTTCTATCTGCTTCGCCCGTTACAAACAGACTCAATAATTAGGCTGGTGTTTGCGGGTGTTTCTGCCTGCATCGTTATGTCCACTCAGCGGATTCTATCCGCTTCGCTCGTTACAAACAAATTCATAAACTAGGCTGGTGCTTGCGGGTGTCTGTGCCTGAATCGCTATTTCCACTCAGCGGGTTCTATCTGCTTCGCCCGTTACAAACAGATTCATTAATTAGGCTAGTGTTTGCGGGTGTTTCTGCCTGCATCGATATGTCCTCTCAGCGGATTCTATCCGCTTCGCTCGTTACAAACAAATTCATAAATTAGGCTGATGCTTGCGGGTGTCTGTGCCTGAATCGCTATTTCCACTCAGCGGGTTCTATCCGCTTCGCCCGGTACAAACAATTTCATAAATTACGCTCGTGTTTGCGGGTGTCGGTGCCTGAATCGCTATTTCCACTCAGCGGGTTCTATCAGCTTCGCCCGTTACAAACAGACTCATTAATTAGGCTAGTGTTTCCGGGTGTTTCTGCCTGCATCGTTATGTCCACTCAGCGGATTCTATCCGCTTCCCTCGTTACAAACAAATTCATAAATTAGGCTCGTGTTTGCGGGCGTTGGTGCCTGAATCGCTATTTCCACTCAGCGGGTTCTATCAGCTTCGCCCGTTACAAACAGATTCATTAATTAGGCTAGTGTTTGCGGGTGTTTCTGCCTGCATCGTTATGTCCTCTCAGGGGATTTTATCCGCTTTGCCCGGTACAAGTAGATTCAAAGTTAAGGCTCGTGTTTGCGGGTGTCTCTGCTTGCATCGCTATGTCCATTCAGTTGATTCTATCCGCTTTGTCCGTTACAAACAGATTCATTAATTAGGCTAGTGTTTGCGGGTGTTTCTGCCTGCATCGTTATGTCCGCCCAGCGGATTTTATCCGCTTCGCTCGTTACAAACAAATTCATAAACTAGGCTCGTGTTTGCGGGTGTCGGTGCCTGAATCGCTATTTCCACTCAGCGGGTTCTATCTGCTTCGCCCGTTACAAACAGACTCATTAATTAGGCTGGTGTTTGCGGGTGTTTCTGCCTGCATCGTTATGTCCACTCAGCGGATTCTATCCGCTTCGATCGTTACAAATAAATTCATAAATTAGGCTGGTGCTTGCGGGTGTCTGTGCCTGAATCGCTATTTCCACTCAGCGGGTTCTATCCGCTTCGCCCGGTACAAACAATTTCATAAATTAGGCTCGTGTTTGCGGGTGTCGGTGCCTGAATCGCTATTTCCACTCAGCGGGTTCTATCAGCTTCGCCCGTTACAAACAGACTCATTAATTAGGCTAGTGTTTCCGGGTGTTTCTGCCTGCATCGTTATGTCCACTCAGCGGATTCTATCCGCCTTGCTCGTTACAAACAAATTCATAAATTAGGCTCGTGTTTGCGGGTGTCGGTGCCTGAATCGCTATTTCCACTCAGAGGGTTCTATCTGCTTCGCCCGTTACAAACAGATCCATTAATTAGGCTAGTGTTTGCGGGTGTTTCTGCCTGCATCGATATGTCCTCTCAGCGGATTCTATCCGCTTCGCTCGTTACAAACAAATTCATAAATTAGGCTGGTGCTTGCGGGTGTCTGTGCCTGAATCGCTATTTCCACTCAGCGGGTTCTATCCGCTTCGCCCGGTACAAACAATTTCATAAATTAGGCTCGTGTTTGCGGGTGTCGGTGCCTGAATCGCTATTTCCACTCAGCGGGTTCTATCAGCTTCGCCCGTTACAAACAGACTCATTAATTAGGCTAGTGTTTCCGGGTGTTTCTGCCTGCATCGTTATGTCCACTCAGCGGATTCTATCCGCCTTGCTCGTTACCAACAAATTCATAAATTAGGCTCGTGTTTGCGGGTGTCGGTGCCTGAATCGCTATTTCCACTCAGCGGGTTCTATCAGCTTCGCCCGTTACAAACAGATTCATTAATTAGGCTAGTGTTTGCGGGTGTTTCTGCCTGCATCGTTATGTCCTCTCAGGGGATTTTATCCGCTTCGCCCGGTACAAGTAGATTCAAAGTTAAGGCTCGTGTTTGCGGGTGTTTCTGCTTGCATCGCTATGTCCATTCAGTTGATTCTATCCGCTTTTCCCGTTACAAACAGATTCATTAATTAGGCTAGTGTTTGCGGGTGTTTCTGCCTGCATCGTTATGTCCTCCCAGCGGATTTTATCCGCTTCGCCTGGTACAAATAGATTCCAATTCAAGGCTCGTGTTTGCAGGTGTCTCTGCCTGCATCGCTATGTCTACTCAGCGGATTCTATCCGCTTCGCCCGTTACAAACAGACTCATTAATTAGGCTCGTGATTGCGGGGGTTTCTGCCTGCATCGTTATATCCACTCAGCGGATTCTATCCGCTTCGCCCGTTACAAACAGACTCATTAATTAGGCTCGTGTTTGCGGGTGTCTGTGCCTGCATCGCTAGTTCCACTCAGCGGATTCTATCTGCTTCGCCCGTTACAAACAGATTCAATAATTAGGCTCGTGTTTGCGGGCGTTTCTGCCTGCATAGTTATGTCCTCTCAGCGGATTTTATCAGCTTCACCCGGTACAAAGATTCAAATTTTACGCTCGTGTTCGCGGGTTTCTCTGCCTGTATCGCTATTTCCACTCAGCGAATTCTACCCGCCTCGCACGTTACAAACAGATTCATTATTTAGACTCGTGTTTGCGGGTGTTTCTGCCTGCATCGTTATGTCCTCTCAGCGGATTTTATCCGCTTCGTCTGGTACAAAGAGATTCCAATTTAAGGCTCGTGTTTGCGGGTGTCTCTGCCTTCATCGCTATGTCCACTCAGCAGATTCTATCCGCTTTGCCCGTTACAAACAGACTCATTAACTAGGCTCGTGTTTGCGGGTGTTTCTGCCTGCATCATTATGTCCACTCAGCGGATTCTATCCGCTTCGCCCGTTACAAACAGATTCATTAATTAGGCTGGTGTTTGCAGGCGTTTCTGCCTGCTTAGTTATGTCCTCTCAGCGGATTTTATCAGCTTCACCCGGCACACAGATACAAATTTTAGGCTCGTGTTTGCGGGTGTCTCTGCCTGCATCGCTATGTCCGCTCAGCGGATTCAATCCGCTTTGCCCGTTACAAAAAGATTCATTAATTAGGCTAGTGTTTGCGGGTGTTTCTGCCTGCATCGTTATGTCCTCTCAGCGGATTTTATCCGCTTCGCCCGGTACAATTAGATTCAAATTTAAGCCTCATGTTTGCGGGTGTCTCTGCCTGCATCGCTATGTCCACTAAGTGGATTCTATCCGCTTCGCCCGTTACAAACAGACTCATTAATTAGGCTCGTGTTTGCGGGTGTTTCTGCCTGCATCGTTATGTCCACTCAGCGGATTCTATCCGCTTCGCACGTTACAAACAAATTCATAAATTAGGCTCGTGTTTGCGGGTGTCTGTGCCTGAATCGCTATTTCCACTCAGCGGGTTCTATCTGCTTCGCCGTTACAAACAGATTCATTAATTATGCTAGTGTTTGCGGGTGTTTCTGCCTGCATCGTTATGTCCTCTCAGGGGATTTTATCCGCTTCGCCCGGTACAAACAAATTCATAAATTAGGCTCGTGTTTGCGGGTGTCGGTGGCTGAATCGCTATTTCTACTCAGCGGGTTCTATCAGCTTCGCCCGTTACAAACAGATTCATTAATTAGGCTAGTGTTTGCGGGTGTTTCTGCTTGCATCGCTATGTCCATTCAGTTGATTCTATCCGATTTGCCCGTTACAAACAGATTCATTAATTAGGCTAGTGTTTGCGGGTGTTTCTGCCTGCATCGTTATGACCTCTCAGCGGATTTTATCCGCTTCGCCTGGTACAAATAGATTCCAATTTAGGGCTCGTGTTTGCGGGTGTCTCTGCCTGCATCGCTATGTCCACTCAGCGGATTCTATCCGCTTCGCCCGTTACAAACAGACTCATTAATTAGGCTCGTGTTTGCGGGTGTTTTTGCCTGCATCTTTATGTCCACTCAGCGGATTCTATCCGCTTCAACCGTTACAAACAGATTCATTAAATCGGCTCTTGTTTGCGGGTGTCTGTGCCTGCATCGCTATGTCCACTCAGCGGATTCTATCTGCTTCGCCCGTTACAAACAGATTCATTAATTAGGCTCGTGTTTGCGGGTGTTTCTGCCTGCATCGTTATGTCCTCTCAGCGGATTTTATCCGCTTCGCCCGGTACAATTAGATTCAAATTTAAGCCTCATGTTTGCGGGTGTCTCTGCCTGCATCGCTATGTCCACTAAGTGGATTCTATCCGCTTCGCCCGTTACAAACAGACTCATTAATTAGGCTCGTGTTTGCGGGTGTTTCTGCCTGCATCGTTATGTCCACTCAGCGGATTCTATCCGCTTCGCACGTTACAAACAAATTCATAAATTAGGCTCGTGTTTGCGGGTGTCTGTGCCTGAATCGCTATTTCCACTCAGCGGGTTCTATCTGCTTCGCCGTTACAAACAGATTCATTAATTAGGCTAGTGTTTGCGGGTGTTTCTGCCTGCATCGTTATGTCCTCTCAGGGGATTTTATCCGCTTCTCCCGGTACAAACAAATTCATAAATTAGGCTCGTGTTTGCGGGTGTCGGTGCCTGAATCGCTATTTCTACTCAGCGGGTTCTATCAGCTTCGCCCGTTAAAAACAGATTCATTAATTAGGCTTGTGTTTGCGGGTGTTGGTGCCTGAATCGCTATTCCCACTCAGCGGGTTCTATCAGCTTCGCCCGTTACAAACAGATTCATTAATTAGGCTAGTGTTTGCGGGTGTTTCTGCTTGCATCGCTATGTCCATTCAGTTGATTCTATCCGATTTGCTCGTTACAAACAGATTCATTAATTAGGCTAGTGTTTGCGGGTGTTTCTGCCTGCATCATTATGTCCTCTCAGCGGATTTTATCCGCTTCGCCTGGTACAAATAGATTCCAATTTAGGGCTCGTGTTTGCGGGTGTCTCTGCCTGCATCGCTATGTCCTCTCAGCGGATTCTATCCGCTTCGCCCGTTACAAACAGACAAATTAATTAGGCTCGTGTTTGCGGGTGTTTCTGCCTGCATCTTTATGTCCACTCAGCGGATTCTATCCGCTTCAACCGTAACAAACAGATTCATTAAATCGGCTCTTGTTTGCGGGTGTCTGTGTCTGCATTGCTATGTCCACTCAGCGGATTCTATCTGCTTCGCCCGTTACAAACAGATTCATTAATTAGGCTCGTGTTTGCGGGAGTTTCTGCCTGCATAGTTATGTCCTCTCAGCGGATTTTATCAGCTTCACCCGGCACACAGATTCAAATTTTAGGCTCGTGTTTGCGGGTGTCTCTGCCTGCATCGCTATGTCCACTCAGCGGATTCTATCCGCTTTGCCCGTTACAAAAAGATTCATTAATTAGGCTAGTGTTTGCGGGTGTTTCTGCCTGCATCGTTATGTCCTCTCAGCTGATTTTATCCGCTTCGCCCGGTACAATTAGAGTCAAATTTAAGCCTCGTGTTTGCGGGTGTCTCTGCCTGCATCGCTATGTCCCATCAGTGGATTCTATCCTCTTCGCCCGTTACAAACAGACTCATTAATTAGGCTCGTGTTTTCGGGTGTTTCTGCCTGCATTGCTATGTCCACTCAGCGGATTCTATCTGCTTCGCCCGTTACAAACAGATTCATTAATTAGGCTCGTGTTTGCGGGAGTTTCTGCCTGCATAGTTATGTCCTCTCAGCGGATTTTATCAGCTTCACCCGGCACACAGATTCAAATTTTAGGCTCGTGTTTGCGGGTGTCTCTGCCTGCATCGCTATGTCCACTCAGCGGATTCTATCCGCTTTGCCCGTTACAAAAAGATTCATTAATTAGGCTAGTGTTTGCGGGTGTTTCTGCCTGCATCGTTATGTCCTCTCAGCTGATTTTATCCGCTTCGCCCGGTACAATTAGAGTCAAATTTAAGCCTCGTGTTTGCGGGTGTCTCTGCCTGCATCGCTATGTCCCATCAGTGGATTCTATCCCCTTCGCCCGTTACAAACAGACTCATTAATTAGGCTCGTGTTTGGGGGTGTTTCTGCCTGCATCGTTATGTCCACTCAGCGGATTCTATCCGCTTCGCTCGTTACAAACAATTTCATAAATTAGGCTCGTGTTTGCGGGTTTCTGTGCCTGAATCGCTATTTCCACTCAGCGGGTTCTATCTGCTTCGCCCGTTACAAACAGATTCATTAATTAGGCTAGTGTTTGCGGGTGTTTCTGCCTGCATCGTTATGTCCTCTCAGGGGATTTTATCCGCTTCGCCCGGTACAAACAAATTCATAAATTAGGCTCGTGTTTGCGGGTGTCGGTGCCTGAATCGCTATTTCCACTCAGCGGGTTCTATCAGCTTCGCCCGTTACAAACAGATTCATTAAATAGGCTAGTGTTTGCGGGTGTTTCTGCCTGCATCGTTATGTCCTCTCAGCGGATTTTTTCCGCTTCGCCTGGTACAAATAGATTCAAATTTAAGGCTCGTGTTTGCGGGTGTTTCTACCTGCATCTTATGTCCACTCAGCGGATTCTATCCGCTTCGCCCGTTACAAACAGATTCATTAATTAGGCTCGTGTTTGCGGGTGTCTGTGCCTGCATCGCTATGTCCACTCAGTGGATTCTATCTGCTTCGCCCGTTACAAACAGATTCATTATTTAGGCTCGTGTTTGCGGGTGTCTGTGCCTGCATCGCCATTTCCACTCAGCGGTTGCTATCTGCTTCGCCCGTTACAAACAGATTCAAATTTAAGGCTCGTGTTTGCGGGTGTCTCTGCCTGCATCGCTATGTCCATTCAGTTGATTCTATCCACTTTGCCCGTTACAAACAGACTCATTAATTAGGCTCGTGTTTTCGGGTGTTTCTGCCTGCATCTTTATGTCCACTCAGCGGATTCTATCCGCTTCAACCGTTACAAACAGATTCATTAAATCGGCTCTTGTTTGCGGGTGTCTGTGCCTGCATTGCTATGTCCACTCAGCGGATTCTATCTGCTTCGCCCGTTACAAACAGATTCATTAATTAGGCTCGTGTTTGCGGGAGTTTCTGCCTGCATAGTTATGTCCTCTCAGCGGATTTTATCAGCTTCACCCGGCACACAGATTCAAATTTTAGGCTCGTGTTTGCGGGTGTCTCTGCCTGCATCGCTATGTCCACTCAGCGGATTCTATCCGCTTTGCCCGTTACAAAAAGATTCATTAATTAGGCTAGTGTTTGCGGGTGTTTCTGCCTGCATCGTTATGTCCTCTCAGCTGATTTTATCCGCTTCGCCCGGTACAATTAGAGTCAAATTTAAGCCTCGTGTTTGCGGGTGTCTCTGCCTGCATCGCTATGTCCCATCAGTGGATTCTATCCCCTTCGCCCGTTACAAACAGACTCATTAATTAGGCTCGTGTTTGGGGGTGTTTCTGCCTGCATCGTTATGTCCACTCAGCGGATTCTATCCGCTTCGCTCGTTACAAACAATTTCATAAATTAGGCTCGTGTTTGCGGGTTTCTGTGCCTGAATCGCTATTTCCACTCAGCGGGTTCTATCTGCTTCGCCCGTTACAAACAGATTCATTAATTAGGCTAGTGTTTGCGGGTGTTTCTGCCTGCATCGTTATGTCCTCTCAGGGGATTTTATCCGCTTCGCCCGGTACAAACAAATTCATAAATTAGGCTCGTGTTTGCGGGTGTCGGTGCCTGAATCGCTATTTCCACTCAGCGGGTTCTATCAGCTTCGCCCGTTACAAACAGATTCATTAAATAGGCTAGTGTTTGCGGGTGTTTCTGCCTGCATCGTTATGTCCTCTCAGCGGATTTTTTCCGCTTCGCCTGGTACAAATAGATTCAAATTTAAGGCTCGTGTTTGCGGGTGTTTCTACCTGCATCTTATGTCCACTCAGCGGATTCTATCCGCTTCGCCCGTTACAAACAGATTCATTAATTAGGCTCGTGTTTGCGGGTGTCTGTGCCTGCATCGCTATGTCCACTCAGTGGATTCTATCTGCTTCGCCCGTTACAAACAGATTCATTATTTAGGCTCGTGTTTGCGGGTGTCTGTGCCTGCATCGCCATTTCCACTCAGCGGTTGCTATCTGCTTCGCCCGTTACAAACAGATTAAAATTTTAGGCTCGTGTTTGCGGGTGTCTCTGCCTGCATCGCTATGTCCACTCAGCGGATTCTATCCGCTTTGCCCGTTACAAAAAGATTCATTAATTAGGCTAGTGTTTGCGGGTGTTTCTGCCTGCATCGTTATGTCCACTCAGCGGATTCTATCCGCTTCGCTCGTTACAAACAAATTCATAAATTAGGCTCGTGTTTGCGGGTGTCTGTGCCTGAATCGCTATTTCCACTCAGCGGGTTCTATCTGCTTCGCCCGTTACAAACAGATTCATTAATTAGGCTAGTGTTTGCGGGTGTTTCTGCCTGCATCGTTATGTCCACTCAGCGGATTCTATCCGCTTCGCTCGTTACAAACAAATTCATAAATTAGGCTCGTGTTTGCGGGTGTCTGTGCCTGAATCGCTATTTCCACTCAGCGGGTTCTATCTGCTTCGCCCGTTACAAACAGATTCATTAATTAGGCTAGTGTTTGCGGGTGTTTCTGCCAGCATCGTTATGTCCTCTCAGCGTATTTTATCCTTTTCGCCCGGTACAAGTAGATTCAAATTTAAGGCTCGTGTTTGCGGGTGTCTCTGCCTGCATCGCTATGTCCATTCAGTTGATTCTATCCACTTTGCCCGTTACAAACAGATTCATTAATTAGGCTCGTGTTTGCGGGCGTTTCTGCCTTCATAGTTATGTCCTCTCAGCGGATTTTATCAGCTTCAACCGGTACAAAGATTCAAATTTTACGCTCGTGTTCGCGGTTTTCTCTGCCTGTATCGCTATGTCCACTCAGCGAAATCTACCCGCCTCGCACGTTACAAACAGATTCAATATTTAGATTCGTGTTTGCGGGTGTTTCTTCCTGCATCGTTATGTCCTCTCAGCGGATTTTATCCGCTTCGCCTGGTACAAATAGATTCCAATTTAAGGCTTGTGTTTGCCGGTGTCTCTGCCTGCATCGCTATGTCCACTCAGCGGATTCTATCCGCTTCGCCCGTTACAAACAGATTCATTAATTAGGCTCGTGTTTGCGTGTGTCTGTGCCTGCATCGCTATGTCCACTCAGCGGATTCTATCTGCTTCGCCCGTTACAAACGGATTCATTAATTAGGCTCGTGTTTGCGGGCGTTTCTGCCTGCATAGTTATGTCCTCTCAGCGGATTTTATCAGCTTCAGCCGGCATACAGATTCAAATTTTAGGCTCGTGTTTGCGGGTGTCTCTGCCTGCATCGCTATGTTCACTCAGCGGATTCTATCCGCTTTGCCCGTTAAAATAACATTCATAAATTAGGCTAGTGTTTGCGGGTGTTTCTGCCTGCATCTTTATGTCCTCTCAGCGGATTTTATCCGCTTCGCCCGGTACAATTAGATTCAAATTTAAGCCTCGTGTTTGCGGGTGTCTCTGCCTGCATCGCTATGTCCACTCAGTGGATTCTATCCGCTTCGCCCGTTACAAACAGACTCATTAATTGGGCTCGTGTTTGCGAGTGTTTCTGCCTGCATCGTTATGTCCACTCAGCGTATTTTATCCGCTTCGCCCGGTACAAGTAGATTCAAATTTAAGGCTCGTGTTTGCGGGTGTCTCTGCCTGCATCGCTATGTCCATTCAGTTGATTCTATCCACTTTGCCCGTTACAAACAGATTCATTAATTAGGCTCGTGTTTGCGGGCGTTTCTGCTTTCATAGTTATGTCCTCTCAGCGGATTTTATCAGCTTCAACCGGTACAAAGATTCAAATTTTACGCTCGTGTTCGCGGTTTTCTCTGCCTGTATCGCTATGTCCACTCAGCGAAATCTACCCGCCTCGCACGTTACAAACAGATTCAATATTTAGATTCGTGTTTGCGGGTGTTTCTTCCTGCATCGTTATGTCCTCTCAGCGGATTTTATCCGCTTCGCCTGGTACAAATAGATTCCAATTTAAGGCTTGTGTTTGCCGGTGTCTCTGCCTGCATCGCTATGTCCACTCAGCGGATTCTATCGTCTTCGCCCGTTACAAACAGATTCATTAATTAGGCTCGTGTTTGCGTGTGTCTGTGCCTGCATCGCTATGTCCACTCAGCGGATTCTATCTGCTTCGCCCGTTACAAACGGATTCATTAATTAGGCTCGTGTTTGCGGGCGTTTCTGCCTGCATAGTTATGTCCTCTCAGCGGATTTTATCAGCTTCAGCCGGCATACAGATTCAAATTTTAGGCTCGTGTTTGCGGGTGTCTCTGCCTGCATCGCTATGTTCACTCAGCGGATTCTATCCGCTTTGCCCGTTAAAATAACATTCATAAATTAGGCTAGTGTTTGCGGGTGTTTCTGCCTGCATCTTTATGTCCTCTCAGCGGATTTTATCCGCTTCGCCCGGTACAATTAGATTCAAATTTAAGCCTCGTGTTTGCGGGTGTCTCTGCCTGCATCGCTATGTCCACTCAGTGGATTCTATCCGCTTCGCCCGTTACAAACAGACTCATTAATTGGGCTCGTGTTTGCGAGTGTTTCTGCCTGCATCGTTATGTCCACTCAGCGGATTCTATCCGCTTCGCCCGTTACAAACAGATTCATTAATTAGGCTCGTGTTTGCGGGTGTCGGTGCCTGAATCGCTATTTCCACTCAGCGGGTTTTATCAGCTTCGCCCGTTACAAACAGATTCATTAATTAGGCTAGTGTTTGCGGTTGTTTCTGCCTGCATCGTTATGTCCTCTCAGGGGATTTTATCCGCTTTGCCCGGTACAAGTAGATTCAAAGTTAAGGCTCGTGTTTGCGGGTGTCTCTGCTTGCATGGCTATGTCCATTCAGCTGATTCTATCCGCTTTGCCCGTTACAAACAGATTCATTAATTAGGCTAGTGTTTGCGGGTCTTTCTGCCTGCATCGTTATGTCCTCTCAGTGGATTTTATCCGCTTTGCCTGGTACAAATAGATTCCAATTTAAGGCTCGTGTTTGTGGGTGTCTCTGCCTGCATCGCTATGTCCACTCAGCGGATTCTATCCGCTTCGCCCGTTACAAACATACTCATTAATTAGGATCGTGTTTGCGGGTGTTTCTGCCTGCATCGTTATGTCCACTCAGCGGATTCTGTCCGCTTCGCCCGTTACAAACAGATTCATTATTTAGGCTCGTGTTTGCGGGTGTCTGTGCCTGCATCGCTATGTCCACTCAGCGGATTCTATCTGCTTCGCCCGTTACAAACAGATTCATTAATTAGGCTCGTGTTTGCGGGCGTTTCTGCCTGCATCGTTATGTCCTCTCAGCGTATTTTATCCGCTTTGCCCGGTACAATTAGATTCATTAATTAGACTAGTGTTTGCGGGTGTTTCTGCCTGCATCGTTATGTCCTCTCAACGGATTTTATCCGCTTCGCCCGGTACAATAAAATTCAAATTTAAGCCTCGTGTTTGCGGGTGTCTCTGCCTGCATCGCTATGTCCACTCAGTGGATTCTATCCGCTTCGCCCGTTACAAACAGACTCATTAATTAGGCTAGTGTTTGCGGGTGTTTCTGCCTGCATCGTTATGTCCTCTCAGCGGATTTTATCCGCTTCGCCCGGTACAATTAGATTCAAATTTAAGCCTCGTGTTTGCGGGTGTCTCTGCCTGCATCGCTATGCCCACTCAGTGGATTCTATCCGCTTTGCCCGTTACAAACAGACTCATTAATTAGGCTAGTGTTTGCGGGTGTTTCTGCCTGCATCGTTATGTCCTCTCAGCGGATTTTATCCGCTTCGCCCGGTACAATTAGATTCAAATTTAGGCCTCGTGTTTGCGGGTGTCTCTGCCTGCATCGCTATGTCCACTCAGTGGATTCTATCCGCTTCGCCTGTTACAAACAGACTCATTAATTAGGCTCGTATTTGCGGGTGTTTCAGCCTGCATCGTTATGTCCACTCAGCGGATTCTATCCGCTTTGCCCGTTACAATAAGATTCATTAATTAGGCTAGTGTTTGCGGGTGTTTCTGCCTGCATCGTTATGTCCTCTCAGCGGATTTTATCAGCTTCAGCCGGCATACAGATTCAAATTTTAGGCTCGTGTTTGCGGGTGTCTCTGCCTGCATCGCTATGTCCACTCAGCGGATTCTATCCGCTTTGCCCGTTACAATAAGATTCATTAATTAGGCTAATGTTTGCGGGTGTTTCTGCCTGCATCGTAATGTCCTCTCAGCGGATTTTATCCGCTTCGCCCGGTACAATTAGATTCAAATTAAAGCCTCGTGTTTGCGGGTGTCTCTGCCTGCATCGCTATGTCCACTCAGTGGATTCTATCCGCTTCGCCCGTTACAAACAGACTCATTAATTAGGCTAGTGTTTGCGGGTGTTTCTGCCTGCATCGTTATGTCCTCTCAGCGGATTTTATCCGCCTCGCCCGGTACAATTAGATTCAAATTTAAACCTCGTGTTTGCGGGTGTCTCTGCCTGCATCGCTATGCCCACTCAGTGGATTCTATCCGCTTTGCCCGTTACAAACAGACTCATTAATTAGGCTAGTGTTTGCGGGTGTTTCTGCCTGCATCGTTATGTCCTCTTAGCGGATTTCATCCGCTTCGCCCGGTACAATTAGATTCAAATTTAGGCCTCGTGTTTGCGGGTGTCTCTGCCTGCATCGCTATGTCCACTCAGTGGATTCTATCCGCTTCGCCTGTTACAAACAGACTCATTAATTAGGCTCGTGTTTGCGGGTGTTTCTGCCTGCATCGTTATGTCCACTCAGCGGATTCTATCCGCTTTGCCCGTTACAATAAGATTCATTAATTAGGCTAGTGTTTGCGGGTGTTTCTGCCTGCATCGTTATGTCCTCTCAGTGGATTTTATCAGCTTCAGCCGGCATACAGATTCAAATTTTAGGCTCGTGTTTGCGGGTGTCTCTGCCTGCATCGCTATGTCCACTCAGTGGATTCTATCCGCTTCGCCCGTTACAAACAGACTCATTAATTAGGCTAGTGTTTGCGGGTGTTTCTGCCTGCATCGTTATGTCCTCTCAGCGGATTTTATCCGCTTCGCCCGGTACAATTAGATTCAAATTTAAGCCTCGTGTTTGCGGGTGTCTCTGCCTGCATCGCTATGTCCACTCAGTGGATTCTATCCGCTTCGCCCGTTACAAACAGACTCATTAATTAGGCTCGTGTTTGCGGGTGTTTCTGCCTGCATCGTTATGTCTACTCAGCGGATTCTATCCGCTTCGCTTGTTACAAACAAATTCATAAATTAGGCTCGTGTTTGCGGGTGTCTGTGCCTGAATCGCTATTTCCACTCAGCGGGTTCTATCTGCCTCGCCCGTTACAAACAGATTCATTAATTAGTTTCGTGTTTGCGGGTGTTTCTGCCTGCATCGTTATGTCTACTCGGCGGATTTTATCCACTGAGCGCGTTAAAATTAGATTCAATAATTAGGCTTTAGTTTGCGGTTGAGAGTGGTAATTTATGGTGCGTTTGCGGATCAGTGTAGTGGTAATTTGGACGTCACCCCACGTAAGGGAGCGCACTGGGCTGGAAGTAGTTTGACACCAGTTGAGAGTTTTGTACCTGAAAGTCTCAGGGATATGGTTAGATCTCCTGCTTTCGTTTTCTTTGCATCTTGAAAAATTGATCAATTTTTATGAACGTTGTAAGGATAAAATAATTCTTTTTGCAACGTGCTAGGACTTTGTTCATCGAGTTTTTGTTGTTGTATCTTTGCCTACATATAAAAAATATTGTTGGTTAATTGGATCTCTTTCCAATGTCAATTATGTTGCCCTGTTTAGAAATGCTCAAATCATGCAAAGATTGTGGAAGTCCTAAACGAAGACAAACGTATATTCAGTGAACTTCTTCGAGTCTAAAAGAAAACAGTACAGGATTGCAATCAAAAATTGGAAAGCCAGCTACAACATTTCAAAGAGATTGTCAGCATGTGATTTTTCACTGGTTTTGTACAAGTTTTCGCTCATAAGCACTTCACAAATGTTCGACTTTAATCTTCAAATATGCATTTCGAAATTATTTGGCTGTTGAGATCTTGAAGTTTATTTTGATATGGGTTGTTTTCTGGATTAAAAAAAAACAAATTCTTATATAGTTTTTTGACTGTTAGAAAGAACTCAAGAAATTAGATGACTCTGTGGACAAGGAGACTAGTGAAGTGCTACCTAGTTTCTATGAAGACGTTGATATTGACAATCTTCCTGTACCCTCAACTCCCGATGAGTACATAAGAGTAGTAAGAACAGGATTTTGGGGAGAAACGGGTCTTGAGCGAGAACCAATTTTTCCAACGAGAGAAAGCGAGGTGCGGAAACCCTTGAAGACACTAAACGCTCATCACGGCAAAAAGTTGTTACGGAAATTTTAGCAGCTTTCAAATTTTACAAAAAATTGGATTTTATTGGTTTTCTCTGTCTTCCCCAAACGAAGAGCTGAAATTGTTAAGGTTTTTCGTATGTTCAAGGGCTTGTGAAGAAACATTTCCCCACTCGTCTGTGGCCTGAGGCTTACAACGACGCCCGTTCGTCTGCGAATAGACCGGTTATGGATGCAGTGCGGTACAGAAAAAGGAAATCTGACCCATTCTGGTGCACACAAATGAAACAAAAGGCAATGTCTAAGAGATACAAGCAGACAAAAAGATGACCGAGTGAAGAGTCGGACGGCCAAAAATTAAGCAATGCACAAATTGATGAGAGTGATTCTGAGCCAGGAAATGTTGAATAAAGCCCTTAAAGTCTTTGTTAAAATTTTCTATTTGATTTGATGACTTGATATTTTGTGCTGTTATTAGAATCTGATTAATAGCCGCGAAGCAATAGCTGAGGCTGTTATTGTTCTTCTCTTGTTTTTTTTGCGTGTGTGACGTTATTTTTCACCCTTAGGTGAGCGAGTGTTTCTGGTCACACGTGATTTTCCACACTCTCACAAATGACTTCCTCGTTATTAAATTGACATTTCTTTAATTTAAAGAGATAAGGTAAAGTGAGTGTATGAAACTCTACTTGAAGGTTACTATAGAGCAGCTAATAGGGGCAGTAAATTATACAGATACATAATTAAAATTTAACATCTCAGTCCTTATTCGCGCGGCTATTTTCCGGCAATCTGCCAGCTATGTTTCGTTTTCTATTGTTCATTGAATTTTTTATTGACTCTAAATGCAGAAAACATTACCATTCCATCTAATGGCTACCTTAGATTTTTAGATTGATTATATTTGACTCATTGTTCGTTTATTTTTCAAACTGTTAGTATTATGCATCAATTTCATCAATTTGACACTGAAAAATTTAAAGTGGTTAAAAAGTTAAAATTTGGATTGATTCTAAACATTTTGAAAATTTTGGTTTCTCTATTTTGTTGCAAGTACAATCAAATATAGTAAAATAATTGAAAAGTTTTTAGATTGTTGAAAATGAAACCGCCTTCGAGAACTGATCGCAAGAAAAGCAGCAACCTATTTGATTTGGAGGCCAAAAGAGAGGACAGTATCCGATCCAGTATTTTAGCTAATAACACGGCGTGGCTCTTCGTTGACAATAAAGAGCTGATTTTGCTTACTGTAAGCAGCTTTAAATGGCCGCCCAAGAAAAAGCCATCTGAAAAACTAAGTCTAATCGAAGGTGATACCTTCGACCTGTGATTCAAAGATGGAAACGTGCCCTGTCGTTTTTTGGTAAAAGAAAACAAGAAAAAAGTTGAGCAACTCGTGAACAGCTATCAGCAGGAGCTAGATGCAGGTAAACGGCCATCTGAATTGCGAAAAACAGTGCTAGCTACTTCTAAGGCACCTGTTGTCTATGAGGTTAATTTCTTGTGTCGAGGACGTGCACCCGTGATGAACAGTACCGTAGTCTCTCTTGGTAAACCAGCAGGCGTCGAAAAGTCAAAAGCCTCCAATTCTGCGTCATCTCAATCAGTCATTTCAGCAAAGAAAAATAACAATACGGTAAAATGTGACTCTTTTATTAACTAATTACAAACGGCATCTTAGAGATTGTAAAAGACCTCTTTAAATTTGTCGAAAACTATGAGTGACTGGTTAACGGTAGAAGGACAAACTGATAAATGTCGTTGCTGTGCTTTGAAACATTTGCCCTTTTTTAGCCTGAGCCCAATCTTTCTCAAATTCCTACTGCGACCACCAGCTCAAGCACACTTCCAACCATTGCAGACAACGCAGTCGATTGTGGGCCAAATTGCCGTCTTCTCCAGAAATACCTAGATGGGCATAATGTAGAGATGAATAGTTGGATGAAAGCATTTGAGGAGCTGAAGAAAGTGGACGAAAAAGGACGGGCAAACATATGCGCAAGAATTGACGCTAAGGTACCCCATCGCTCATTTAATTTTTTTTGCTACTTTTTATGAAATGAACCTTACTTGCTAGCGTTTTTCAAAAGATCTCAAACTCTCAAACATTATAGAAGCTTAAGTTCTTGTGAATAAATTTCACATGGTTGGTTACCTGTAAATGTTTAGGCTACCCAATTGAAAGAAACTCGCCTCTTGGATATTCATGGGTTCCGAAGTATCAATGAATATCCTTCGCGGAGAGCAGGTATCACATCAGTCATGCACAACGGTGAAAACTTTATGACGACTCACGTTGGCTCAGATGTCGGAAAGCTGGGTAGAGCATTGTTTGAGAAGCTGTTTCCGGAAAATGAGCGTCGAA
The DNA here is from genome assembly GCF_964194025.1 of Convolutriloba macropyga. Taxonomy (NCBI): domain Eukaryota; kingdom Metazoa; phylum Xenacoelomorpha; order Acoela; family Convolutidae; genus Convolutriloba; species Convolutriloba macropyga. The sequence goes on along the minus strand of NC_134468.1, from coordinate 36,478,584 downwards.
ATGTCATTCTAGCACCAAAATACATGAGGCTGATCGTAGAATTGAAGCTCCCAGTGAAATTCTCGACAAGTTTTCGAGTATGTTTTTAAAATTAGACATGAAGCCTTCTTTTCCATTAGCATTTTAAAAAATCCCTCTTGCGCGTTATTGGCATTTTAAAAAAATCCCTCTGGCGCGTTAAAATTTTAAACCTGCAAAAACCAGCACTTCAAGACAAGAGGTAATCGGCATAGAAGTTAATAAAAGATTGTCTTCTTGCTTTCAGAGGTTGTGCAGCAGAATTACCCTGACACTCCTGGGCTCGCTTTCGAGAAAGCCAGAAGATCGGCAAATCAATACGGCAAGGATTGCTGAGGCCGACATTCCAGCTTAGACAAAAATTAGTGAGGATTTTGCCTAAAACGCGAGCGTTCTGCCTGAAAATGTCCTTTTTCACTAAGGAGTGCTGTTTTACCTTTGAATTGTTCTCGAACGAGCTTTGTTGCAATTATTGTAAACGTGTTGGTCTTTATGCAAAAATTTTGCTTGAAAGTTTTGATTTTTTGAGTGACTTTTACGCCCATGACTTTCTGCGTTTTAAGTGATCATAATTTCTCTCATTCAAAAATTCAAGTTGCTAACTTCATTTGGCGGCAAATTAGTGCTGAAAGTCAAATGATAAATGCGCCAAAATTTATGTCAATTTTTCACTTTAAATCCTAACTTTAACAGAATTTAATAAATTGGAGTTTGATAAATCTTAATAGCGGTATTTATTAAACTCTAATGATCAGGCTTCAATTTGTAATTGATTAGAGCTCCCACTAGTTGTTCGAGAGCATTTCTCCCGACGTTAGTCGGTTATGTTTAGTGAAATTTAACTAACCTTTTGAAACTTTCTTATATAGTCTCCCGACGTTAGTCGGTTATGTTTTGTGAACTTGAACTAACTTTTTGTAACTTTTTTAGATCCAGTTTGTTTACTTTGTTTAAACATTGGCTGTTTTGCCAGCGTAAGAAAGTTTGTTTTGTCTATTGATCTTGAATTAAACAGTTTATTAAAACAATGATTACGTTTCCATAAAAGAACTTGTTTGAACAGTTTTTCGAAATTATCTCTATGAGGGCATAACGTAACCACTTGTTAAAATTTTCAAGTGACATGATTACATGCGAAAATTTTGTGATTGCGAATGGACAAGTTGTGCGTCAAGTTTTAAGCAGTTTTAATGTCTGTCCTCAAATGATGCTGCCCTTGAACAGCTTCGAACAGTTCGAGAGCCGCATGAAATTCCACAAACAGCTTTCAAAGGCTTATTTTTCGTTAAAAGAACTATGTGAGCTTTGTATTGTATCAGGGTTTAAAATCTTGCCCGACAACTATGGCGGCTGTGGCCTCTTCAACAAAACGTGAAAGGTATTAAAACCTTCATTGCAACCCCTTAGACCTTTTCCAGTGGGCCCAATTGAAACTGTTCCTGTTGAACTGCAAAATGAGATGTCCAATTTGTCTGTAATGCGTAGCGAGCTTGAGCAGGATGAAGTAGTACTGCTTGGCCCCATTCGTTTCGCAAATCACTCTTGTTCGCCTAATACGAAGTTTTTCTTAGGATAAACAAGTTCTTTTCTCTCCCATAACAAGTGCGTGTTTCTTCAAGTAATAGACTCCATAGGGCTTGGTGAAGAAATAACTGTGAGTTACGGATCAAACTACTTCAAAGACGGTAGTCTTAAATGCAGGTGCCCACATAAGGAAAAGCACGTACCGCTAAACCGAGAAAATTTAGAACCAATGACTTCTCGATACCAAAGTCCTGATGTCCCCAGTCAGCTGACATTTTCGTCAATTACCACAAGCGCAAGGGATCTGGTGAGAGTAGTGCCAACTACACTGCAAGTCAGTCTAGCATTGGTACACCGACTGATTGTGAACTTTCGGCAAAAAGAAAATTTAGACATCAACGGAAAAGGCGGGTCAAAAGAAGAATTTTAGAAGGTTGGAGTCGCGAAATCAGAACCTTCATACATCTGATAGATGCCACTCGCTCTTCGGAAGTTGAAACTGAGGAAACAGACACACAAGTGATTTGGCAATGATCTGCTGACAATTACCTTGAAATTGAAGCCTCTTTTGAACCCGAACCTGAATTTGACCTCCCAATTGGAGAAGAATCTGAGGTGACCTCCAATGGTTATGACGAAGATGATCTTGATGACAGTGATGGCAATGATGTGGCAGAAAGAATTTATCAGTTTTCTTCGAATCCGTTAACTTGTAACTCGAATGTAACTGTTCATAATGCGTCAATGGGTTTATTTGCAGTTGCTGCTCGACATTGTCTATCCGACAAAGTTTTGTTCGATCTGCTGAAATGGCAAAAAATTATTCATCCCCACGACAATGTGCCTACTCCCTATTTTATAAAAAGTGAAACCAAGAAATTAACTACGTGAAGGCCACAGAAAAAATGCCAGCGGAGAAGTTATTTTTCTTAACTTTGCAGAAAAACTAAAGGAGAACGAAGAAAAGTACATCAACGAAATTGTAGATTACGCTAACCCAGAAACCGAAACGGATCTCAAGCTAACCAATTTCGATGACCAGACAATCAACGTGAAACTCATTTTAAAAATAGATTGAGTTGAAGTTCGAAGGTCAAGGGATTGCTCAGCCTACCCTGTTTGGGTTGCTCTTGCTGATCTTCCCCCAAAATTAAGAGCTTCATTTGACAACATCTTTCTTTGCTCATTGTGGTACGGAAAAAGAAAAGTTTTCTGGGACCCTATATTTGAACACCACAGATCTGAACTTGCAAAACCCCAGAACACACTTTTTTACAAAGGGAGATTTTACATAATCAGTTTTACAACAATTTTTCTCTTGGTAGACCTTGTTTGCAGGCTTGTTTTGAATATGAAAAAATTCAATTGCTATTAAGGCTGCGGTCTTTGTAACATGGGAGGGTTTCAAAGATTTCAGGAACTCACTCTTATCCAAACAGTAAACCTTTCAATGCGGAACCCTGCTGAGCATCATAGTCTTGTTATGCAGGCTGAGAGTGGAAGTGTTGAGAAAAGAAAGTCGAGGAAGCAGAAAAACCCAGAGACGGACACACTAGGCGTTAAAGGACGCTCTAAACTGTTTGACATCATCCCAAATCTTCCCTTGACTTGTCCAGTAGACAGTATGCATCAGTGCCTAAAACGTGTGGCCAGTAACGTCATAAAATTTTTTGCCGAGCAACTAAGTTTGACTGAACTAAGCGCAATCGACAATGCAACTTGCCAAGTAGTTCTTCCCAAAGAGTTAAAAAGTTCAATTATGTCTCTCAGTTCAATTGAACACTTCAAAGCAAATGATTTGAAAACTTTCGTGCTCTAATTTTCACCTTTAATTTTTCAAAAGTTTTCTGAGAGTTCTGCTGCTCATGATGCGAACATGCAAAATCTCAACTACCTGGTGTTTTCACTGCGGTCAACCTACGAGAATACCTCAAATGCAAACTTATGTGGACATCTTCTGGAGGCTTTCTGCTATAACATGTCGTTTTGTTATCCTCTATAGAAATTTGACTCAATCAACTTCCATTTGCTGCGACACCTGGCCTGGCAGTGCAAAACATTCGGCCCGTTATGAACTACTTCAGCAACGATGTTTGAAAATGCCAACAGTCTTTTGATTAAAACTCTGACGGGGAGTGTCAATACCTGCAGTTTGATCGTTAGTCGTTATATACGAAACCGAGAAACCCAAAGCTTCGAAGTGAAAGATGACCATCTAAAAGCTTATATTGAAAATCTGAGGAAGAAACCAACCGATATCACGGAGGATTTGTGCTTAGAAAGAAAAAATTTTTATTTTGAAACCCAAGAAAAGTTTTCCGAAGCTCGTTTGTTCTGTAGATATCGAGGGCGCTTTTATGTTGATATTCAGAATTATACAAGATCAAACGCCAACAGTTTTGTTGCTATCGATGAGAACGGTAAAACCATAGTTGGCCAGATTTTGCTTTTCAAAGAGCAAGATTCGGAGTTGCAATGTTTTGTACAGCTGTACGAGATTGTTGAGAAAATTGTAGTTGATCTGAGATCAACGGAATTTGCCAGAGATTCAGATTTTTTTTGAACCTCTCAGTTACCGTGTTGCAAAGTCAACTGATGTCCAGGCTTTAAAACTAGATGCAATTAAAAACAAGATTTTAAAGTTTGCTTTCCTAGGTGATTTATACATCATCAGCGTGTTAAAACACTTTGAGCACGATTAGCACTGTTAGATTTTTCTTACTTGTTTTTAACTAGATGAAATTTAAAACAAGTTTATGAAGTTTGCTTTACTAGGTGATTTATATTTCATCAGCGTTTTGAAACACTTTGATTATTACGAATAAGTAATACTAAAAATTAGTCTTTTTGATTGGGTCATAGAGTTGTCCAAATCAATCCAAATTGGGTATGGAGTATACCATGAGTACTTAGAGTCTAAAACAAGAAGAATTTTTGCTATAGCTTGCCTAGGAAAAAAGTTGGGTTTTCATACGGAAATTTGCTGTTATTTCGAATAAACTGCAATTAATGAATTTTAAAAATAGGTCTATTTCGTCGGGTCAAGGAGTTGTTCAAATCGAACCAAACTTGGTTTGGAGTATGCCGTGTGTAGGTAGAGTGTAAAACAACAAGAATTTTTGGTATAGCTTGCCTAGAAAAAAAGTTAGGTTTTTGAACGAAAAATTGCGATTTTTACGAATAGGTAATTTTAAAAAAACTCTTTTTGATAGGGTCATAGAGTTGTCCAAATCGAACCAAACTGGATATGGAGTATACCATGGGTACCTAGAGTCTAAAACAAAATGAACTTTTGCTATTGCTTGCCTAGGAAAAAAGTTAGTTTTTCATACGGAAATTTGCGAATTTCGCGATTAGCGAATTTAAAAAAAAGGTCTTTTTTATCGGGTCAAGGAGTTGTTCAAATCAAACAAAATTCGGCATGGAGTATCACCAGTGTAATGAGAGTGCAAAACAAATCGAGTTTTTGCTATAGCTTGCCTAAGAAAAAAGTTACTTTTTCATACGGAAATTTGCGATTATTCTAACAAATTGCAATTATTGAATTTTAAAAATAGGTCTATTTCGTCGGGTCAAGGAGGTGTTCAAATTGAACTAAATTCGGTATGGAGTATCACCAGTGTAATGAGAGTGCAAAACAAAAAAGTTTTTGCTATAGCTTGCCTAGGAAAAAAGTTGGGTTTTCGTACGGAAATTTGCTATTATTTCGAATAAACTGCAATTAATGAATTTTAAAACTAGGTCTATTTTGTCGGATCAAGGAGTTGTTCAAATCGAACCAAACTCGGTTTGGAGTTTGCCCTGTGTAGGAAGAATGTAAAACAACAAGAGTTTTTGGTTTAGCTTGCCTAGGAAAAAAGTTAGGTTTTTGAACGAAAAATTGCGATTTTTACGAATAAGTAATTTTTAATAATAAGTCTTTTTGATAGGGTCATAGAGTTGTCCAAATCGATTCAAACTGGATATGGAGTATACCATGGGTACCTAGAGTCTTAAACAAAAATATTTTTTGCTGTAGCTTATCTAGGAAAAAATTTAGTTTTTCATACGGAAATTTGCGAATTTCGCGATTAGCGAATTTTAAAAATAGGTCTTTTTTATCGGGTCAAGGAGTTGTTTAAATCAAACAAAACTCGGTATGGAGTATCACCAGTGTAATGAGAGTGCAAAACAAAAAAATTTTTGCTATAGCCTGCCTAGGAAAAAAATTGGGTTTTCATACGGAAATTTGCTGTTATTTCGAATGAACTGCAATTAATGAACTTTAAGAATAGGTCTATTTCGTCGGGTCAAGGAGTTGTTCAAATCAAACCAAGCTCGGTTTGGAGTATGCCGTGTGTAGGTAGAGTGTAAAATAACAAGAATTTTTGGTATAGCTTGCCTAGAAAAAGTTAGGTTTTTGAACGAAAAATTGCGAATTTTACGAATAAGTAATTTAAAAAATAGTCTTTTTGATAGGGTCATAGAGTTGTCCAAATCGAACCAAACTGGATATGGAGTATACCATGGGTACCTAGAGTCTAAAACAAAAAGAATTTTTGCTATTGCTTGCCTAGGAAAAAAGTTAGTTTTTCATACGGAAATTTGCGAATTTCGCGATTAGCGAATTTAAAAAAAAGGTCTTTTTTATCGGGTCAAGGAGTTGTTCAAATCAAACAAAACTCGGCATGGAGTATCACCAGTGTAATGCAAGTGCAAAACAAAATGAGTTTTTGCTATAGCTAGCCTAAGAAAAAAGTTACTTTTTCATACGGAAATTTGCGATTATTCTAACAAATTGCAATTATTGAATTTTAAAAATAGGTCTATTTCGTCGGGTCAAGGAGGTGTTCAAATTGAACTAAATTCGGTATGAAGTATCCAATGTATACCTAGAGTGTAAAACAGAAGGAGTTTTTGCTCTAGCTGGCCGAGGAAAAAAGTTAGTTTTTCAAACGGAAATTTGCGAATTTCGCGATTAGCGGATTTTAAAATAGGTCTTTTTTATCGGGTCAAGGAGTTGTTTAAATCAAACAAAACTCGGTATGGAGTATCACCAGTGTAATGAGAGTGCAAAACAAAAAAATTTTTGCTATAGCCTGCCTAGGAAAAAAATTGGGTTTTCATACGGAAATTTGCTGTTATTTCGAATGAACTGCAATTAATGAACTTTAAGAATAGGTCTATTTCGTCGGGTCAAGGAGTTGTTCAAATCAAACCCAGCTCGGTTTGGAGTATGCCGTGTGTAGGTAGAGTGTAAAATAACAAGAATTTTTGGTATAGCTTGCCTAGAAAAAGTTAGGTTTTTGAACGAAAAATTGCGAATTTTACGAATAAGTAATTTAAAAAATAGTCTTTTTGATAGGGTCATAGAGTTGTCCAAATCGAACCAAACTGGATATGGAGTATACCATGGGTACCTAGAGTCTAAAACAAAAAGAATTTTTGCTATTGCTTGCCTAGGAAAAAAGTTAGTTTTTCATACGGAAATTTGCGAATTTCGCGATTAGCGAATTTAAAAAAAAGGTCTTTTTTATCGGGTCAAGGAGTTGTTCAAATCAAACAAAACTCGGCATGGAGTATCACCAGTGTAATGCAAGTGCAAAACAAAATGAGCTTTTGCTATAGCTAGCCTAAGAAAAAAGTTACTTTTTCATACGGAAATTTGCGATTATTCTAACAAATTGCAATTATTGAATTTTAAAAATAGGTCTATTTCGTCGGGTCAAGGAGGTGTTCAAATTGAACTAAATTCGGTATGAAGTATCCAATGTATACCTAGAGTGTAAAACAGAAGGAGTTTTTGCTCTAGCTGGCCGAGGAAAAAAGTTAGTTTTTCAAACGGAAATTTGCGAATTTCGCGATTAGCGAATTTTAAAATAGGTCTTTTTTATCGGGTCAAGGAGTTGTTTAAATCAAACAAAACTCGGTATGGAGTTTCACCAGTGTAATGAGAGTGCAAAACAAAAAAAATTGCTATAGCTTGCCTAGCAAAAAAGTTGGGTTTTCATACGGAAATTTGCTGTTATTTCGAATAAACTGCAATTAATGAATTTTAAAAATAGGTCTATTTCGTCGGGTCAAGGAGTTGTTCAAATCAAACCAAACTCGGTTTGGAGTATGCCGTGTGTAGGTAGAGTGTAAAACAACAAGAATTTTTGGTATAGCTTGCCTAGAAAAAGTTAGGTTTTTGAACGAAAAATTGCGATTTTTACGAATAAGTATTTTTAAAAATAGTCTTTTTGATAGGGTCATAGAGTTGTCCAAATTGAACCAAACTGGATATGGAGTATACAATGGGTACCTAGAGTCTAAAACAAAAAGAATTTTTGCTATTGCTTGCCTAGGAAAATTTAGAGTTTCATACGGAAATTTGCGAATTTCGCGATTAGCGAATTTAAAAAAAAGGTCTTTTTTATCGGGTCAAGGAGTTTTTCAAATCAAACAAAACTCGGCATGGAGTATCACCAGTGTAATGAGAGTGCAAAACAAAAAGAGTTTTTGCTATAGCTTGCCTATGAAAAAGTTAGTTTTTCATACGGAAATTTGCGGTTATTCTCACAAATTGCAATTATTGAATTTTAAAAATAGGTTTATTTCGTCGGGTCAAGGAGTTGTTCAAATCGAAATAAATTCGCTATGAAGTATCCCATTCATACCTAGAGTGTAAAACAGAAGGAATTTTTGCTCTAGCTGGCCTAGGAAAAAAGTTAGCTTTTCATACGGAAATTTGCGAATTTCGCGATTAGCGAATTTTAAAAATAGGTCTTTTTTATCGGGTCAAGGAGTTGTTTAAATCAAACAAAACTCGGTATGGAGTATCACCAGTGTAATGAGAGTGCAAAACAAAAAAATTTTTGCTATAGCCTGCCTAGGAAAAAAGTTGGGTTTTCATACGGAAATTTGCTGTTATTTCGAATAAACTGCAATTAATGAATTTTAAAAATAGGTCTATTTCGTCGGGTCAAGGAGTTGTTCAAATCAAACCAAACTCGGTTTGGAGTATGCCGTGTGTAGGTAGAGTGTAAAACAACAAGAATTTTTGGTATAGCTTGCCTAGAAAAAGTTAGGTTTTTGAACGAAAAATTGCGATTTTTACGAATAAGTATTTTTAAAAATAGTCTTTTTGATAGGGTCATAGAGTTGTCCAAATCGAACCAAACTGGATATGGAGTATACAATGGGTACCTAGAGTCTAAAACAAAAAGAATTTTCGCTATTGCTTGCCTAGGAAAATTTAGAGTTTCATACGGAAATTTGCGAATTTCGCGATTAGCGAATTTAAAAAAAAAGGTCTTTTTTATCGGGTCAAGGAGTTTTTCAAATCAAACAAAACTCGGCATGGAGTATCACCAGTGTAATGAGAGTGCAAAACAAAAAGAGTTTTTGCTATAGCTTGCCTAAGAAAAAGTTAGTTTTTCATACGGAAATTTGCGGTTATTCTCACAAATTGCAATTATTGAATTTTAAAAATAGGTTTATTTCGTCGGGTCAAGGAGTTGTTCAAATTGAACTAAATTCACTATGAAGTATCCCGTTCATACCTAGAGTGTAAAACAGAAAGAATTTTTGCTCTAGCTGGCCTAGGAAAAAAGTTAACTTTTCATACGGAAATTTGCGAATTTCGCGATTAGCGAATTTTAAAAATAGGTCTTTTTTATCGGGTCAAGGAGTTGTTCAAATCAAACATAACTCGGTATGGAGTATCACCAGTAAAATGAGAGTGCAAAACAAAAAAATTTTTGCTATAGCCTGCCTAGGAAAAAAGTTGGGTTTTCATACGGAAATTTGCTGTTATTTCGAATAAACTGCAATTAATGAATTTTAAAAATAGGTCTATTTCGTCGGGTCAAGGAGTTGTTCAAATCAAACCAAACTCGGTTTGGAGTATGCCGTGTGTAGGTAGAGTGTAAAACAACAAGAATTTTTGGTATAGCTTGCCTAGAAAAAGTTAGGTTTTTGAACGAAAAATTGCGATTTTTACGAATAAGTATTTTTAAAAATAGTCTTTTTGATAGGGTCATAGAGTTGTCCAAATCGAACCAAACTGGATATGGAGTATACAATGGGTACCTAGAGTCTAAAACAAAAAGAATTTTTGCTATTGCTTGCCTAGGAAAATTTAGAGTTTCATACGGAAATTTGCGAATTTCGCGATTAGCGAATTTAAAAAAAAAGGTCTTTTTTATCGGGTCAAGGAGTTTTTCAAATCAAACAAAACTCGGCATGGAGTATCACCAGTGTAATGAGAGTGCAAAACAAAAAGAGTTTTTGCTATAGCTTGCCTAAGAAAAAAGTTACTTTTTCATACGGAAATTTGCGATTATTCTAACAAATTGCAATTATTGAATTTTAAAAACAGGTCTTTTTCGTCGGGTCAAGGAGTTGTTCAAATTGAACTAAATTCGCTATGAAGTATCCCATTCATACCTAGAGTGTAAAACAGATGGAATTTTTGCTCTAGCTGGCCTAGGAAAAAAGTTAGTTTTTCATACGGAAATTTCCGAATTTCGCGATTAGCGAATTTTAAAAACAGGTCTTTTTTTTCGGGTCAAGGAGTTGTTCAAATCAAACAAAATTCGGTATGGAATATCACCAGTGTAATGAAAGTGCAAAACAAAAAGAGTTTTTGCTATAGCTTGCCTAAGAAAAAGTTAGTTTTTCATACGGAAATTTGCGGTTATTCTCACAAATTGCAATTATTGAATTTTAAAAATAGGTTTATTTCGTCGGGTCAAGGAGTTGTTCAAATTGAACTAAATTCGCTATGAAGTATCCCATTCATACCTAGAGTGTAAAACAGAAAGAATTTTTGCTCTAGCTGGCCTAGGAAAAAAGTTAGTTTTTCATACGGAAATTTGCGAATTTCGCGATTAGCGAATTTTAAAAATAGGTCTTTTTTATCGGGTCAAGGAGTTGTTTAAATCAAACATAACTCGGTATGGAGTATCACCAGTAAAATGAGAGTGCAAAACAAAAAAATTTTTGCTATAGCCTGCCTAGGAAAAAAGTTGGGTTTTCATACGGAAATTTGCTGTTATTTCGAATAAACTGCAATTAATGAACTTTAAAAATAGGTCTATTTCGACGTGTCAAGGAGTTGTTCAAATCAAACCAAACTCGGTTTGGAGTATGCCGTGTGTAGATAGAGTGTAAAACAACAAGAATTTTTGGTATAGCTTGCCTAAAAAAAAGTTAGGTTTTTGAACGAAAAATTGCGATTTTTACGAATAAGTAATTTTAAAAATAGTCTTTTTGATAGGGTCATAGAGTTGTCCAAATCGAACCAAACTGGATATGGAGTATACTATGGGTACCTAGAGTCTAAAACAAAAAGAATTTTTGCTATTGCTTGCCTAGGAAAAGAGTTAGTTTTTCATACGGAAATTTGCGAATTTCGCGATTAGCGAATTTAAAAAAAGGTCTTTTTTATCGGGTCAAGGAGTTGTTCAAATCAAACAAAACTCGGCATGGAGTATCACCAGTGTAATGAGAGTGCAAAACAAAAAGAGTTTTTGCTATAGCTTGCCTAAGAAAAAAGTTACTTTTTCATACGGAAATTTGCGATTATTCTAACAAATTGCAATTATTGAATTTTAAAAACAGGTCTTTTTCGTCGGGTCAAGGAGTTGTTCAAATTGAACTAAATTCGCTATGAAGTATCCCATTCATACCTAGAGTGTAAAACAGATGGAATTTTTGCTCTAGCTGGCCTAGGAAAAAAGTTAGTTTTTCATACGGAAATTTCCGAATTTCGCGATTAGCGAATTTTAAAAACAGGTCTTTTTTTTCGGGTCAAGGAGTTGTTCAAATCAAACAAAATTCGGTATGGAATATCACCAGTGTAATGAAAGTGCAAAACAAAAAGAGTTTTTGCTATAGCCTGCCTAGGAAAAAAGTTGGGTTTTCATACGGAAATTTGCTGGTAATTCAAATAAACTGCAATTAATGAATTTTAAAAATAGGTCTATTTCGTCGGATCAAGGAGTTGTATAAATCGAACTAAACTCCGTATGGAGTATGCCCTGTGTAGGTAGAGTGTAAAACAACAAGAATTTTTGGTATAGCTTGCCTAGAACAAAAGTTAGGTTTTTGAACGAAAAATTGCGATTTTTACGAATAAGTAATTTTAAAAATAGTCTTTTTGATAGGGTCATAGAGTTGTCCAAATCGAACCAAACTGGATATGGAGTATACTATGGGTACCTAGAGTCTAAAACAAAAAGAATTTTTGCTATTGCTTGCCTTGGAAAAAAGTTAGTTTTTCAGACGGAAATTTGCGATTATTCTAACAAATTGCAATTATTGAATTTTAAAAATAGGTCTATTTCGTCGGGTGAAGGAGTTGTTCAAATTGAACTAATTTCGCTATGAAGTATCCCATCCATACCTAGAGTGTAAAACAGAAGGAATTTTTGCTCTAGCTGGCCTAGGAAAAAAGTTAGTTTTTCATACGGAAATTTGCGAATTTCGCGATTAGCGAATTTTAAAAATAGGTCTTTTTTATCGGGTCAAGGAGTTGTTCAAATCAAACAAAATTCGGTATGGAATATCACCAGTGTAATGAGAGTGCAAAACAAAGAGAATTTTTGCTATAGCCTGCCTAGGAAAAAAGTTGGGTTTTCATACGGAAATTTGCTGGTAATTCAAATAAACTGCAATTAATGAATTTTAAAAATAGGTCTATTTCGTCGGATCAAGGAGTTGTATAAATCGAACTAAACTCCGTATGGAGTATGCCCTGTGTAGGTAGAGTGTAAAACAACAAGAATTTTTGGTATAGCTTGCCTAGAACAAAAGTTAGGTTTTTGAACGAAAAATTGCGATTTTTACGAATAAGTAATTTTAAAAATAGTCTTTTTGATAGGGTCATAGAGTTGTCCAAATCGAACCAAACTGGATATGGAGTATACTATGGGTACCTAGAGTCTAAAACAAAAAGAATTTTTGCTATTGCTTGCCTAGGAAAAAAGTTAGTTTTTCATACGGAAATTTGCGATTATTCTAACAAATTGCAATTATTGAATTTTAAAAATAGGTCTATTTCGTCGGGTGAAGGAGTTGTTCAAATTGAACTAATTTCGCTATGAAGTATCCCATCCATACCTAGAGTGTAAAACAGAAGGAATTTTTGCTCTAGCTGGCCTAGGAAAAAAGTTAGTTTTTCATACGGAAATTTGCGAATTTCGCGATTAGCGAATTTTAAAAATAGGTCTTTTTTATCGGGTCAAGGAGTTGTTCAAATCAAACAAAATTCGGTATGGAATATCACCAGTGTAATGAGAGTGCAAAACAAAGAGAATTTTTGCTATAGCCTGCCTAGGAAAAAAGTTGGGTTTTCATACGGAAATTTGCTGGTAATTCAAATAAACTGCAATTAATGAATTTTAAAAATAGTTCTATTTCGTCGGATCAAGGAGTTGTTTAAATCGAACCAATCTCCGTATGGAGTATGCCCTGTGTAGGCAGAGTGTAAAACAACAAGAATTTTTGGTATAGCTTGCCTAGAAAAAAGTTAGGTTTTTGAACGAAAAATTGCGATTTTTACAAATAAGTAATTTTAAAATTGGATATGGAGTATACAATGGGTACCTAGAGTCTAAAACAAAAAGAATTTTTGCTATTGCTTGCCTAGGAAAAAAGTTAGTGTTTCATAAGGGAAATTTGCGGATTTCGCGATTAGCGAATTTAAAAAAAGGTCTTTTTTATCGGGTCAAGGAGTTGTTCAAATCAAACAAAACTCGGCATGGAGTATCACCAGTGTAATGAGAGTGCAAAACAAGAAGAGTTTTTGCTAAAGCTTGCCTAGGAAAAAGTTGGTTTTTCATACAAAAATTCTCTCGGGTCAAGGAGTTGTTCAAATCAAACGAAACTCGTTTTGGAGTATCACCAGTGTAATGAGAGTGCAAAACAAAAAAAGTTTTTGCTATAGCTTGCCTAGGAAAAAAGTTGGGTTTTCATACGGAAATTTGCTGTTATTTCGAATAAACTGCAATGAATGAATTTTAAAAATAGGTCTATTTCGTCGGGTCAAATTGTTCAAATCAAACCAAACTCGGTTTGGAGTATGCCGTGTGTAGGTAGAGTGTAAAACAACAAGAATTTTTGGTATAGCTTGCCTAGAAAAAAAATTAGGTTTTTGAACGAAAAATTGCGATTTTTACGAATAAGCAATTTTAAAAATAGTCTTTTTGATAGAGTCATAGAGTTGTCCAAATTGAACCAAACTGGATATGGAGTATACTATGGGTACCTAGAGTCTAAAACAAAAAGAATTTTTGCTAATGCTTGCCTAGGAAAAAAGTTAGTTTTTCATACGGAAATTTGCGAATTTCGCGATTAGCGAATTTAAAAAAATAGGTCTTTTCTATCGGGTCAAGGAGTTGTTCAAATCAAACAAAACTCGGCATGGAGTATCACCAGTGTAATGAGAGTGCAAAACAAAAAGAGTTTTTGCTATAGCTTGCCTAAGAAAAAAGTTACTTTTTCATACGGATATTTGCGATTATTCTAACAAATTGCAATTATTGAATTTTAAAAATAGGTCTGTTTCGTCGGGTCAAGGAGTTGTTCAAATTGAACTAAATTCGCAATGAAGTATCCCATTCATACCTAGAGTGTAAAACAGAAGGTGTTTTTGCTCTAGCTTGCCTAGGAAAAAGTTAGTTTTTCATACAAAAATTCTCTCGGGTCAAGGAGTTGTTCAAATCAAACGAAACTCGTTTTGGAGTATCACCAGTGTAATGAGAGTGCAAAACAAAAAAGTTTTTGCTATAGCTTGCTTAGGAAAAAAGTTGGGTTTTCATACGGAAATTTGCTGTTATTTCGAATAAACTGCAATTAATGAATTTTAAAAATAGGTCTATTTCGTCAGGTCAAGGAGTTGTTCAAATCAAACCAAACTCGGTTTGGAGTATGCCGTGTGTAGGTAGAGTGTAAAACAACAAGAATTTTTGGTATAGCTTGCCTAGAAAAAAAGTTAAGTTTTTGAACGAAAAATTGCGATTTTTACGAATAAGCAATTTTAAAAATAGTCTTTTTGATAGAGTCATAGAGTTGTCCAAATCGAACCAAACTGGATATGGAGTATACTATGGGTACCTAGAGTCTAAAACAAAAAGAATTTTTGCTATTGCTTGCCTAGGAAAAAAGTTAGTTTTCCATACGGAAATTTGCGAATTTCGCGATTAGCGAATTTAAAAAAATAGGTCTTTTTTATCGGGTCAAGGAGTTGTTCAAATCAAACAAAACTCGGCATGGAGTATCAACAGTGTAATGAGAGTGCAAAACAAAAAGAGTTTTTGCTATAGCTTGCCTAAGAAAAAATTACTTTTTCATACGGAAATTTGCGATTATTCTAACAAATTGCAATTATTGAATTTTAAAAATAGGTCTGTTTCGTCGGGTCAAGGAGTTGTTCAAATTGAACTAAATTCGCAATGAAGTATCCCATTCATACCTAGAGTGTAAAAAAGAAGGAGTTTTTGCTCTAGCTGGCCTAGGAAAAAAGTTAATTTTTCATACGGAAATTTGCGAATTTCGCGATTAGCGAATTTTAAAAATAGGTCTTTTTTATCGGGTCAAGGAGTTGTTCAAATCAAACAAAACTCGCTATGGAGTATCACCAGTGTAATGAGAGTGCAAAACAAAAAGAGTTTTTGCTATAGCTTGCCTAGGAAAAAAGTTGGGTTTTCATACGGAAATTTGCTGGTAATTCGAATAAACTGCAATTAAAGAATTTTAAAAATAGGTCTATTTCGTCGGATCAAGGAGTTGTTTAAATCGAACCAAACTCCGTATGGAGTATGCCCTGTGTAGGTAGAGTGTAAAACAACAAGAATTTTTGGTATAGCTTGCCTAGAAAAAAGTTAGGTTTTGGAACGAAAAGTTGCGATTTTTACAAATAAGTAATTTTAAAATTGGATATGGAGTATACAATGGGTACCTAGAGTCTAAAACAAAAAGAATTTTTGCTATTGCTTGCCTAGAAAAATAGTTAGTGTTTCATAAGGGAAATTTGCGAATTTCGCGATTAGCGAATTTAAAAAATAGGTCTTTTTTATCGGGTCAAGGAGTTGTTCAAATCAAACAAAACTCGGCATGGAGTATCACCAGCGTAATGAGAGTGCAAATCAAGAAGAGTTTTTGCTATAGCTTGCCTAGGAAAAAGTTAGTTTTTCATACGAAAATTCTCTCGGGTCAAGGAGTTGTTCAAATCTAACTAAACTCGTTTTGGAGTATCACCAGTGTAATGAGAGTGCAAAACAAAAAAAGTTTTTGCTATAGCTTGCCTAGGAAAAAAGTTGGGTTTTCATACGGAAATTTGGTGTTATTTCGAATAAACTGCAATTAATGAATTTAAAAATAGGTCTATCTCGTCGGGTCATGGAGTTGTTCAAATCAAACCAAACTCGGTTTGGAGTATGCCGTGTGTAGGTAGAGTGTAAAACAACAAGAATTTTTGGTATATCTTGCCTAGAAAAAAATTTAGTTTTTGAACGAAAAATTGCGATTTTTACGAATAAGCAATTTTAAAAATAGTCTTTTTGATAGGGTCATAGAGTTGTCCAAATCGAACCAAACTGGATATGGAGTAAACTATGGGTACCTAGAGTCTAAAACAAAAAGAATTTTTGCTATTGCTTGCCTAGGAAAAAAGTTAGTTTTTCATACGGAAATTTGCGAATTTCGCGATTAGCGAATTTAAAAAAATAGGTCTTTTTTATCGGGTCAAGGAGTTGTTCAAATCAAAAAAAACTCGGCATGGAGTATCACCAGTGTAATGAGAGTGCAAAACAAAAAGAGTTTTTGCTATAGCTTGCCTAAGAAAAAAGTTACTTTTTCATACGGAAATTTGCGATTACTCGAACAAATTGCAATTATTGAATTTTAAAAATAGGTCTATTTCGTCGGGTCTGGAGTTGTTCAAATTGAACTAAATTCGCAATGAAGTATCCCATTCATACCTAGAGTGTAAAACAGAAGGAATTTTTGCTCTAGCTGGCCTAGGAAAAAAGTTAGTTTTTCATACGGAAATTTGCGAATTTCGCAATTAGCGAATTTTAAAAATAGGTCTTTTTTATCGGGTCAAGGAGCTGTTCAAATCAAACAAAACTCGGTATGGAGTATCACCAGTGTAATGAGAGTGCAAAACAAAAACAGTTTTTGCTATAGCTTGCTTAGGAAAAAGGTTGGGTTTTCATACGGAAATTTGCTGGTAATTCGAATAAACTGCAATTAATGAATTTTAAAAATAGGTCTATTTCGTCGGATCAAGGAGTTTTTTAAATCGAACCAAACTCCGTATGGAGTATGCCCTGTGTAGATAGAGTGTAAAACAACAAGAATTTTTGGTATAGCTTGCCTAGAAAAAAGTTAGGTTTTGGAACAAAAAATTGCGAATTTTACAAATAAGTAATTTTAAAATTGGATATGGAGTATACAATGGGTACCTAGAGTCTAAAACAAAAAGAATTTTTGCTATTGCTTGCCTAGGAAGAAAGTTAGTTTTTCATACGGAAATTTGCGAATTTCGCGATTAGCGAATTTAAAAAATAGGTCTTTTTTATCGGGTCAAGGAATTGTTCAAATCAAACAAAACTCGGCATGGAGTATCACCAGTGTAATGAGAGTGCAAAACAAAAAGAGTTTTTGCTATAGCTTGCCTAAGAAAAAAGTTACTTTTTCATACGGAAATTAGCGATTATTCAAACAAATTGCAATCATTGAGTTTCAAAAATAGGTCTGTTTCGTCGGGTCAAGGAGTTGTTCAAATTGAACTAAAATCGCAATGAAGTATCCCATTCATACCTAGAGTGTAAAACAGAAGGAATTTTTGCTCTAGCTGGCCTAGGAAAAAAGTTAGTTTTTCATACGGAAATTTGCGAATTTCGCGATTAGCGATTTTTAAAAATAGTTCTTTTTTTCGGGTCAAGGAGTTGTTCAAATCAAACAAAAATCGGTATGGAGTATCACCAGTGTAATGAGAGTGCAAAACAAAAAGAGTTTTTGCTATAGCTTGCCTAGGAAAAAAGTTGGGTTTTCATACGGAAATTTGCTGGTAATTCGAATAAACTGCAATTAATGAATTTTAAAAATAGGTCTATTTCGTCGGATCAAGGAGTTGTTTAAATCGAACCAAACTCCGAATGGAGTATGCCCTGTGTAGGTAGAATGTAAAACAACAAGAATTTTGGGTATAGCTTGCCTAGAAAAAAGTTAGGTTTTTGAACGAAAAACTGCGATTTTTACGAATAAGTAATTTTAAAATAGTCTTTTTGATAGGGTCATAGAGCTGTCCAAATCGAACCAAACTGGATATGGAGTATACCATGGGTACCTAGAGTCTAAAACAAAAAGAGTTTTTGCTATTGCTAGCCTAGCAAAAAAGTTAGTTTTTCATACGGAAATTTGCGAATTTCGCGATTAGCGAATATTAAAAATAGGTCTTTTTTATCGGGTCATGGAGTTGTTCAAATCAAACAAAACTCAGTATGGAGTATCACCAGTGTAAAGAGAGTGCAAAACAAAAAGAGTTTTTTGCTATAGCTTGCCTAGAAAAAAGTTAGTTTTTCATACGAAAATTCTCTCGGGTCAAGGAGTTGTTCAAATCAAACGAAACTCGTTTTGGAGTATCACCAGTGTAATGAGAGTGCAAAACAAAAAGTTTTTGCTATTGCTAGCCTAGCAAAAAAGTTAGTTTTTCATACGGAAGTTTGCGAATTTCGCGATTAGCGAATTTTAAAAATAGTTCTTTTTTATCGGGTCAAGGAGTTGTTCAAATCAAACAAAACTCGGCATGGAGTATCACCAGTGTAATGAGAATGCAAAACAAAAAGAGTTTTTGCTATAGCTTGCCTAGGAAAAAAGTTGGGTTTTCATACGGAAATTTGCTGGTAATTCGAATAAACTGCAATTAATGAATTTTAAAAATAGGTCTATTTCGTTGGATCAAGGAGTTGTTTAAATCGAACCAAACTCCGAATGGAGTATGCCCTGTGTAGTTAGAATGTAAAACAACAAGAATTTTGGGTATAGCTTGCCTAGAAAAAAGTTATGTTTTTGAACGAAAAATTGAGATTTTTACGAATAAGTAATTTTTGAAATAGTTTTTTTGATAGGGTCATAGAGCTGTCCAAATCGAACCAAACTGGATATGGAGTATACCATGGGTACCTAGAGTCTAAAACAAAAAGAGTTTTTGCTATTGCTAGCCTAGCAAAAAAGTTAGTTTCTCATACGGAAAATTGCGAATTTCGCGATTAGCGAATTTTAAAAAATGGTCTTTTTTATCGGGTCAATAAGTTGTTCAAATCAAACAAAACTCGTTATGAAGTATCACCAGTGTAATGAGAGTGCAAAACAAAAAGAGTTTTTGCTATGGCTTGCATAGCAATAAGGTTGGGTTTTTATACGGCAATTTGCTATTATTTCGAATAAACTGCAATTAATGAATTTTAAAAATAGGTCTATTTCGTCGGGTCAAGGAGTTGTTCAAATCAAACCAAACTCGGTTTGGAGTATGCCCTGTGTGAAAAAAATGTAAAACAACAAGAATTTTTGGTTGAGCTTGCCTAGGAAAAAAGTTAGGTTTTTGAACGAAAAATTGCGATTATTACGAATAAGTAATTTTAATAATAAGTCTTTTTGATAGGGTCATAGAGTTGTCCAAATCGAATCAAACTGGGTATGGAGTATACCATGGGTACCTAGAGTCTTAAACAGAAATAATTTTTGCTCTAGCTTATCTAGGAAAAAAGTTAGTTTTTCATACGGAAATTTGCGAATTTCGCGATTAGCGAATTTTAAAAAAAGTCTTTTTTATCGGGTCAAGGGATTGTTAAAATCAAACAAAACTCGGTATGGAGTATCACCAGTGTAATAAAGGTGCAAAACAAAAAGTTTTTGCTATAGCTTGCCTAGGAAAAAAGTTGGGTTTTCGTACGGAAATTTGCTATTATTTCGAATAAACTGCAATTAATGAATTTTAAAACTAGGTCTATTTCGTCGGATCAAGGAGCTGTTCAAATCGAACCAAACGCGGTATGGGGTATGCCCTGTGTAGGTAGAGTGTAAAACAACACGAATTTTTGGTATAGCTTGCCTAGGAAAAAATTTGGGTTTTTCAACGAAAAATTGCGATTTTTACGAATAAGTAATTTTAAAAATAAGTCTTTTTGATAGGGTCTTAGAGTTGTCCATATCAAACCAAACCGGGAATGGAATTTACCATGGGTACCTAGAATCTAACACAAAAAGGATTTCTGCTATAGTTTGCCCAGGAAAAAAGTTGGGTTTTCGTATGGAAATTTGCTATTATTTCGAATAAACTGCAATTAATGAATTTTAAAACTAGGTCTATTTCGTCGGTTCAAGGAGTTGTTCAAATCGAACCAAACGCGGTATGGGGTATGCCCTGTGTAGGTAGAGTGTAAAACAACACGAATTTTTGGTATAGCTTGCCTAGGAAAAAATTTGGGTTTTTCAACGAAAAATTGCGATTTTCTCGAATAAGTAATTTCAAAAATAAGTCTTTTTGATAGGGTCTTAGAGTTGTCCATATCAAACCAAACCGGGTATGGAATTTACCATGGGTACCTAGAATCTAACACAAAAAGGACTTCTGCTATAGTTTGCCCAGGAAAAAAGTTGGGTTTTCATACGGAAATTTGCTATTATTTCGAATAAACTGCAATTAATGAATTTTAAAAATAGGTCTATTTCGTCGGGTCAAGGAGTTGTTCAAATCAAACCAAACTCGGTTTGGAGTTTACCCTGTAGAGGAAGAATGTAAAACAACAAGAGTTTTTGGTTAAGCTTGCCTAGGAAAAAAGTTAGGTTTTTGAACGAAAAATTGCGATTTTTACGAATAAGTAATTTTTAATAATAAGTCTTTCTGATAGGGTCATAGAGTTGTCCAAATCGATTCAAACAGGATATGGAGTATACCATGGGTACCTAGAGTCTTAAACAAAAATATTTTTTGCTGTAGCTTATCTAGGAAAAAAGTTAGTTTTTCATACGGAAATTTGCGAATTTCGCGATTAGCGAATATTAAAAATAGGTCTTTTTTATCGGGTCAAGGAATTGTTAAAATCGAACAAAACTCGGTATGGAGTATCACCAGTGTAATGAGAGTGCAAAACAAAAAAGTTTTTGCTATAGCTTGCCTAGGAAAAAAGTTGGGTTTTCGTAGGGAAATTTGCTATTATTTCGAATAAACTGCAATTAATGAATTTTAAAAATAGGTCTATTTCGTCGGATCAAGGAGTTGTTCAAATCGAACCAAACTCGGTATGGGGTATGCCCTGTGTAGGTAGAGTGTAAAACAACACGAATTTTTGGTATAGCTTGCCTAGAAAAAAAGTTAGGTTTTTGAACGAAAAATTGCGATTTTTACGAGTAAGTAATTTTAAAAATAAGTCTTTTTGATAGGGTCTTAGAGTTGTCCATATCGAACCAAACTGGGTATGGAATTTACCATTGGTACCTAGAGTCTAACACAAAAAGGATTTCTGCTATAGTTTTCCCAGGAAAAAAGTTGGGTTTTCATACGGAAATTTGCTATTATTTCGAATAAACTGCAATTAATGAATTTTAAAAATAGGTCTATTTCGTCGGGTCAAGGAGTTGTTCAAATCAAAAGAAACTCGGTATGGAGTATCACCAGTGTAATGAGAGTGCAAAACAAAAAGTGTTTTTGCTATAGCTTGCCTAGGAAAAAAATCGGGTTTTCATACGGAAATTTGCTATTATTTCGAAAAATCTTGCGATTATAATTTTAAAAATAGGTCTATTTGGTCGGGTCCAGGAGTTGTTCAAATCTAACCACACTCGGTATGGAGTATCCCATGTATACCTAAAGTGTAAAACAGAAAAAAATTTTTGCTATAGCTTGCCTTGGAAAAAAGTTAGTTTTTCATACGAAAATTTTTCGCGATTAGCGAATTTTAAAAAATGGTCTTTTTTATCGGGTCAATAAGTTGTTCAAATCAAACAAAACTCGGTATGGAGTATCACCAGTGTAATGAGAGTGCAAAACAAAAAGAGTTTTTGCTATAGCTTCCCTAGGAATAAAGTTGGGTTTTCATACGGAAATTTGCTATTATTTCGAATGCTTAATTTTGAAATATAATATTTTTCATCGGGTCAAGGAGTTGTTCAAATCGAACCAAACTCAGTATGAAGAATCCCATGGGTACCTAGAGTGTAAAAAACAATTTTGCTATAGTTTGCCTAGGAAAAAAGTTGGGTTTTCATACGGAAATTTCATATTATTTCGAATAATTTTGCGATTATAATTTTAAAAATAGGTCTATTTCGTCGGGCCCAGGAGTTTTTCAAATCTAACCAAACTCGGTATGGAGTATCCCATGTATACCTAGAGTGTAAAACAGAAAAAATTTTTGCTATAGCTTGCCTAGGAAAAAAGTTAGAACTTTAAAAAATAGTCTTTTTTATCGGGTCAAGAAGCTGTTCAAATCAAACAAAACTCGGTATGCAGTATCACCAGTGTAATGAGAGTGCAAAACAAAAAGAGGTTTTGCTATAGCTTCCCTAGGAATAAAGTTGGGTTTTCATACGGAAATTTGCTATTATTTCGAATACTTAATTTTGAAATATATTTTTCATCGGGTCAAGGAGTTGCTCAAATCGAACCAAACTCGGTATGAAGAATCTCATGGGTATCTAGAGTGTAAAACAGAAAAAATTTTTGCTATTGCTTGCCTAGGAAAAAAGTTAGTTTTTCATACGGAAATTTGCGAATTTCGCAATTAGCGAATTTTAAAAAATAGGTCTTTTTTATCGGGTCAAGGAATTGTTAAAATCGAACAAAACTCGGTATGGAGTATCACCAGTGTAATGAGAGTGCAAAACAAAAAGAGGTTTTGCTATAGCTTCCCTAGGAATAAAGTTGGGATTTCATACGGAAATTTGCTATTATTTCGAATACTTAATTTTGAAATATATTTTTCATCGGGTCAAGGAGTTGCTCAAATCGAACCAAACTCGGTATGAAGAATCTCATGGGTATCTAGAGTGTAAAACAGAAAAAATTTTTGCTATTGCTTGCCTAGGAAAAAATTTAGTTTTTCATACGGAAATTTGCGAATTTCGCGATTAGCGAATTTTAAAAAATAGGTATTTTTTATCGGGTCAAGGAGTTGTTAAAATCAAACAAAACTCGGTATGGAGTATCAACAGTGTAATTAAGAGTTTTTGCTATAGCTTGCATAGGAAAAAAGTTGGGTTTTCATACGAAAATTTGCTATTATTTCGAATGAACTGCAATTATTGAATTTCAAAAATAGGTCTTTTTCATCGGGTCAAGGAGCCATTCAAATCAAACAAAACTCGGTATGGAGTATCACCAGTGTAATGAGAGTGCAAAACAAAAAGAGTTTTTGCTATAGCTTCCCTAGGAATAAAGTTGGGTTTTCATACGGAAATTTGCTATTATTTCGAATGCTTAATTTTGAAATATAATATTTTTCATCGGGTCAAGGAGTTGTTCAAATCGAACCAAACTCAGTATGAAGAATCCCATGGGTACCTAGAGTGTAAAAAACAATTTTGCTATAGTTTGCCTAGGAAAAAAGTTGGGTTTTCATACGGAAATTTCATATTATTTCGAATAATTTTGCGATTATAATTTTAAAAATAGGTCTATTTCGTCGGGCCCAGGAGTTTTTCAAATCTAACCAAACTCGGTATGGAGTATCCCATGTATACCTAGAGTGTAAAACAGAAAAAATTTTTGCTATAGCTTGCCTAGGAAAAAAGTTAGAACTTTAAAAAATAGTCTTTTTTATCGGGTCAAGAAGCTGTTCAAATCAAACAAAACTCGGTATGCAGTATCACCAGTGTAATGAGAGTGCAAAACAAAAAGAGGTTTTGCTATAGCTTCCCTAGGAATAAAGTTGGGTTTTCATACGGAAATTTGCTATTATTTCGAATACTTAATTTTGAAATATATTTTTCATCGGGTCAAGGAGTTGCTCAAATCGAACCAAACTCGGTATGAAGAATCTCATGGGTATCTAGAGTGTAAAACAGAAAAAATTTTTGCTATTGCTTGCCTAGGAAAAAAGTTAGTTTTTCATACGGAAATTTGCGAATTTCGCAATTAGCAAATTTTAAAAAATAGGTCTTTTTTATCGGGTCAAGGAATTGTTAAAATCGAACAAAACTCGGTATGGAGTATCACCAGTGTAATGAGAGTGCAAAACAAAAAGAGGTTTTGCTATAGCTTCCCTAGGAATAAAGTTGGGATTTCATACGGAAATTTGCTATTATTTCGAATACTTAATTTTGAAATATATTTTTCATCGGGTCAAGGAGTTGCTCAAATCGAACCAAACTCGGTATGAAGAATCTCATGGGTATCTAGAGTGTAAAACAGAAAAAATTTTTGCTATTGCTTGCCTAGGAAAAAATTTAGTTTTTCATACGGAAATTTGCGAATTTCGCGATTAGCGAATTTTAAAAAATAGGTATTTTTTATCGGGTCAAGGAGTTGTTAAAATCAAACAAAACTCGGTATGGAGTATCAACAGTGTAATTAAGAGTTTTTGCTATAGCTTGCATAGGAAAAAAGTTGGGTTTTCATACGAAAATTTGCTATTATTTCGAATGAACTGCAATTATTGAATTTCAAAAATAGGTCTTTTTCATCGGGTCAAGGAGCCATTCAAATCAAACAAAACTCGGTATGGAGTATCACCAGTGTAATGAGAGTGAAAAACAAAAAAGTTTTTGCTATAGCTTGCATAGGAAAAAAGTTGGGTTTTCATACGGAAATTTGCTATTATTTCGAAAAATTTTGCGATTATAATTTTAAAAATAGGTCTATTTCGTTTGGGTCCAGAAGTTGTTCAAATCTAACCAAACTCGTTATGGAGTGTCCCATGTATACCCAGAGTGTAAAACAGAAAGAATTTTTGCTATTGCTTGCCTAGGAAAAAAGTTAGTTTTTCATACGGAAATTTGCGAATTTCGCGATTAGCGAGTTTTAAAAATAGGTCTTTTTTATCGGGTCAAGGAGCCATTCAAATCAAACAAAACTTGGTATGGAGTATCACCAGTGTAAGTAGAGTGAAAAACAAAAAAGTTTTTGCTATAGCTTGCCTAGGAAAAAACTTGGGTTTTCACACGGAAATTTGCTATTATTTCGAAAAATTTTGTGATTATAATATTAAAAATAGGCCTATTTCGTCGGGTCCAGGAGTTGTTCAAATCTAACCAAACTTGTCATGGAGTGTCTCATGTAAACCTAGAGTGTAAAATAGACAGCATTTTTGCTATAGCTTGCCTAGGAAAAAAGTTAGTTTTTCATACGGAAATTTGCGAATTTCGCGTTTAGCTAATTTTAAAAATAGGTCTTTTTTATCGGTTCAAGGAGTTGTTCAAATCAAACAAAACTCGGTATGGAGTATCACCAGTGTGATGAGATCGTAAAACAAAAAAAGTTTTTGCAATAGCTTCCCTAGGAATAAAATTGGGTTTTCATACGGAAATTTGCTATTATTTCGAAAAATTTTGCGATTATAATTTTAAAAATAGGTCTATTTCGTCGGGTCCAGGAGTTGTTCAAATCTAACCAAACTCGGTATGGAGTATCCCATGTATACCTAAAGTGTAAAAGAGAAAAAGTTTTTGCTATAGCTTGCCTAGGAAAAAAGTTAGTTTTTCATACGGAAATTTGCGAATTTCGCGATTACCGAATTTTAAAAATAGGTCTTTTTTATCGGGTGAAGGAGTTGTTCAAATCAATTAAAACTCGGTGTGGAGTATCACCAGTGTGATGAGAGCGTAAAACAAAAACAGTTTTTGCTATATTTTGCCTAGGAAAAAAGTTGGGTTTTCATACACAAATTTGATATTATTTCGAATAATTTTGCGATTACATTTTTAAAAATAGGTCTATTTCGTTTGGGTCCAGGAGTTGTTCAAATCTAACCAAACTCGTTATGGAGTGTCCCATGTATACCTAGAGTGTAAAACAGAAAGAATTTTTGCTATAGCTTGCATTGGAAAGAAGTTAGTTTTTCATACGGAAATTTGCGAATTTCGCGATTAGCGAATTTTAAAAATAGGTCTTTTTTATCGGGTCAAGGAGTTGTTCAAATCAAACAAAACTCGGAATGGAGTACCACCAGTGTAACGAGAGTGCAAAACGAAAAGATTTTTTGCTATAGATTGCCTAGGAATAAAGTTGGGTTTTCATACGGAAATTTGCTATTATTTCGAATACTTAATTTTGAAATATAATATTTTTCATCGGGCAAAGGAGTTGTTCAAATCGAACCAAACTCAGTATGAAGAATTCCATGGGTACCTAGAGTGTAAAACAAAAACAATATTTGCTATAGTTTGCCTACGAAAAAAGTTGGGTTTTCATACGGAAATTTCATATTATTTCGAATAATTTTGCGATTATAATTTTAAAAATAGGTCTATTTCGTCGGGTCCAGGAGTTGTTCAAATCTAACCAAACTCGGGATGGAGTATCCCATGTATGCCTAGAGTGTAAAACAGAAATAATTTTTGCTTTAGCTTGCCTAGGAAAAATGTTAGTTTTTCATACGGAAATTTGCGAATTTCGCGATTAGCTAATTTTAAAAATAGGTCTTTTTTATCGGGTCCAGGAGCCATTCAAATCAAACAAAACTCGGTATGGAGTATGACCTGTGTAAAGAGAGTGAAAAAAAAGTTTTTGCTATAGCTTGCCTAGGAATAAAGTTGGATTTTCATACGGAAATTTGCTATTATTTCGAAAAATTTTGCGATCATAATTTTAAAAATAGGTCTATTTCGTCGGGTCCAGGAGTTGTTCAAATCTAACCAAACTCGGTATGGAGTATCCCATGTATACCTAAAGTGTAAAAGAGAAAGAATTTTTGCTATAGCTTGCATTGGAAAAAAAATAGTTTTTCATACGGAAATTTGCGAATTTCGCGATTAGCGAATTTTAAAAATAGGTCTTTTTTATCGGGTCAAGGAGTTGTTCAAATCAAACAAAACTCGGAATGGAGTACCACCAGTGTAACGAGAGTGCAAAACCAAAAGATTTTTTGCTATAGCTTGTCTAGGAATAAAGTAGGGTTTTCATACGGAAATTTGCTATTATTTCGAATACTTAGTTTTGAAATATAATATTTTTCATCGGGCAAAGGAGTTGTTCAAATCGAACCAAACTCAGTATGAAGAATTCCATGGGTACCTAGAGTGTAAAACAAAAACAATATTTGCTATAGTTTGCCTACGAAAAAAGTTGGGTTTTCATACGGAAATTTCATATTATTTCGAATAATTTTGCGATTATAATTTTAAAAATAGGTCTATTTCGTCGGGTCCAGGAGTTGTTCAAATCTAACCAAACTCGGGATGGAGTATCCGATGTATGCCTAGAGTGTAAAACAGAAAGAATTTTTGCTTTAGCTTGCCTAGGAAAAATGTTAGTTTTTCATACGGAAATTTGCGAATTTCGCGATTAGCTAATTTTAAAAATAGGTCTTTTTTATCGGGTCCAGGAGCCATTCAAATCAAACAAAACTCGGTATGGAGTATCACCTGTGTAAAGAGAGTGAAAAAAAAGTTTTTGCTATAGCTTGCCTAGGAAAAAACTTGGATTTTCATACGGAAATTTGCTATTATTTCGAAAAATTTTGCGATCATAATTTTAAAAATAGGTCTATTTCGTCGGGTTCAGGAGTTGTTCAAATCTAACCAAACTCGGTATGGAGTATCCCATTTATACCTAAAGTGTAAAAGAGAAAAAGTTTTTGCTATAGCTTGCCTAGGAAAAAAGTTAGTTTTTCATACGGAAATTTGCTATTATTTCGAATACTTAATTTTGAAATATAATATTTTTCATCGGGCAAAGGAGTTGTTCAAATCGAACCAAACTCAGTATGAAGAATTCCATGGGTACCTAGAGTGTAAAACAAAAACAATATTTGCTATAGTTTGCCTACGAAAAAAGTTGGGTTTTCATACGGAAATTTCATATTATTTCGAATAATTTTGCGATTATAATTTTAAAAATAGGTCTATTTCGTCGGGTCCAGGAGTTGTTCAAATCTAACCAAACTCGGGATGGAGTATCCCATGTATGCCTAGAGTGTAAAACAGAAAGAATTTTTGCTTTAGCTTGCCTAGGAAAAATGTTAGTTTTTCATACGGAAATTTGCGAATTTCGCGATTAGCTAATTTTAAAAATAGGTCTTTTTTATCGGGTCCAGGAGCCATTCAAATCAAACAAAACTCGGTATGGAGTATCACCTGTGTAAAGAGAGTGAAAAAAAAGTTTTTGCTATAGCTTGCCTAGGAAAAAACTTGGATTTTCATACGGAAATTTGCTATTATTTCGAAAAATTTTGCGATCATAATTTTAAAAATAGGTCTATTTCGTCGGGTTCAGGAGTTGTTCAAATCTAACCAAACTCGGTATGGAGTATCCCATTTATACCTAAAGTGTAAAAGAGAAAAAGTTTTTGCTATAGCTTGCCTAGGAAAAAAGTTAGTTTTTCATACGGAAATTTGCTATTATTTCGAATACTTAATTTTGAAATATAATATTTTTCATCGGGCAAAGGAGTTGTTCAAATCGAACCAAACTCAGTATGAAGAGTTCCATGGGTACCTAGAGTGTAAAACAAAAACAATATTTGCTATAGTTTGCCTACGAAAAAAGTTGGGTTTTCATACGGAAATTTCATATTATTTCGAATAATTTTGCGATTATAATTTTAAAAATAGGTCTATTTCGTCGGGTCCAGGAGTTGTTCAAATCTAACCAAACTCGGGATGGAGTATCCCATGTATGCCTAGAGTGTAAAACAGAAAGAATTTTTGCTTTAGCTTGCCTAGGAAAAATGTTAGTTTTTCATACGGAAATTTGCGAATTTCGCGATTAGCTAATTTTAAAAATAGGTCTTTTTTATCGGGTCCAGGAGCCATTCAAATCAAACAAAACTCGGTATGGAGTATCACCTGTGTAAAGAGAGTGAAAAAAAAGTTTTTGCTATAGCTTGCCTAGGAAAAAACTTGGATTTTCATACGGAAATTTGCTATTATTTCGAAAAATTTTGCGATCATAATTTTAAAAATAGGTCTATTTCGTCGGGTTCAGGAGTTGTTCAAATCTAACCAAACTCGGTATGGAGTATCCCATTTATACCTAAAGTGTAAAAGAGAAAAAGTTTTTGCTATAGCTTGCCTAGGAAAAAAGTTAGTTTTTCATACGGAAATTTGCTATTATTTCGAATACTTAATTTTGAAATATAATATTTTTCATCGGGCAAAGGAGTTGTTCAAATCGAACCAAACTCAGTATGAAGAATTCCATGGGTACCTAGAGTGTAAAACAAAAACAATATTTGCTATAGTTTGCCTACGAAAAAAGTTGGGTTTTCATACGGAAATTTCATATTATTTCGAATAATTTTGCGATTATAATTTTAAAAATAGGTCTATTTCGTCGGGTCCAGGAGTTGTTCAAATCTAACCAAACTCGGGATGGAGTATCCCATGTATGCCTAGAGTGTAAAACAGAAAGAATTTTTGCTTTAGCTTGCCTAGGAAAAATGTTAGTTTTTCATACGGAAATTTGCGAATTTCGCGATTAGCTAATTTTAAAAATAGGTCTTTTTTATCGGGTCCAGGAGCCATTCAAATCAAACAAAACTCGGTATGGAGTATCACCTGTGTAAAGAGAGTGAAAAAAAAGTTTTTGCTATAGCTTGCCTAGGAAAAAACTTGGATTTTCATACGGAAATTTGCTATTATTTCGAAAAATTTTGCGATCATAATTTTAAAAATAGGTCTATTTCGTCGGGTTCAGGAGTTGTTCAAATCTAACCAAACTCGGTATGGAGTATCTCATTTATACCTAAAGTGTAAAAGAGAAAAAGTTTTTGCTATAGCTCGCCTAGGAAAAAAGTTAGTTTTTCATACGGAAACTTGCGAATTTCGCGATTAGCAAATATTAAAAATAGGTCCTTTTTATCGGGTCAAGGAGCCATTCAAATAAAAAAAACTTGGTATGGAGTATCACCAGTGTAAAGAGAGTGAAAAAAAAAGTTTTTGCTATAGCTTGCCTAGGAAAAAACTTGGATTTTCATACGGAAATTTGCTATTATTTCGAAAAATTTTGCGATCAAAATTTTAAAAATAGGTATATTTCGTCGGGTTCAGGAGTTGTTCAAATCTAACCAAACTCGGTATGGAGTATCCCATTTATACCTAAAGTGTAAAAGAGAAAAAGTTTTTGCTATAGCTTGCCTAGGAAAAAAGTTAGTTTTTCATACGGAAACTTGCGAATTTCGCGATTAGCAAATTTTAAAAATAGGTCTTTTTTATCGGGTGAAGGAGTTGTTCAAATCAATTAAAACTCGGTATGGAGTATCACCAGTGTGATGAGAGCGTAAAACAAAAACAGTTTTTGCTATAGCTTGCCTAGGAAAAAAGGTGGGTTTTCATACAGAAATTTGATATTATTTCGAATAATTTTGCGGTTATATTTTTAAAAATAGGTCTATTTCGTTTGGGTCCAGGAGTTGTTCAAATCTAACCAAACTCGTCATGGAGTGTCCCATGTATACCTAGAGTGTAAAACAGAAAGAATTTTTGCTATAGCTTGCATTGGAAAAAAGTTAGTTTTTCATACGCAAATTTGCGAATTTCGCGATTAGCGAATTTTAAAAATAGGTCTTTTTTATCGGGTCAAGGAGTTGTTCAAATCAAACAAAACTCGGAATGGAGTACCACCAGTGTAACGAGAGTGCAAAACGAAAAGATTTTTTGCTATAGCTTGCCTAGGAATAAAGTTGGGTTTTCATACGGAAATTTGCTATTATTTCGAATACTTAATTTTGAAATATAATATTTTTCATCGGGCAAAGGAGTTGTTCAAATCGAACCAAACTCAGTATGAAGAATTCCATGGGTACCTAGAGTGTAAAACAAAAACAATATTTGCTATAGTTTGCCTACGAAAAAAGTTGGGTTTTCATACGGAAATTTCATACTATTTCGAATAATTTTGCGATTATAATTTTAAAAATAGGTCTATTTCGTCGGTTCCAGGAGTTGTTCAAATCTAACCAAACTCGGGATGGAGTATCCCATGCATGCCTAGAGTGTAAAACAAAGGATTTTTGCTTTAGCTTGCCTAGGAAAAATGTTAGTTTTTCATACGGAAATTTGCGAATTTCGCGATTAGCTAATTTTAAAAATAGGTCTTCTTTATCGGGTCCAGGAGCCATTCAAATCAAACAAAACTCGGTATGGAGTATCACCAGTGTAAAGAGAGTGAAAAAAAAGTTTTTGCTATAGCTTGCCTAGGAAAAAACTTGGATTTTCATACGGAAATTTGCTATTAATTCGAAAAACTTTGCGATCATAATTTTAAAAATAGGTCTATTTCGTCGGGTTCAGGAGTTGTTCAAATCGAACCAAACTCGGTATGGAGTGTCTCATTTATACCTAAAGTGTAAAAGAGAAAAAGTTTTTGCTATAGCTCGCATAGGAAAAAAGTTAGTTTTTCATACGGAAACTTGCGAATTTCGCGATTAGCAAATTTTAAAAATAGGTCTTTTTTATCGGGTCAAGGAGCCATTCAAATAAAAAAAAACTCGGTATGGAGTATCACCAGTGTAAAGAGAGTGAAAAAAAAAAGTTTTTGCTATAGCTTGCCTAGGAAAAAACTTGGATTTTCATACGGAAATTTGCTATTATTTCGAAAAATTTTGCGATCATAATTTTAAAAATAGGTCTATTTCGTCGGGTTCAGGAGTTGTTCAAATCTAACCAAATTCGGTATGGAGTATCCCATTTATACCTAAAGTGTAAAAGAGAAAAAGTTTTTGCTATAGCTTGCCTAGGAAAAAAGTTAGTTTTTCATACGGAAACTTGCGAATTTCTTGATTAGCAAATTTTAAAAATAGGTCCTTTTTATCGGGTCAAGGAGCCATTCAAATAAAAAAAACTCGGTATGGAGTGTCACCAGTGTAAAGAGAGAGAAAAAAAAAGTTTTTGCTATAGCTTGCCTAGGAAAAAACTTGGATTTTCATACGGAAATTTGCTATTATTTCGAAAAATTTTGCGATCATAATTTTAAAAATAGGTCTATTTCGTCGGGTTCAGGAGTTGTTCAAATCTAACCAAACTTGGTATGGAGTATCTCATTTATACCTAAAGTGTAAAAGAGAAAAAGTTTTTGCTATAGCTCGCATAGGAAAAAAGTTAGTTTTTCATACGGAAACTTGCGAATTTCGCGATTAGCAAATTTTAAAAATAGGTCTTTTTTATCGGGTCAAGGAGCCATTCAAATAAAAAAAACTCGGTATGGAGTATCACCAGTGTAAAGAGAGTGAAAAAAAAAGTTTTTGCTATAGCTTGCCTAGGAAAAAACTTGGATTTTCATACGGAAATTTGCTATTATTTCGAAAAATTTTGCGATCATAATTTTAAAAATAGGTCTATTTCGTCGGGTTCAGGAGTTGTTCAAATCTAACCAAATTCGGTATGGAGTATCCCATTTATACCTAAAGTGTAAAAGAGAAAAAGTTTTTGCTATAGCTTGCCTAGGAAAAAAGTTAGTTTTTCATACGGAAACTTGCGAATTTCGCGATTAGCAAATTTTAAAAATAGGTCTTTTTTATCGGGTCAAGGAGCCATTCAAATAAAAAAAAACTCGGTATGGAGTATCACCAGTGTAATGAGAGTGAAAA
Organism: Convolutriloba macropyga; assembly: GCF_964194025.1. Taxonomy (NCBI): domain Eukaryota; kingdom Metazoa; phylum Xenacoelomorpha; order Acoela; family Convolutidae; genus Convolutriloba; species Convolutriloba macropyga. The sequence continues at coordinate 36,446,329 of NC_134468.1, read as the reverse complement.
ACAAAAAAGTTTTTGCTATAGCTTGCCTAGGAAAAAACTTGGGTTTTCATACGGAAATTTGCTATTATTTCGAAAAAATTTGCGATTATAATTTCAAAAATTGGTCTAATTCGTCGGGTCCAGGAGTTGTTCAAATCTAACCAAACTCGGTATGGAGTATTCCATGTACACCTTATGTGTAAAACAGAAAAAGTTTTTGCTATAGCTTGCCTAGGAAAAAAGTTAGTTTTTCATACGGAAATTTGCTATTATTTCGAATACTTAATTTTGAAATATAATATTTTTCATCGGGCAAAGGAGTTGTTCAAATCGAACCAAACTCAGTATGAAGAATTCCATGGGTACCTAGAGTGTAAAACAAAAACAATATTTGCTATAGCTTGCCTAGGAAAAAAGTTAGTTTTTCATACGGAAACTTGCGAATTTCGCGATTAGCAAATTTTAAAAATAGGTCTTTTTTATCGGGTCAAGGAGCCATTCAAATAAAAAAAACTCGGTATGGAGTATCACCAGTGTAATGAGAGTGAAAAACAAAAAAGTTTTTGCTATAGCTTGCCTAGGAAAAAACTTGGGTTTTCATACGGAAATTTGCTATTATTTCGAATAATTTTGCGATTATAATTTTAAAAATAGGTCTATTTCGTCGGGTCCAGGAGTTGTTCAAATCTAACCAAACTCGGTATGGAGTATCCCATATATGCCTAGAGTGTAAAACAGAAAGAATTTTTGCTTTAGCTTGCCTAGGAAAAATGCTAGTTTTTCATACGGAAATTTGCGAATTTCGCGATTAGCTAATTTTAAAAATAGGTCTTTTTTATCGGGTCCAGGAGCCATTCAAATCAAACAAAACTCGGTATGGAGTATCACCAGTGTAAAGAGAGTGAAAAAAAAGTTTTTGCTTTAGCTTGCCTAGGAAAAAACTTGGATTTTCATACGGAAATTTGCTATTATTTCGAAAAATTTTGCGATCATAATTTTAAAAATAGGTCTATTTCGTCGGGTTCAGGAGTTGTTCAAATCTAACCAATCTCGGTATGGAGTATCCCATTTATACCTAAAGTGTAAAAGAGAAAAAGTTTTTGCTATAGCTTGCCTAGGAAAAAAGTTAGTTTTTCATACGGAAACTTGCGAATTTCGCGATTAGCAAATTTTAAAAATAGGTCTTTTTTATCGGGTCAAGGAGACATTCAAATAAAAAAAAACTCGGTATGGAGTATCACCAGTGTAAAGAGAGTGAAAAAAAAAGTTTTTGCTATAGCTTGCCTAGGAAAAAACTTGGATTTTCATACGGAAATTTGCTATTTTTTCGAAAAATTTTGCGATCATAATTTTAAAAATAGGTCTATTTCGTCGGGTTCAGGAGTTGTTCAAATCTAACCAAACTCGGTATGGAGTATCCCATTTATACCTAAAGTGTAAAAGAGAAAACGTTTTTGCTATAGCTTGCCTAGGAGAAAAGTTAGTTTTTCATACGGAAACTTGCGAATTTCGCGATTAGCAAATTATAAAAATAGGTCTTTTTTATCGGGTCAAGGAGCCATTCAAATAAAAAAAAACTCGGTATGGAGTATCACCAGTGTAATGAGAGTGAAAAACAAAAAAATTTTTGCTATAGCTTGCATAGGAAAAAACTTGGGTTTTCATACGGAAATTTGCTATTATTTCGAAAAAATTTGCGATTATAATTTTAAAAATAGGTCTAATTCGTCGGGTCCAGGAGTTGTTCAAATCTAACCAAACTCGGTATGGAGTATTCCATGTATACCTTATGTGTAAAACAGAAAAAGTTTTTGCTATAGCTTGCCTAGGAAAAAAGTTAGTTTTTCATACGGAAATTTGCGAATTTCGCGATTAGCGAATTTTAAAAATAGGTCTTTTTTATCGGGTCAAGGAGCCATTCAAATAAAAAAAACTCGGTATGGAGTATCACCAGTGTAATGAGAGTGACAAACAAAAAAAGTTTTTGCCATAGCTTGCCTAGGAAAAAAGTTAGTTTTTCATACGGAAACTTGCGAATTTCGCGATTAGCAAATTTTAAAAATAGGTCTTTTTTACCGGGTCAAGGAGCCATTCAAATAAAAAAAAACTCGGTATGGAGTATCACCAGTGTAAAGAGAGTGAAAAAAAAGTTTTTGCTTTAGCTTGCCTAGGAAAAAACTTGGATTTTCATACGGAAATTTGCTATTATTTCGAAAAATTTTGCGATCATAATTTTAAAAATAGGTCTATTTCGTCGGGTTCAGGAGTTGTTCAAATCTAACCAAACTCGGTATGGAGTATCCCATTTATACCTAAAGTGTAAAAGAGAAAAAGTTTTTGCTATAGCTTGCCTAGGAAAAAAGTTAGTTTTTCATACGGAAATTTGCGAATTTCGCGATTAGCTAATTTTAAAAATAGGTCTTTTTTATCGGGTCCAGGAGCCATTCAAATCAAACAAAACTCGGTATGGAGTATCACCAGTGTAAAGAGAGTGAAAAAAAAGTTTTTGCTTTAGCTTGCCTAGGAAAAAACTTGGATTTTCATACGGAAATTTGCTATTATTTCGAAAAATTTTGCGATCATAATTTTAAAAATAGGTCTATTTCGTCGGGTTCAGGAGTTGTTCAAATCTAACCAAACTCGGTATGGAGTATCCCATTTATACCTAAAGTGTAAAAGAGAAAAAGTTTTTGCTATAGCTTGCCTAGGAAAAAAGTTAGTTTTTCATACGGAAACTTGCGAATTTCGCGATTAGCAAATTTTAAAAATAGGTCTTTTTTATCGGGTCAAGGAGACATTCAAATAAAAAAAAACTCGGTATGGAGTATCACCAGTGTAAAGAGAGTGAAAAAAAAAGTTTTTGCTTTAGCTTGCCTAGGAAAAAACTTGGATTTTCATACGGAAATTTGCTATTTTTTCGAAAAATTTTGCGATCATAATTTTAAAAATAGGTCTATTTCGTCGGGTTCAGGAGTTGTTCAAATCTAACCAAACTCGGTATGGAGTATCCCATTTATACCTAAAGTGTAAAAGAGAAAACGTTTTTGCTATAGCTTGCCTAGGAGAAAAGTTAGTTTTTCATACGGAAACTTGCGAATTTCGCGATTAGCAAATTTTAAAAATAGGTCTTTTTTATCGGGTCAAGGAGCCATTCAAATAAAAAAAAACTCGGTATGGAGTATCAACAGTGTAATGAGAGTGAAAAACAAAAAAGTTTTTGCTATAGCTTGCATAGGAAAAAACTTGGGTTTTCATACGGAAATTTGCTATTATTTCGAAAAAATTTGCGATTATAATTTTAAAAATAGGTCTAATTCGTCGGGTCCAGGAGTTGTTCAAATCTAACCAAACTCGGTATGGAGTATTCCATGTACACCTTATGTGTAAAACAGAAAAAGTTTTTGCTATAGCTTGCCTAGGAAAAAAGTTAGTTTTTCATACGGAAATTTGCGAATTTCGCGATTAGCGAATTTTAAAAATAGGTCTTTTTTATCGGGTCAAGGTGCCATTCAAATAAAAAAAAACTCGGTATGGAGTATCACCAGTGTAATGAGAGTGACAAACAAAAAAAGTTTTTGCCATAGCTTGCCTAGGAAAAAAGTTAGTTTTTCATACGGAAACTTGCGAATTTCGCGATTAGCAAATTTTAAAAATAGGTCTTTTTTACCGGGTCAAGGAGCCATTCAAATAAAAAAAAACTCGGTATGGAGTATCACCAGTGTAATGAGAGTGAAAAACAAAAAAGTTTTTGCTATAGCTTGCCTAGGAAAAAACTTGGGTTTTCATACGGAAATTTGCTATTATTTCAAAAAAATTTGCGATTATGATTTTAAAAATAGGTCTAATTCGTCGGTTCCAAGAGTTGTTCAAATCTAACCAAACTCGGTATGGAGTATTCCATGTATACCTTATGTGTAAAACAGAAAGAATTTTTGCTATAGCTTGCCTAGGAAAAAAGTTAGTTTTCCATACGGAAATTTGCGAATTTCGCGATTAGCGAATTTTAAAAATAGGTCTTTTTTATCGGGTCAGGGAGCCATTCAAATCAAACAAAACTCGGTATGGAGTATCCCATGTACACCTAAAGTGTAAAAGAGAAAAAGTTTTTGCTATAGCTTGCCGAGGAAAAAACTTGGGTTTTCATACGGAAATTTGCTATTGTTTAGAAAAAATTTGCGATTATAATTTTAAAAATTGGTCTATTTCGTCGGGTCCAGGAGTTGTTCAAATCTAACCAAACTCGGTATGGAGTATCCCATGTATACCTAGAGTGTAAAACAGAAAGAGTTTTTTCTATAGCTTGCCTAGGAAAAAAGTTAGTTTTTCATACGGAAATTTGCGAATTTCGCGATTAGCGAATTTTAAAAATAGGTCTTTTTTATCGGGTCAAGGAGCCATTCAAATCAAACGAAACTCGGTATGGAGTATCACCAGTGTAATAAGAGTGAAAAACGAAAAAGTTTTTGCTATAGCTTGCCTAGGAAAAAACTTGGATTTTCATACGGAAATCTGCTATTATTTCGAAAAATTTTGCGATCAAAATTTTAAAAATTGGTCTATTTCGTCGGGTCCAGGAGTTGTTCAAATCTAACCAAACTCGGTATGGAGTATCCCATGTATACCTAGAGTGTAAAACAGAAAGAATTTTTGCAATAGCTTGCCTAGGAAAAAAGTTAGTTTTTCATACGGAAATTTGCGAATTTCGCAATTAGCGAATTTTAAAAAAAGGTCTTTTTTATCGGGTCAAGGAGCCATTCAAATCAAACAAAACTCGGTATGGAGTATCAGCAGTGTAATGAGAGTGAAAAACAAAAAAAGTTTTTGCTATAGTTTGCCTAGAAAAAAAGTTGGGTTTTCATACGGAAATTTCATATTATTTCGAATAATTTTGCGATTATAATTTTAAAAATAAGTCTTTTTCGTCGGGTCCAGGAGTTGTTCAAGTCTAACCAAACTCGGTATGGATTATCCCATGTATACCTAAAGTGTAAAAGAGAAAAAGTTTTCGCTATAGCTTGCCTAGGAAAAAACTTGGGTTTTGATACGGAAATTTGCTATTATTTCGAAAAAATTTGCGATTATAATTTTAAAAATTGGTCTATTTCGTCGGGTCCAGGAGTTGTTCAAATCAAACCAATCTCGGTATGGAGTATCCCATGTTTACCTAGAGTGTAAAACAGAAAGAATTTTTGCTATAGCTCGCCTAGGAAAAAAGTTAGTTTTTCATACGGAAATTTGCGAATTTCGCGATTAGCGAATTTTAAAAATAGGTCTTTTTTATCGGGTCAAGGAGCCATTCAAATCAAACAAAACTCGGTATGGAGTATGAGCAGTGTAATGAGAGTGAAAAACAAAAAAGTTATTGCAATAGCTTGACTAGGCAAAAACTTGGATTTTCATACGGAAATTTGCTATTATTTCGAAAAATTTTGCGATCAAAATTTTAAAAATAGGTCTATTTCGTCGGGTCCAGGAGTTGTTCAAATCTAACCAAACTCGGTATGGAGTATCCCATGTACACCTAAAGTGTAAAAGAGAAAAAGTTTTCGCTATAGCTTGCCTAGGAAAAAACTTGGGTTTTGATACGGAAATTTGCTATTATTTCGAAAAAATTTGCGATTATAATTTTAAAAATTGGTCTATTTCGTCGGGTCCAGGAGTTGTTCAAATCTAACCAAACTCGGTATGGAGTATCCCATGTATACCTAAAGTGTAAAACAGAAAGAATTTTTGCTATAGCTTGCCTAGGAAAAAAGTTAGTTTTTCATACGGAAATTTACGAATTTCGCGATTAGCGAATTTTAAAAATAGCTCATTTTTATCGGGTCAAGGAGCCATTCAAATCAAACAAAACTCGGTATGGAGTATCACCAGTGTAATGAGAGTGAAAAACAAAATAGTTTTTGCTATAGCTTGCCTAGGAAAAAACTTGGATTCTCAAACGGAAATTTGCTATTATTTCGAAAAATTTTGCGATCATAATTTTAAAAATAGGTCTATTTCGTCGGGTCCAGGAGTTGTTCAAATCTAACCAAACTCGATATGGAGTATCCCATGTATATCTAAAGTGTAAAAGAGAGAAAGTTTTTGCTAGGGTTTGCCTAGGAAAAAAGTTGGGTTTTCATACGGAAATTTCATATTATTTCGAATAATTTTGCGATTATATTTTTAAAAATACGTCTATTTCGTCGGGTCCAGGAGTTGTTCAAGTCTAACCAAACTCGATATGGAGTATCCCATGTATACCTAGAAAGTATAACAGAAAGAATTTTTGCTTTAGCTTGCCTAGGAAAAAAGTTAGTTTTTCATACGGAAATTTGCGAATTTCGCGATTAGCGAATTTTAAAAGTAGGTCTTTTTTATCGGGTCAAGGAGCCATTCAAATCAAACAAAACTCGGTATGGAGTATCACCAGTGTAATGGGAGTGAAAAACAAAAAAGTTTTTGCTAAGCTTGCCTAGGAAAAAACTTGGATTTTCATACGGAAATTTGCTATTATTTCGAAAAATTTTGCGATCATAATTTTAAAAATAGGTCTATTTCGTCGGTTCCAGGAGTTGTTCAAATCTAACCAAACTCGGTATGGAGTATCCCATGTATACCTAAAGTGTAAACGAGAAAAAGTTTTCGCTATAGCTTGCCTAGGAAAAAACTTGGGTTTTCATACGGAAATTTGCTATTATTTCGAAAAAATTTGCGATTATAATTTTAAAAATTGGTCTATTTCGTCGGGTCCAGGAGTTGTTCAAATCTAACCAAACTCGGAATAGAGTATCCCATGTATACCTAGAGTGTAAAACAGAAAGAATTTTTGCTATAGCTTGCCTAGGAAAAAAGTTAGTTTTTCATACGGAAATTTGCGAATTTCGCGATTAGCGAATTTTAAAAATAGGTCTTTTTTATCGGGTCAAGGAGCCATTCAAATCAAACAAAACTCGGTATGGAGTATCAGCAGTGTAATGAGAGTGAAAAACAAAAAAGTTTTTGCTATAGCTTGCCTAGGAAAAAACTTGGGTTTTCATACGGAAATTTGCTATTATTTCAAAAAAAATTGCGATTATGATTTTAAAAATAGGTCTAATTCGTCGGTTCCAAGAGTTGTTCAAATCTAACCAAACTCGGCATGGAGTATTCCATGTATACCTAGAGTGTAAAACAGAAAGAGTTTTTTGCTATAGCTTGCCTAGGAAAAAAGGTGGGTTTTCATACAGATATTTGATATTATTTCGAATAAATTTGCGCTTATAATTTTAAAAATAGGTCTATTTCGTCGGGTCCAGGAGTTGTTCAAATCTAACCAAACTCGGCATGGAGTATTCCATGTATACCTAGAGTGTAAAACAGAAAGAGTTTTTGCTATAGCTTGCCTAGGAAAAAAGTTAGTTTTTCATACGGAAATTTGCGAATTTCGCGATTAGCGAATTTTAAAAATAGGTCTTTTTTATCGGGTCAAGGAGCCATTCAAATCAAACAAAACTCGGTATGGAGTATCAGCAGTGTAATGAGAGTGAAAAACAAAAAAGTTTTTGCTATAGCTTGCCTAGGAAAAAACTTGGGTTTTCATACGGAAATTTGCTATTATTTCAAAAAAATTTGCGATTATGATTTTAAAAATAGGTCTAATTCGTCGGTTCCAAGAGTTGTTCAAATCTAACCAAACTCGGTATGGAGTATTCCATGTATACCTTATGTGTAAAACAGAAAGAATTTTTGCTATAGCTTGCCTAGGAAAAAAGTTAGTTTTCCATACGGAAATTTGCGAATTTCGCGATTAGCGAATTTTAAAAATAGGTCTTTTTTATCGGGTCAGGGAGCCATTCAAATCAAACAAAACTCGGTATGGAGTATCCCATGTACACCTAAAGTGTAAAAGAGAAAAAGTTTTTGCTATAGTTTGCCTAGGAAAAAAGTTGGGTTTTCATACGGAAATTTTATATTATTTCGAATAATTTTGCGATTATATTTTTAAAAATACGTCTATTTCGTCGGGTCCAGGAGTTGTTCAAGTCTAACCAAACTCGGTATGGAGTATCCCATGTATACCTAGAAAGTATAACAGAAAGAATTTTTGCTTTAGCTTGCCTAGGAAAAAAGTTAGTTTTTCATACGGAAATTTGCGAATTTCGCGATTAGCGAATTTTAAAAATAGGTCTTTTTTATCGGGTCAAGGAGCCATTAAAATCAAACAAAACTCGGTATGGAGTATCACCAGTGTAATGAGAGTGAAAAACAAAAAAGTTTTTGCTAAGCTTGCCTAGGAAAAAACTTGGATTTTCATACGGAAATTTGCTATTATTTCGAAAAATTTTGCGATCATAATTTTAAAAATAGGTCTATTTCGTCGGTTCCAGGAGTTGTTCAAATCTAACCAAACTCGGTATGGAGTATCCCATGTATACCTAAAGTGTAAACGAGAAAAAGTTTTCGCTATAGCTTGCCTAGGAAAAAAGTTAGTTTTTCATACGGAAATTTGCGAATTTCGCGATTAGCGAATTTTAAAAATAGGTCTTTTTTATCGGGTCAAGGAGCCATTCAAATCAAACAAAACTCGGTATGGAGTATCAGCAGTGTAATGAGAGTGAAAAACAAAAAAGTTTTTGCTATAGCTTGCCTAGGAAAAAACTTGGGTTTTCATACGGAAATTTGCTATTATTTCGAAAAATTTTGCGATCATAATTTTAAAAATAGGTCTATTTCGTCGGGTTCAGGAGTTGTTCAAATCTAACCAAATTCGGTATGGAGTATTCCATGTATACCTTATGTGTAAAACAGAAAGAATTTTTGCTATAGCTTGCCTAGGAAAAAAGTTAGTTTTCCATACGGAAATTTGCGAATTTCGCGATTAGCGAATTTTAAAAATAGGTCTTTTTTATCGGGTCAGGGAGCCATTCAAATCAAACAAAACTCGGTATGGAGTATCCCATGTACACCTAAAGTGTAAAAGAGAAAAAGTTTTTGCTATAGTTTGCCTAGGAAAAAACTTGGATTTTCATACGGAAATTTGCTATTATTTCGAAAAATTTTGCGATCATAATTTTAAAAATAGGTCTATTTCGTCGGTTCCAGGAGTTGTTCAAATCTAACCAAACTCGGTATGGAGTATCCCATGTATACCTAAAGTGTAAACGAGAAAAAGTTTTCGCTATAGCTTGCCTAGGAAAAAAGTTAGTTTTTCATACGGAAATTTGCGAATTTCGCGATTAGCGAATTTTAAAAATAGGTCTTTTTTATCGGGTCAAGGAGCCATTCAAATCAAACAAAACTCGGTATGGAGTATCAGCAGTGTAATGAGAGTGAAAAACAAAAAAGTTTTTGCTAAGCTTGCCTAGGAAAAAACTTGGATTTTCATACGGAAATTTGCTATTATTTCGAAAAATTTTGCGATCATAATTTTAAAAATAGGTCTAATTCGTCGGTTCCAAGAGTTGTTCAAATCTAACCAAACTCGGTATGGAGTATTCCATGTATACCTTATGTGTAAAACAGAAAGAGTTTTTGCTATAGCTTGCCTAGGAAAAAAGTTAGTTTTTCATACGGAAATTTGCGAATTTCGCGATTAGCGAATTTTAAAAATAGGTCTTTTTTATCGGGTCAAGGAGCCATTCAAATCAAACAAAACTCGGTATGGAGTATCAGCAGTGTAATGAGAGTGAAAAACAAAAAAGTTTTTGCTATAGCTTGCCTAGGAAAAAACTTGGGTTTTCATACGGAAATTTGCTATTATTTCAAAAAAATTTGCGATTATGATTTTAAAAATAGGTCTAATTCGTCGGTTCCAAGAGTTGTTCAAATCTAACCAAACTCGGTATGGAGTATTCCATGTATACCTTATGTGTAAAACAGAAAGAATTTTTGCTATAGCTTGCCTAGGAAAAAAGTTAGTTTTCCATACGGAAATTTGCGAATTTCGCGATTAGCGAATTTTAAAAATAGGTCTTTTTTATCGGGTCAGGGAGCCATTCAAATCAAACAAAACTCGGTATGGAGTATCCCATGTACACCTAAAGTGTAAAAGAGAAAAAGTTTTTGCTATAGTTTGCCTAGGAAAAAAGTTGGGTTTTCATACGGAAATTTTATATTATTTCGAATAATTTTGCGATTATATTTTTAAAAATACGTCTATTTCGTCGGGTCCAGGAGTTGTTCAAGTCTAACCAAACTCGGTATGGAGTATCCCATGTATACCTAGAAAGTATAACAGAAAGAATTTTTGCTTTAGCTTGCCTAGGAAAAAAGTTAGTTTTTCATACGGAAATTTGCGAATTTCGCGATTAGCGAATTTTAAAAATAGGTCTTTTTTATCGGGTCAAGGAGCCATTAAAATCAAACAAAACTCGGTATGGAGTATCACCAGTGTAATGAGAGTGAAAAACAAAAAAGTTTTTGCTAAGCTTGCCTAGGAAAAAACTTGGATTTTCATACGGAAATTTGCTATTATTTCGAAAAATTTTGCGATCATAATTTTAAAAATAGGTCTATTTCGTCGGTTCCAGGAGTTGTTCAAATCTAACCAAACTCGGTATGGAGTATCCCATGTATACCTAGAGTGTAAAACAGAAAGAATTTTTGCTATAGCTCGCCTAGGAAAAAAGTTAGTTTTTCATACGGAAATTTGCGAATTTCGCGATGAGCGAATTTTAAAAATAGGTCTTTTTTATCGGGTCAAGGTGCCATTCAAATCAAACAAAACTCGGTATGGAGTATCATCAGTGTAATGAGAGTGAAAAACAGAAAAAGTTTTTGCTATAGCTTGCCTTGGAAAAAACTTGGATTTTCATACGGAAATTTGCTATTATTTCGAAAAATTTTGCGATCAAAATTTTAAAAATAGGTCTATTTCGTCGGGTCCAGGAGTTGTTCAATTCTAACCAAACTCGGTATGGAGTATCACATGTATACCTAAAGTGTAAAAGAGAAAAAGTTTTCGCTATAGCTTGTCTAGGAAAAAACTTGGGTTTTGATACGGAAATTTGCTATTATTTCGAAAAAATTTGCGATTATAATTTTAAAATTTGGTCTATTTCGTCGGGTCCAGGAGTTGTTCAAATCTAACCAAACTCGGTATGGAGTATCCCATGTATACCTAGAGTGTAAAACAGAAAGAATTTTTGCTATAGCTTGCCTAGGAAAAAAGTTAGTTTTTCATACGGAAATTTGCGAATTTCGCGATTAGCGAATTTTAAAAATAGCTCATTTTTATCGGGTCAAGGAGCCATTCAAATCAAACAAAACTCGGTATGGAGTATCACCAGTGTAATGAGAGTGAAAAACAAAATAGTTTTTGCTATAGCTTGCCTAGGAAAAAACTTGGATTTTCATACGGAAATTTGCTATTATTTCGAAAAATTTTGCGATCAAAATTTTAAAAATAGGTCTATTTCGTCGGGTCCAGGAGTTGTTCAAATCTAACCAAACTTGGTATGGAGTATCCCATGTATACCTAAAGTGTAAAAGAGAAAAAGTTTTCGCTATAGCTTGCCTTGGAAAAAACTTGGATTTTCATACGGAAATTTGCTATTATTTCGAAAAATTTTGCGATCAAAATTTTAAAAATAGGTCTATTTCGTCGGGTCCAGGAGTTGTTCAATTCTAACCAAACTCGGTATGGAGTATCACATGTATACCTAAAGTGTAAAAGAGAAAAAGTTTTCGCTATAGCTTGTCTAGGAAAAAACTTGGGTTTTGATACGGAAATTTGCTATTATTTCGAAAAAATTTGCGATTATAATTTTAAAATTTGGTCTATTTCGTCGGGTCCAGGAGTTGTTCAAATCTAACCAAACTCGGTATGGAGTATCCCATGTATACCTAGAGTGTAAAACAGAAAGAATTTTTGCTATAGCTTGCCTAGGAAAAAAGTTAGTTTTTCATACGGAAATTTGCGAATTTCGCGATTAGCGAATTTTAAAAATAGCTCATTTTTATCGGGTCAAGGAGCCATTCAAATCAAACAAAACTCGGTATGGAGTATCACCAGTGTAATGAGAGTGAAAAACAAAATAGTTTTTGCTATAGCTTGCCTAGGAAAAAACTTGGATTTTCATACGGAAATTTGCTATTATTTCGAAAAATTTTGCGATCAAAATTTTAAAAATAGGTCTATTTCGTCGGGTCCAGGAGTTGTTCAAATCTAACCAAACTTGGTATGGAGTATCCCATGTATACCTAAAGTGTAAAAGAGAAAAAGTTTTCGCTATAGCTTGCCTTGGAAAAAACTTGGATTTTCATACGGAAATTTGCTATTATTTCGAAAAATTTTGCGATCAAAATTTTAAAAATAGGTCTATTTCGTCGGGTCCAGGAGTTGTTCAATTCTAACCAAACTCGGTATGGAGTATCACATGTATACCTAAAGTGTAAAAGAGAAAAAGTTTTCGCTATAGCTTGTCTAGGAAAAAACTTGGGTTTTGATACGGAAATTTGCTATTATTTCGAAAAAATTTGCGATTATAATTTTAAAATTTGGTCTATTTCGTCGGGTCCAGGAGTTGTTCAAATCTAACCAAACTCGGTATGGAGTATCCCATGTATACCTAGAGTGTAAAACAGAAAGAATTTTTGCTATAGCTTGCCTAGGAAAAAAGTTAGTGTTTCATACGGAAATTTGCGAATTTCGCGATTAGCGAATTTTAAAAATAGCTCATTTTTATCGGGTCAAGGAGCCATTCAAATCAAACAAAACTCGGTATGGAGTATCACCAGTGTAATGAGAGTGAAAAACAAAATAGTTTTTGCTATAGCTTGCCTAGGAAAAAAGTTGGGTTTTCATACGGAAATTTGCTATTATTTCGAAAAATTTTGCGATTATAATTTTAAAAATAGGTCTATTTCGTCGGGTCCAGGAGTTGTTCAAATCTAACCAAACTTGGTATGGAGTATCCCATGTATACCTAAAGTGTAAAAGAGAAAAAGTTTTCGCTATAGCTTGCCTTGGAAAAAACTTGGATTTTCATACGGAAATTTGCTATTATTTCGAAAAATTTTGCGATCAAAATTTTAAAAATAGGTCTATTTCGTCGGGTCCAGGAGTTGTTCAATTCTAACCAAACTCGGTATGGAGTATCACATGTATACCTAAAGTGTAAAAGAGAAAAAGTTTTCGCTATAGCTTGTCTAGGAAAAAACTTGGGTTTTGATACGGAAATTTGCTATTATTTCGAAAAAATTTGCGATTATAATTTTAAAATTTGGTCTATTTCGTCGGGTCCAGGAGTTGTTCAAATCTAACCAAACTCGGTATGGAGTATCCCATGTATACCTAGAGTGTAAAACAGAAAGAATTTTTGCTATAGCTTGCCTAGGAAAAAAGTTAGTGTTTCATACGGAAATTTGCGAATTTCGCGATTAGCGAATTTTAAAAATAGCTCATTTTTATCGGGTCAAGGAGCCATTCAAATCAAACAAAACTCGGTATGGAGTATCACCAGTGTAATGAGAGTGAAAAACAAAATAGTTTTTGCTATAGCTTGCCTAGGAAAAAACTTGGATTTTCATACGGAAATTTGCTATTATTTCGAAAAATTTTGCGATCAAAATTTTAAAAATAGGTCTATTTCGTCGGGTCCAGGAGTTGTTCAAATCTAACCAAACTTGGTATGGAGTATCCCATGTATACCTAAAGTGTAAAAGAGAAAAAGTTTTCGCTATAGCTTGCCTAGGAAAAAACTTGGGTTTTGATACGGAAATTTGCTATTATTTCGAAAAAATTTGCGATTATAATTTTAAAAATTGGTCTATTTCGTCGGGTCCAGGAGTTGTTCAAATCTAACCCAACTCGGTATGGAGTATCCCATGTATACCTAGAGTGTAAAACAGAAAGAATTTTTGCTATAGCTTGCCTAGGAAAAAAGTTAGTTTTTCATACGGAAATTTGCGAATTTCGCGATTAGCGAATTTTAAAAATAGCTCATTTTTATCGGGTCAAGGAGCCATTCAAATCAAACAAAACTCGGTATGGAGTATCACCAGTGTAATGAGAGTGAAAAACAAAATAGTTTTTGCTATAGCTTGCCTAGGAAAAAACTTGGACTCTCATACGGAAATTTGCTATTATTTCGAAAAATTTTGCGATCATAATTTTAAAAATAGGTCTATTTCGTCGGTTCCAGGAGTTGTTCAAATCTAACCAAACTCGGTATGGAGTATCCCATGTATACCTAAAGTGTAAAAGAGAAAAAGTTTTTGCTATAGTTTGCCTAGGAAAAAAGTTGGGTTTTCATACGGAAATTTCATATTATTTCGAATAATTTTGCGATTATATTTTTAAAAATACGTCTATTTCGTCGGGTCCAGGAGTTGTTCAAGTCTAACCAAACTCGGTATGGAGTATCCCATGTATACCTAGAAAGTATAACAGAAAGAATTTTTGCTTTAGCTTGCCTAGGAAAAAAGTTAGTTTTTCATACGGAAATTTGCGAATTTCGCGATTAGCGAATTTTAAAAATAGGTCTTTTTTATCGGGTCAAGGAGCCATTCAAATCAAACAAAACTTGGTATGAAGTATCACCAGTGTAATGAGAGTGAAAAACAAAAAAGTTTTTGCTAAGCTTGCCTAGGAAAAAACTTGGATTTTCATACGGAAATTTGCTATTATTTCGAAAAATTTTGCGATCATAATTTTAAAAATAGGTCTATTTCGTCGGTTCCAGGAGTTGTTCAAATCTAACCAAACTCGGTATGGAGTATCCCATGTATACCTAAAGTGTAAACGAGAAAAAGTTTTCGCTATAGCTTGCCTAGGAAAAAACTTGGGTTTTCATACGGAAATTTGCTATTATTTCGAAAAAATTTGCGATTATAATTTTAAAAATTGGTCTATTTCGTCGGGTCCAGGAGTTGTTCAAATCTAACCAAACTCGGTATGGAGTATCACATGTATACCTAGAGTGTAAAACAGAAAGAGTTTTTGCTATAGCTTGCCTAGGAAAAAAGTTAGTTCTTCATACGGAAATTTGCGAATTTCGCGATTAGCGAATTTTAAAAATAGCTCATTTTTATCGGGTCAAGGAGCCATTCAAATCAAACAAAACTCGGTATGGAGTATCACCAGTGTAATGAGAGTGAAAAACAAAATAGTTTTTGCTATAGCTTGCCTAGGAAAAAACTTGGACTCTCATACGGAAATTTGCTATTATTTCGAAAAATTTTGCGATCATAATTTTAAAAATAGGTCTATTTCGTCGGTTCCAGGAGTTGTTCAAATCTAACCAAACTCGGTATGGAGTATCCCATGTATACCTAAAGTGTAAAAGAGAAAAAGTTTTTGCTATAGTTTGCCTAGGAAAAAAGTTGGGTTTTCATACGGAAATTTCATATTATTTCGAATAATTTTGCGATTATATTTTTAAAAATACGTCTATTTCGTCGGGTCCAGGAGTTGTTCAAGTCTAACCAAACTCGGTATGGAGTATCCCATGTATACCTAGAAAGTATAACAGAAAGAATTTTTGCTTTAGCTTGCCTAGGAAAAAAGTTAGTTTTTCATACGGAAATTTGCGAATTTCGCGATTAGCGAATTTTAAAAATAGGTCTTTTTTATCGGGTCAAGGAGCTATTCAAATCAAACAAAACTTGGTATGAAGTATCACCAGTGTAATGAGAGTGAAAAACAAAAAAGTTTTTGCTAAGCTTGCCTAGGAAAAAACTTGGATTTTCATACGGAAATTTGCTATTATTTCGAAAAATTTTGCGATCATAATTTTAAAAATAGGTCTATTTCGTCGGTTCCAGGAGTTGTTCAAATCTAACCAAACTCGGTATGGAGTATCCCATGTATACCTAAAGTGTAAACGAGAAAAAGTTTTCGCTATAGCTTGCCTAGGAAAAAACTTGGGTTTTCATACGGAAATTTGCTATTATTTCGAAAAAATTTGCGATTATAATTTTAAAAATTGGTCTATTTCGTCGGGTCCAGGAGTTGTTCAAATCTAACCAAACTCGGTATGGAGTATCACATGTATACCTAGAGTGTAAAACAGAAAGAGTTTTTGCTATAGCTTGCCTAGGAAAAAAGTTAGTTCTTCATACGGAAATTTGCGAATTTCTCGATTAGCGAATTTTAAAAATAGGTCTTTTTTTATCGGGTCAAGGAGCCATTCAAATCAAACAAATCTCGGAATGGTGTATCAGCAGTGTAATGAGAGTTAAAAACAAAAAAAAGTTTTTGCTATAGTTTGCCTAGGAAAAAAGTTGGGTTTTCATACGGAAATTTCATATTATTTCGAATAATTTTGCGATTATATTTTTAAAAATAGGTCTATTTCGTCGTGTCCAGGAGTTGTTCAAGTCTAACCAAACTCGGTATGGAGTATCCCATGTATACCTAGAAGGTAATACAGAAAGAATTTTTGCTTTAGCTTGCCTAGGAAAAAAGTTAGTTTTTCATACGGAAATTTGCGAATTTCGCGATTAGCGAATTTTAAAAATAGCTCTTTCTTATCGGGTCAAGGAGCCATTAAATTCAAACAAAACTCGGTATGGAGTATCACCAGTGTAATGAGAGTGAAAAACAAAAAAGTTTTTGCTATAGCTTGCCTAGGAAAAAACTTGGATTTTCATAGGGATATTTGCTATTATTTCGAAAAATTTTGCGATCATAATTTTAAAAATAGGTCTATTTCGTCGGTTCCAGGATTTGTTCAAATCTAACCAAACTCGGTATGGAGTATCCCATGCATACCTAAAGTATATAAGAGAAAAAGTTTTTGCTATAGCTTGCCTAGGAAAAAAGTTAGTTTTTCATACGGAAATTTGCGAATTTCGCGATTAGCGAATTTTAAAAATAGGTCTTTTTTATCGGATCAAGGAGCCATTCAAATCAAAGAAAACTCGGTAGGGAGTATCACCAGTGTAATGAGAGTGAAAAACAAAAGTTTTTGCTATAGCTTGCCTAGGAAAAAACTTGGGTTTTCATACGAAAATTTGCTATTTTTTCGAAAAAATTTGCGATTATAATTTTAAAAATAGGTCTAATTCGTCGGGTCCAGGAGTTGTTCAAATCTAACCAAACTCGGTATGGAGTATCCCATGTATACCTTATGTGTAAAAGAGAAAAAGTTTTTGCTATAGCTTGCCTAGGAAAAAAGTTATTTTTTTCATACGGAAGTTTGCGAATTTCGCGATTAGCGAATTTTAAAAATAGGTCTTTTTTATCGTGTCAAGGAGCCATTCAAATCAAACAAAACTCGGTATGGAGTATCACCAGTGTAATGAGGGTGAAAAACAAAAAAAACTTTTTGCTATAGCTTGCCTAGGAAAAAACTTGGGTTTTCATACGGAAATTTGCTATTATTTCGAAAAAATTTGCAATTATAATTTTAAAAATAGGTCTAATTCGTCGGGTTCAGGAGTTGTTCAAATCTAACCAAACTCGGTATGGAGTATCCCATGTATATTTTATGTGTGAAAGGTAAAAAGTTTTTGCTATAGCTTGCCTAGGAAAAAAGTTAGTTTTTCATACGGAAATTTGCGAATTTCGCGATTAGCGAATTTTAAAAATAGGTCTTTTTTATCGGGTCAAGGAGCCATTCACATCAAACAAAACTCGTTATGGAGTATCACCAGTGTAATGAGCGTGATAAACAAAAATCGTATTTGCTATAGCTTGCTTAGGAAAAAACTTGGGTTTTTATACGGAAATTTGCTATTATTTCGAAAAAGTTTGCGATTATAATTATAAAAATAGGTCTATTTCGTCGGGTCCAGGAGTTGTTCAAATATAACCAAACTTGGTATCGAGTATCCCATTAATACCTAAAGTGTAAATGAGAAAAAGTTTTTTCTATAGCTTGCCTAGGAAAAAAGTTAGTTTTTCATACGGAAATTTGCGAATTTCGCGATTAGCGAATTTTAAAAATAGGTCTTTTTTATCGGGTGAAGGAGTTGTTCAAATCAATTAAAACTCGGTATGGAGTATCACCAGTGTGATGAGAGCGTAAAACAAAAACAGTTTTTGCTATAGCTTGCTTAGGAAAAAACTTGGGTTTTTATACGGAAATTTGCTATTATTTCGAAAAAGTTTGCGATTATAATTATAAAAATAGGTCTATTTCGTCGGGTCCAGGAGTTGTTCAAATATAACCAAACTTGGTATCGAGTATCCCATTAATACCTAAAGTGTAAATGAGAAAAAGTTTTTTCTATAGCTTGCCTAGGAAAAAAGTTAGTTTTTCATACGGAAATTTGCGAATTTCGCGATTAGCGAATTTTAAAAATAGGTCTTTTTTATCGGGTGAAGGAGTTGTTCAAATCAATTAAAACTCGGTATGGAGTATCACCAGTGTGATGAGAGCGTAAAACAAAAACAGTTTTTGCTATAGCTTGCCTAGGAAAAAAAGTGGGTTTTCATACAGAAATTTGATATTATTTCGAATAAATTTGCGCTTATAATTTTAAAAATAGGTCTATTTCGTCGGGTCCAAGAGTTGTTCAAATCTAACCAAACTCGGCATGGAGTATTCCATGTATACCTAGAGTGTAAAACAGAAAGATTTTTTGCTATAGCTTGCCTAGGAAAAAAGGTGGGTTTTCATACAGATATTTGATATTATTTCGAATAAATTTGCGCTTATAATTTTAAAAATAGGTCTATTTCGTCGGGTCCAGGAGTTGTTCAAATCTAACCAAACTCGGCATGGAGTATTCCATGTATACCTAGAGTGTAAAACAGAAAGAGTTTTTGCTATAGCTTGCCTAGGAAAAAAGTTAGTTTTTCATACGGAAATTTGCGAATTTCGCGATTAGCGAATTTTAAAAATAGGTCTTTTTTATCGGGCCAAGGAGCCATTCAAATCAAATAAAACTCGGTATGGAGTATCACCAGTGTGATGAGAGCGTAAAACAAAAACAGTTTTTGCTATAGCTTGCCTAGGAAAAAAAGTGGGTTTTCATACAGAAATTTGATATTATTTCGAATAAATTTGCGCTTATAATTTTAAAAATAGGTCTATTTCGTCGGGTCCAAGAGTTGTTCAAATCTAACCAAACTCGGCATGGAGTATTCCATGTATACCTAGAGTGTAAAACAGAAAGAGTTTTTGCTATAGCTTGCCTAGGAAAAAAGGTGGGTTTTCATACAGATATTTGATATTATTTCGAATAAATTTGCGCTTATAATTTTAAAAATAGGTCTATTTCGTCGGGTCCAGGAGTTGTTCAAATCTAACCAAACTCGGCATGGAGTATTCCATGTATACCTAGAGTGTAAAACAGAAAGAGTTTTTGCTATAGCTTGCCTAGGAAAAAAGTTAGTTTTTCATACGGAAATTTGCGAATTTCGCGATTAGCGAATTTTAAAAATAGGTCTTTTTTATCGGGCCAAGGAGCCATTCAAATCAAATAAAACTCGGTATGGAGTATCACCAGTGTGATGAGAGCGTAAAACAAAAACAGTTTTTGCTATAGCTGGCCTAGGAAAAAAACTTGGATTTTCATAGGAATATTTGCTATTATTTCGAAAAATTTTGCGATCATAATTTTAAAAATAGGTCTATTTCGTCGGTTCCAGGATTTGTTCAAATCCAACCAAACTCGGTATGGAGTATCCCATGCATACCTAAAGTGTATAAGAGAAAAAGTTTTTGCTATAGCTTGCCTAGGAAAAAAGTTAGTTTTTCATACGGAAATTTGCGAATTTCGCGATTAGCGAATTTTAAAAATAGGTCTTTTTTATCGGGTCAAGGAGCCATTCAAATCAAACAAAACTCGGTAGGGAGTATCACCAGTGTAATGAGAGTGAAAAGCAAAAAAGTTTTTGCTATAGCTTGCCTAGGAAAAAACTTGGGTTTTCATACGAAAATTTGCTATTATTTCGAAAAAATTTGCGATTATAATTTTAAAAATAGGTCTAATTCGTCGGGTCCAGGAGTTGTTCAAATCTAACCAAACTCGGTATGGAGTATCCCATGTATACCTTATGTGTAAAAGAGAAAAAGTTTTTGCTATAGCTTGCCTAGGAAAAAAGTTAGTTTTTCATACGGAAATTTGCGAATTTCGCGATTAGCGAATTTTAAAAATAGGTCTTTTTTATCGTGTCAAGGAGCCATTCAAATCAAACAAAACTCGGTATGGAGTATCACCAGTGTAATGAGGGTGAAAAACAAAAAAACTTTTTGCTATAGCTTGCCTATGAAAAAACTTGGGTTTTCATACGGAAATTTGCTATTATTTCGAAAAAATTTGCAATTATAATTTTAAAAATAGGTCTAATTCGTCGGGTCCAGGAGTTGTTCAAATCTAACCAAACTCGGTATGGAGTATCCCATGTATACCTTATGTGTAAAGGAGAAAAAGTTTTTGCTATAGCTTGCCTAGGAAAAAAGTTAGTTTTTCATACGGAAATTTGCGAATTTCGCGATTAGCGAATTTTAAAAATAGGTCTTTTTTATCGTGTCAAGGAGCCATTCAAATCAAACAAAACACGGTATGGAGTATCACCAGTGTAATTAGGGTGAAAAACAAAAAAACTTTTTGCTATAGCTTGCTAGGAAAAAACTTGGGTTTTCATACGGAAATTTGCTATTATTTCGAAAAAATTTGCAATTATAATTTTAAAAATAGGTCTAATTCGTCGGGTTCAGGAGTTGTTCAAATCTAACCAAACTCGGTATGGAGTATCCCATGTATATTTTATGTGTGAAAGGGAAAAAGTTTTTGCTATAGCTTGCCTAGGAAAAAAGTTAGTTTTTCATACGGAAATTTGCGAATTTCGCGATTAGCGAATTTTAAAAATAGGTCTTTTTTATCGGGCCAAGGAGCCATTCAAATCAAATAAAACTCGGTATGGAGTATCACCAGTGTGATGAGAGCGTAAAACAAAAACAGTTTTTGCTATAGCTGGCCTAGGAAAAAAACTTGGATTTTCATAGGAATATTTGCTATTATTTCGAAAAATTTTGCGATCATAATTTTAAAAATAGGTCTATTTCGTCGGTTCCAGGATTTGTTCAAATCTAACCAAACTCGGTATGGAGTATCCCATGCATACCTAAAGTGTATAAGAGAAAAAGTTTTTGCTATAGCTTGCCTAGGAAAAAAGTTAGTTTTTCATACGGAAATTTGCGAATTTCGCGATCAGCGAATTTTAAAAATAGGTCTTTTTTATCGGGTCAAGGAGCCATTCAAATCAAACAAAACTCGGTAGGGAGTATCACCAGTGTAATGAGAGTGAAAAGCAAAAAAGTTTTTGCTATAGCTTGCCTAGGAAAAAACTTGGGTTTTCATACGAAAATTTGCTATTATTTCGAAAAAATTTGCGATTATAATTTTAAAAATAGGTCTAATTCGTCGGGTCCAGGAGTTGTTCAAATCTAACCAAACTCGGTATGGAGTATCCCATGTATACCTTATGTGTAAAAGAGAAAAAGTTTTTGCTATAGCTTGCCTAGGAAAAAAGTTAGTTTTTCATACGGAAATTTGCGAATTTCGCGATTAGCGAATTTTAAAAATAGGTCTTTTTTATCGTGTCAAGGAGCCATTCAAATCAAACAAAACTCGGTATGGAGTATCACCAGTGTAATGAGGGTGAAAAACAAAAAAACTTTTTGCTATAGCTTGCCTATGAAAAAACTTGGGTTTTCATACGGAAATTTGCTATTATTTCGAAAAAATTTGCAATTATAATTTTAAAAATAGGTCTAATTCGTCGGGTCCAGGAGTTGTTCAAATCTAACCAAACTCGGTATGGAGTATCCCATGTATACCTTATGTGTAAAGGAGAAAAAGTTTTTGCTATAGCTTGCCTAGGAAAAAAGTTAGTTTTTCATACGGAAATTTGCGAATTTCGCGATTAGCGAATTTTAAAAATAGGTCTTTTTTATCGTGTCAAGGAGCCATTCAAATCAAACAAAACTCGGTATGGAGTATCACCAGTGTAATTAGGGTGAAAAACAAAAAAACTTTTTGCTATAGCTTGCTAGGAAAAAACTTGGGTTTTCATACGGAAATTTGCTATTATTTCGAAAAAATTTGCAATTATAATTTTAAAAATAGGTCTAATTCGTCGGGTTCAGGAGTTGTTCAAATCTAACCAAACTCGGTATGGAGTATCCCATGTATATTTTATGTGTGAAAGGGAAAAAGTTTTTGCTATAGCTTGCCTAGGAAAAAAGTTAGTTTTTCATACGGAAATTTGCGAATTTCGCGATTAGCGAATTTTAAAAATAGGTCTTTTTTATCGGGTCAAGGAGCCATTCACATCAAACAAAACTCGGTATGGAGTATCACCAGTGTAATGAGCGTGATAAACAAAAATCGTTTTTGCTATAGCTTGCTTAGGAAAAAACTTGGGTTTTTATACGGAAATTTGCTATTATTTCGAAAAAGTTTGCGATTATAATTATAAAAATAGGTCTATTTCGTCGGGTCCAGGAGTTGTTCAAATATAACCAAACTTGGTATCGAGTATCCCATTAATACCTAAAATGTAAATGAGAAAAAGTTTTTTCTATAGCTTGCCTAGGAAAAAAGTTAGTTTTTCATACGGACATTTGCGAATTTCGCGATTAGCGAATTTTAAAAATAGGTCTTTTTTATCGGGTCAAGGAGCCATTCAAATCAAACAAAACTCGGTATGGAGTATCACCAGTGTAATGAGCGTGAAAAACAAAAAACGTTTTTGCTATAGCTTGCTTAGGAAAAAACTTGGGTTTTTATACGGAAATTTGCTATTATTTCGAAAAAGTTTGCGATTATAATTATAAAAATAGGTCTATTTCGTCGGGTCCAGGAGTTGTTCAAATATAACCAAACTTGGTATCGAGTATCCCATTAATACCTAAAGTGTAAATGAGAAAAAGTTTTTGCTATAGCTTGCCTAGGAAAAAAGTTAGTTTTTCATACGGAAATTTGCGAATTTCGCGATTAGCGAATTTTAAAAATAGGTCTTTTTTATCGGGTGAAGGAGTTGTTCAAATCAATTAAAACTCGGTATGGAGTATCACCAGTGTGATGAGAGCGTAAAACAAAAACAGTTTTTGCTATAGCTTGCCTAGGAAAAAAGGTGGGTTTTCATACAGAAATTTGATATTATTTCGAATAAATTTGCGCTTATAATTTTAAAAATAGGTCTATTTCGTCGGGTCCAGGAGTTGTTCAAATCTAACCAAACTCGGCATGGAGTATTCCATGTATACCTAGAGTGTAAAACAGAAAGAGTTTTTGCTATAGCTTGCCTAGGAAAAAAGGTGGGTTTTCATACAGAAATTTGATATTATTTCGAATAAATTTGCGCTTATAATTTTAAAAATAGGTCTATTTCGTCGGGTCCAGGAGTTGTTCAAATCTAACCAAACTCGGCATGGAGTATTCCATGTATACCTAGAGTGTAAAACAGAAAGAGTTTTTGCTATAGCTTGCCTAGGAAAAAAGTTAGTTTTTCATACGGAAATTTGCGAATTTCGCGATTAGCGAATTTTAAAAATAGTTCTTTTTTATCGGGCCAAGGAGCCATTCAAATCAAATAAAACTCGGTATGGAGTATCACCATTGTGATGAGAGCGTAAAACAAAAACAGTTTTTGCTATAGCTGGCCTAGGAAAAAACTTGGGTTTTTATACGGAAATTTGCTATTATTTCGAAAAAATTTGCG
Source organism: Convolutriloba macropyga (assembly GCF_964194025.1). Taxonomy (NCBI): domain Eukaryota; kingdom Metazoa; phylum Xenacoelomorpha; order Acoela; family Convolutidae; genus Convolutriloba; species Convolutriloba macropyga. Next base: position 36,422,766 of record NC_134468.1, on the reverse strand, counting down.
ATTATAATTATAAAAATAGGTCTATTTCAACGGGTCCAGGAGTTGTTCAAATATAACCAAACTCGGTATCGAGTATCCCATGTATACCTAAAGTGTAAAAGAGAAAAAGTTTTTGCTATAGCTTTCCTAGGAAAAATTTAGTTTTTCATACGGAAATTTGCGAATTTCGCGATTAGCGAATTTTAAAAATAGGTCATTTTTATCGGGTGAAGGAGTTGTTCAAATCAATTAAAACTCGGTATGGAGTATCACCAGTGTGATGAGACCGTAAAACAAAAACAGTTTTTGCTATAGCTTGCCTAGGAAAAAAGTTGGTCTTTCATACAGAAATTTGATATTATTTCGAATAATTTTGCGATTATAATTTTAAAAATAGGTCTATTTCATCGGGTCCAGGAGTTGTTCAAATCTAACCAAACTCGGTATGGAGTATTCCTTGTATACCTAGAGTGTAAAACAGAAAAAATTTTTGCTATAGCTTACCTAGGAAAAAAGTTAGTTTTTCATACGGAAATTTGCGAATTTCGCGATTAGCGAATTTTAAAAATAGGTCTTTTTATCGGGTCAAGGAGCCATTCAAATCAAACAAAACGCGGTATGAAGTATCACCAGTGTGATGAGAGCGTAAAACAAAAACAGTTTTTGCTATAGCTTGCCTAGGAAAAAAGTTGGGTCTTCATACAGAAATTTGATTTTATTTCGAATAATTTTGCGCTTATAATTTTAAAAATAGGTCTATTTTGTTTGGGTCCAGGAGTTGTTCAATTATAACCAAACTCGGTATCGAGTATCCCATGTATACCTAAAGTGTAAAAGAGAACAAGTTTTTGCTATAGCTTGCCTAGGAAAAAAGTAAGTTTTTCATACGGTAAAATAATTTGCGAATTTCGCGATTAGCGAATTTTAAAAATAGGTCTTTTTTATCGGGCCAAGGAGCCATTCAAATCAAATAAAACTCGGTATGGAGTATCACCAGTGTAATGAGAGTGAAAAACAAAAAAAGTTTTTGCTATAGCTTGACTAGGAAAAAACTTGGGTTTTTATACGGAAATTTGCTATTATTTCGAAAAAATTTGCGATTATAATTAAAAAAATAGGTCTATTTCGTCGGGTCCACGAGTTGTTCAAATACAACCAAACTCGGTATCGAGTATCCAATGTATACCTAAAGTGTAAAAGAGAAAAAGTTTTTGCTATAGCTTGCCTAGGAAAAAAGTTAGTTTTTCATACGGAAATTTGCGAATTTCGCGATTAGCGAATTTTAAAAATAGGTCTTTTTTATCGGGTGAAGGAGTTGTTCAAATCAATTAAAACTCGGTGTGGAGTATCACCAGTGTGATGAGAGCGTAAAACAAAAACAGTTTTTGCTATATTTTGCCTAGGAAAAAAGTTGGGTTTTCATACAGAAATTTGATATTATTTCGAATAATTTTGCGATTATAATTTTAAAAATAGGTCTATTTCGTCGGGTCCAGGAGTTGTTCAAATCTAACCAAACTCGGTATGGAGTAATCAATGTATACCTAGAGTGTAAAACAGAAAAAATTTTTGCTATAGCTTGCCTAGGAAAAAAGTTAGTTTTTCATACGGAAATTTGCGAGTTTCGCGATTAGCGAATTTTAAAAATAGGTCTTTTTTATCGGGTCAAGGAGCCATTCAAATCAAACAAAACTCGGTATGGGGTATCACCAGTGTAATGAGCGTGAAAAACAAAAAACGTTTTTGCTATAGCTTGCTTAGGAAAAAACTTGGGTTTTTATACGGAAATTTGCTATTATTTCGAAAAAGTTTGCGATTATAATTATAAAAATAGGTCTATTTCGTCGGGTCCAGGAGTTGTTCAAATATAACCAAACTTGGTATCGAGTATCCCATTAATACCTAAAGTGTAAATGAGAAAAAGTTTTTGCTATAGCTTGCCTAGGAAAAAAGTTAGTTTTTCATACGGAAATTTGCGAATTTCGCGATTAGCGAATTTTAAAAATAGGTCTTTTTTATCGGGTGAAGGAGTTGTTCAAATCAATTAAAACTCGGTATGGAGTATCACCAGTGTGATGAGAGCGTAAAACAAAAACAGTTTTTGCTATAGCTTGCCTAGGAAAAAAGGTGGGTTTTCATACAGAAATTTGATATTATTTCGAATAAATTTGCGCTTATAATTTTAAAAATAGGTCTATTTCGTCGGGTCCAGGAGTTGTTCAAATCTAACCAAACTCGGCATGGAGTATTCCATGTATACCTAGAGTGTAAAACAGAAAGAGTTTTTGCTATAGCTTGCCTAGGAAAAAAGGTGGGTTTTCATACAGAAATTTGATATTATTTCGAATAAATTTGCGCTTATAATTTTAAAAATAGGTCTATTTCGTCGGGTCCAGGAGTTGTTCAAATCTAACCAAACTCGGCATGGAGTATTCCATGTATACCTAGAGTGTAAAACAGAAAGAGTTTTTGCTATAGCTTGCCTAGGAAAAAAGTTAGTTTTTCATACGGAAATTTGCGAATTTCGCGATTAGCGAATTTTAAAAATAGGTCCTTTTTATCGGGCCAAGGAGCCATTCAAATCAAATAAAACTCGGTATGGAGTATCACCAGTGTGATGAGAGCGTAAAACAAAAACAGTTTTTGCTATAGCTGGCCTAGGAAGAAACTTGGGTTTTTATACGGAAATTTGCTATTATTTCGAAAAAATTTGCGATTATAATTATAAAAATAGGTCTGTTTCAACGGGTCCAGGAGTTGTTCAAATATAACCAAACTCGGCATCGAGTATCCCATGTATACCTAAAGTGTAAAAGAGAAAAAGTTTTTGCTATAGCTTTCCTAGGAAAAAACTTAGTTTTTCATACGGAAATTTGCGAATTTCGCGATTAGCGAATTTTAAAAATAGGTCATTTTTATCGGGTGAAGGAGTTGTTCAAATCAATTAAAACTCGGTATGGAGTATCAACAGTGTGATGAGACCGTAAAACAAAAACAGTTTCTGCTATAGCTTGCCTAGGAAAAAAGTTGGTCTTTCATACAGAAATTTGATATTATTTCGAATAATTTTGCGATTATAATTTTAAAAATAGGTCTATTTCATCGGGTCCAGGAGTTGTTCAAATCTAACCAAACTCGGTATGGAGTATTCCTTGTATACCTAGAGTGTAAAACAGAAAAAATTTTTGCTATAGCTTACCTAGGAAAAAAGTTAGTTTTTCATACGGAAATTTGCGAATTTCGCGATTAGCGAATTTTAAAAATAGGTCATTTTTATCGGTTGAAGGAGTTGTTCAAATCAATTAAAACTCGGTATGGAGTATCACCAGTGTGATGAGAGCGTAAAACAAAAACAGTTTTTGCTATAGCTTGCCTAGGAAAAAAGTTGGGTCTTCATACAGAAATTTGATTTTATTTCGAATAATTTTGCGCTTATAATTTTAAAAACAGGTCTATTTTGTTTGGGTCCAGGAGTTGTTCAAATATAACCAAACTCGGTATCGAGTATCCCATGTATACCTAAAGTGTAAAAGAGAACAAGTTTTTGCTATAGCTTGCCTAGGAAAAAAGTAAGTCTTTCATACGGTAAAATAATTTGCGAATTTCGCGATTAGCGAATTTTAAAAATAGGTCTTTTTTTATCGGGCCAAGGAGCCATTCAAATCAAATAAAACTCGGTATGGAGTATCACCAGTGTAATGAGAGTGAAAAACAAAAAAAGTTTTCGCTATAGCTTGACTAGGAAAAAACTTGGGTTTTTATACGGAAATTTGCTATTATTTCGAAAAAATTTGCGATTATAATTAAAAAAATAGGTCTATTTCGTCGGGTCCACGAGTTGTTCAAATACAACCAAACTCGGTATCGAGTATCCCATGTATACTTAAAGTGTAAAAGAGAAAAAGTTTTTGCTATAGCTTGCCTAGGAAAAAAGTTAGTTTTTCATACGGAAATTTGCGAATTTCGCGATTAGCGAATTTTAAAAATAGGTCTTTTTTATCGGGTGAAGGAGTTGTTCAAATCAATTAAAACTCGGTGTGGAGTATCACCAGTGTGATGAGAGCGTAAAACAAAAACAGTTTTTGCTATATTTTGCCTAGGAAAAAAGTTGGGTTTTCATACAGAAATTTGATATTATTTCGAATAATTTTGCGATTATAATTTTAAAAATAGGTCTATTTCGTCGGGTCCAGGAGTTGTTCAAATCTAACCAAACTCGGTATGGAGTAATCAATGTATACCTAGAGTGTAAAACAGAAAAAATTTTTGCTATAGCTTGCCTAGGAAAAAAGTTAGTTTTTCATACGGAAATTTGCGAGTTTCGCGATTAGCGAATTTTAAAAATAGGTCTTTTTTTATCGGGTCAAGGAGCCATTCAAATCAAACAAAACTCGGTATGAAGTATCACCAGTGTAATGAGAGCGTAAAACAAAAACAGTTTTTGCTATAGCTTGCCTAGAAAAAAAGTTGGGTTTTCATACAGAAATTTGATTTTATTTCGAATAATTTTGCGATTATAATTGTTAAAATAGGTCTATTTCGTTTGGGTCCAGGGGTTGTTCAAATCTAACCAAACTCGTTTTGGAGTGTCCCATGTATACCTAGATTGTAAAACAGAAAAAATTTTTGCTATAGCTTGCATTGGAAAAAAAGTTAGTTTTTCATACGGAAATTTGAGAATTTCGCGATTAGCGAATTTTAAAAATAGGTCTTTTTTTATCGGGTTAAGGAGTTGTTCAAATCAAAAAAAACTCGGTATGGAGTATCACCAGTGTAACGAGAGTGAAAAACAAAAACAGTTTTTGCTATATTTTGCCTAGGAAAAAAGTTGGGTTTTCATACAGAAATTTGATATTATTTCGAATAATTTTGCGATTATAATTTTAAAAATAGGTCTATTTCGTCGGGTCCAGGAGTTGTTCAAATCTAACCAAACTCGGTATGGAGTATTTCATGTATACCTAGAGTGTAAAACAGAAAAATTTTTTGCTATAGCTTGCCTAGGAAAAAAGTTAGTTTTTCATACGGAAATTTGCGAATTTCGCGATTAGCGAATTTTAAAAATAGGTCTTTTTTATCGGGTCAAGGAGCCATTCAAATCAAACAAAACTCGGTCTGAAGTATCACCAGTGTAATGAGAGCGAAAAACAAAAACAGTTTTTGCTATAGCTAGCCTAGGAAAAAAGTTGGGTTTTCATACAGAAATTTGATTTTATTTCAAATAATTTTGCGATTATAATTTTAAAAATAGGTCTATTTCGTTTGGGTCCAGGAGTTGTTCAAATCTAACCAAACTCGTTTTGGAGTGTCCCATGTATACCTAGAGTGTAAAACAGAAAGAATTTTTGCTATAGCTTGCATTGGAAAAAAGTTAGTTTTTCATACGGAAATTTGCGAATTTCGCGATTAGCGAATTTTAAAAACAGGTCTTTTTTATCGGGTGAAGGAGTTGTTCAAATCAATTAAAACTCGGTGTGGAGTATCACCAGTGTGATGGGAGCGTAAAACAAAAACAGTTTTTCCTATATTTTGCCTAGGAAAAAAGTTGGGTTTTCATACAGAAATTTGATATTATTTCGAATAATTTTGCGATTATAATTTTAAAAATAGGTCTATTTCGTCGGGGTCAGGAGTTGTTCAAATCTAACCAAACTTGGCATGCAGTACCCATGTTTACCTAAAGTTTAAAACAGAAAAAATTTTTGCTAAAGCTTGCTAGGAAAAAGGTTAGTTTTTCATACGGAAATTTGCGAATTTCGCGATTAGCGAACTCTAAAAAATGGTCATTTTTATCGGGTCATAAAGTTGTTTAAATCAAACAAAACTCGGTATGGAGTGTCACCAGTGTAATGAGAGTGCAAAACAAAAGGAGTTTTCGCTATAGCTTGCCTAGGAATGAAATTGGGTTTTCATACCGAAACTTGATTTTATTTCGAATACTTAATTTTGAAATATGAGATTTTTCATCGGGTCAAGGAGTTGTTCAAATTGAAACAAACTCGGTATGAAGAATCCCATGGGTACCTACAGTGTAAAACAAAAACATTTTTTTCAATAGTTTGCCTAGGAAAAAAGTTGGTTTTAATACGGAAATTTGCTATTACTTCGAATAAACTGCAATTATTGAATTTTAAAAATAGGTCTTTTTCATCGGATCAAGAAGTTGTTCAAATCGAAACAAACTCGGTATGGAGTATCACCAGTGTAATGAGAGTGCCAAACAAAAAGAGTTTTTGCTATGGCTTGCCTAGGAAAAAAATTGGGTTTTCATACGGAAATTTGCTATTATTTCGAATATTTAATTTTGAAATGTAATATTTTTTTTCGGGTCAAGGAGTTGTTCAAACCAAACCAACCTCTGTATGAAGAATTCCATGGGTACCTAGAGTGTAAAACAGAAAGAATTTTTGCCATAGCTTACCTAGGAAAGAAGTTAGTTTTTCATACGGAAATTTGCGAATTTCGCGATTAGCGAATTTTAAAAATAGGTCTTTTTATCGGGTCAAGGAGTTGTTCAAATCAAACAAAACTCGGTATGGAGTATCACCAGTGTAATTAAGAGTTTTTGCTATAGCTTGCATAGGAAAAAAGTTGGTTTTTCATACAAAAATTTGCTATTATTTCGAATAAACTGCAATTATTGAATTTCAAAAATAGGTCTTTTTCATCGGATCAAGGAGTTGTTCAAATCGAAACAAACTCGGTTTGGAGAATCCCTTGTGTAGTTAGAATGTAACGCATGAAGATTTTTTTGCTATTGCTTGCCTAGGAAAAAAGGAAAAAAGTTAGTTTTTCATACAGAAATTTGCCAATTTCGCGATTAGCGAATATTAACTATAGTTATTTTTGATTGGGCCGAGAAGTTGTTCAAATCGAACCAAAATTGCTATAGAGTATCCCTTGTGTCGTTAGAATTTAAAGCAATCAGAATTTTTGCTATTGCTTGCCCAGGAAAAAAAGTTAGTTTCTCATACAAAAATGTTCGAATTTCGAGATTAGCGAATTTTATCTATAGTTATTTTTGATTGGGCCAAGAAGTTGTTCAACCAAACTTGGTATGATGGAGTATTCTCAGGGTTTAGAGAATCTAGGAAAAAAATGTCTGGTATATCTTGCTTCTGGAAAAAGTTTTTCGAATAAGTAATTTTTAAAAAAAGGTCTTTGTTGTTGTAGTTGTTCAAATCAAACCAAACTCGGTATGGACTATCCCTAGGGTATATAAAATCTAGGAAAAAGTATTTCTGGTATAGCACGCTTTCTTTAAAAGCTACTTCTTTGTTTATATTATTTTATTTAATTTATTTTGTAATTTATAATGTTTTTGTTATTGTTTCCGACAGTTCTTAGCTATTTTATTGTTTGCTTTTATTTTGTTTTGGAGATAGAGTATAGGACTGGTTTTTCGGCCAGCGCTTTGCTCAAAAATCTCCTATAGTTGAAGGTTCATAACTCCGCCGTAGCCGGTCCCCAGCCCAGTTGAGATAAGGAGGAGGGAAACACACCCAAATCATAATAGAAAGATCTCAAGAGTTGATTTTTTAAATTGAGATATTTCCGACACTACTGTAGCTAAATATATTTATAGACTCATTTATTGCATCTGATCAGACTACCGCGTGCTTTCGAGACGGTTTACGGTCCGAGGATTTTACCGAAAAATAACGGGGAAAAGAGTGTAAAGAGTGTAAAAAAATATTTTTACACCGTTAGTGCTACCCCCTTAATAAGGGTGGAAAAAGTGTAATGCAAGAGTGTATTTATAAGAAAAAGAGTGGAAGAGTGTAATAAAAAGATTTAATGGTGTAAAATAAGGGTGTAAAAATAAGTTAAAGGTGTAATTACACACTAAATAAAGTTAAGGTATCACTACCTTAAAAAACATCCCAACTCACCTTAACTGTTAAGGTAGATTTGCCTTTCCTTAACTCACCATAACTACCCTAACTTTACCAGAACTTTACCTGAAAAGTTAAGGCCTCACTACCTTAACTAAATAAAGTTAAGGTAATTTTACCTTAACAGAGTTAACATAAATTTTTACCTTAACTCGAGTTAAGGTAAAAATTAGGTAAACTTTACCTTAACTTTACCTTATCAACGGTTTACCTTAACTCTGTTAAGGTAAAAATACCTTAGTTTTATTTAGTGTGTAAAGACAGTGTAACCGTAAGAAATTACACCGTTATTTCACCGTTAAATCTTTATTTTACACTCTTAAATTACACTTTTTCCACCCTTATTAAGGGTAGCACTAACGGTGTAAAAATATTTTTTTTTTACACTCTTTACACTCTTTTCCCCGTTATTTTTGGGGAAAATCCTCGGCCCGGGTATTTTCAGTTGTTTTTTTAGTGCTTCTTTTCTGCTTTTATCTGGAGAGAGAATTGAATCCCCGATACTAGTGATATATTTCCAGGATATCGTCCTGGAACGCCGCCTTGGAGCACCAATCCATGCTTCTGAGCGTATTCCAAACTTTCCTCGTTGGGTCTCTCGTGCTCAAGGATTGGACGTACTTCTCGCGCCAACTTTCCCTTTTCTTCTCGATTGTTCTGTCCATTTCCTCTCTGGCCAATCTGTATTGCTCGCGTGTTGCTTCTGAACAGGACTTTCGTAGCGCGGCAAAAGCTGAACCTGCATTCTTTTTGTCTATTGCACCCTCTTCTGTCCACGATGGCTTGCGTTGCTTCCTGCTGGTTACTGGTGCCGATTCATTGATGGCAACTTGGATGGCTTTGACCAGTGCCTTATCCTCCTGTTCCAGCGACAAGTTGGGGTCACGTTTCATTAAACATCAGTGATACCCGTGTTGAGAAATCCCGGTGCAACGATTCCTACTAATCTCACTAGGATTCCTGATTATCTTACTAAAACCCGCTTTTCCGTAATTTCCTGCTCGGAAAAAAACTTTCACCCGCTTTTCCGTAATTTCCGGCTCGGAAAAAACTTTTACCCGCTTTTCCGCAATTTCCTGCTCGGAAAAAAAACTTTCGCCTGCTTTTCTCGCAAATCCTAGAAGGAAATCTTACAATTTCTTTTTTTCCTGAATTTCCTGGTAGGAAAGTTTTCTCGCTTGTTTTCCTTCGTTTTCTAATAGGATATGGGATATTTCCGAGTCGGAATTTTACTTCAACCAAGATAAAACTTGTAAACACTAAAAAAAGTTCAGGTAACTAGAAGTTCAGGTAAATTTCAGGTGTAAAAGCACCTGAAATACAACTGAACTGTATTTCAAGTAAATTTTCACCTGAACAAGTTCAGGTGTGGTTACCACCTTTTTTGTATTCAGCAGTGAAACAATAAAAATTTAGCAGTAAACTAAAACACAGTACAAATACAAACTTTATAAACGGTAGCGATAAACTTTAAGAATCAGATTGATATTCTTTTTAAGTCGAACTAATTACATTTTCCATTATAAGCACTGCATAACAGGAAATGCAGTGGTTTTAAAGTGGATCAACTTGAATCCAACCTCTGTTTCTTATATATTAAATCAAAAATTAGTTTTCCTGCATAAAAGAGATTTCTGTAGAACTGGATTACACAAGAACAGAAACGGTAACGACATATGGTCCTCATTTAGCTTTCATTTCTTTAAAGTCTTTTAGATCAGATTGATATTCCTCTTAATTCGAACTATTTCCAGTTTCCAACATTAGCACTGCTTTCCGGCGTTTGTTAAATTTCGCAAATATACGGTTAGTTTTAATATAAAAGTTTCCCACTCTTCAGCCCTACTGATGCTTCTACGTCAAGCAAGTAAATAAGGAACTATTTGGAATTTCTATAGTGAATATCAATAATGAAGTTTCAAAAAAACTGTTTGAAGAAACTTTAGATTTTTAAAATCGTAACAACAGGAAATGCAGTGGTTTTAAAGTGGATCAACTTGAATCCAATCTCTCTTCCTGATATAGTAAATCAAAAACTACTTTTCTTGCAGAAAATGTATCTCTGTAGAACTGTATTACACAGACATAGAGACGATAACGACATATGGTCCTCATTTAGCTTCCATTCTTAAAAGGATTTCCTGCCGTTTATTAAGTTTCGCAAAGTAACGGTTAATTTTAATATAAAGTTCTCCCACTCTTCAGCCTTACTCATGTTTCTAGATTGAACACGTAATTTGGGAAACCTTTAGGGGAATCTGAAGTGAATATCAATACTGACGTTTCAAACAAACGGATTAAATAAACTTAAATTTTTAAAAATCATACTAACAGGAAACGCAGTGGTTTTAAAGTGGATCAACTTGAATCCAACCTCTGTTTCTTATATATTAAATCAAAAATTAGTTTTCCTGCATAAAATAGATCTCTGTAGAACTGGATTACACAAAAACAGAAACGGTAACGACATATGGTCTTCATTCAGCTTCCATTTCTTTAAAGTCTTTCAGAATCAGATTGATTTTCTTTTTAATTCAAACTAATACCATTTTTCTACATGAGCACTGCTTCAAAAACCCAGTCCTTCGAAAACTGGAATTTGTTTGTTATTTTAGGTACATGTTTCAGAAACAGGGCACTGCACAAATTATAGAAGACAAAACAAACATTCATGAAACTCTTTCCTGCCGTTTATTAAGTTTCGCAAAGTTTCGGTTAAGTTTAATATAAACGTTTCCCACACTTTAGCCCTACTAATAATTCTGGATCGAACAAGTAATTTAGGAGCCATTGGGGATTCTGAAGTAAATATCAATGATGAAGTTTCAGAAAAAACGGTTTAAAGGACTTTAATTTCTTCAAATGATAACAACAGGAAACGCAGTGGTTTTAAAGTGGACCAACTTGATTGCAATCTCTCTTCCTTATGTATTAAATCAAAAACTATTCTTTCTGCATAAAATAGATCTCTGGAAAACTGAATTACACTAATAAAGAAGCAGTAATGACGTAGGGTCCTCATGTAGCTTCCATTTTTTTAAAGTCTTTCGGATTCAGATTGATAGAGGTACAGTTAGTTGTTTTGTTGATAAGTAGGCAAGTGCTTTGCAGAATTCTACCAACATAAGCTCATTGTGTTGGTATTGTAATTGTCGGGCACTTCTGATAATTTTTTTTACCCTAATTCGGCTCGGTAAAAAAAGTTATGGATTGGTAAAATTGTAAAAAAGTCACCATTTTAGGTGAGATTGGAGTCCCCAAAAATGGATACCCCAAAATACCTTAGTATCCCTACATATATTAGTTCGTTGGATTCCGATGATAGCGGTGAGTATCTCCATTTGTATTTTTTATGTGGTTTTTTTGAGTTGAGTAGGTCAATTTTTGCTCTGTAAGCGAGGAACCTCGATTATCGACCATTTTAGGCTATTTCGGCGGCGACATAGTTGAAATTTTTTGTGTCAAGAATAAGTATTGTAGTGTTTTGGATTGCTCAGTAGATGAGGAGTATCCCCAAGTACACATTGTACTATTTTTTTACAAGTTTTGATGGTTTATTTTAGCGAAACTTGAAACTTGGTAATCAAAATAGGTCATTTGACCAAATGAATGAGTCAAGTGGTGTTTTCTTGCGATTGAACAAGTTTTTGGGCGTGCTTTTTATGTTTTCTGAGCAGTATTTAGGTTCCTGAAGCTATTTGTATCAATTAATGGGGTTAACTCAACAATTTTTTTTTTCACGATTTCATCAATTTTCTGTGGATGTTGTTTTATGTCAAAACACACAAAACATCAAAACCTTCATGGTGAGGTGGGAAATTTTTTCCCACCTCCTCATGAAGGTTTTACGTGACCCAGAACGTCGAAGTGGACCAGAATCACACCCACAAATACGCCGGCAACTCTGTTTCACGTTGTTTTACGTCAGTTCCGGCGATTTCGGGCTTCGGTTTTAGCCCAAAAAATGGGGTACAAGTCAGTATTTTGTTAATATCTGCTAAAGTACTGGACCAAATTAAACGGGAGTTGTCGCATTTTGTCGACACTGAACCCCTCTTGCTTGCAGTATTTGGTTGGTTTCTCAAATCGGTCGCATCAGAAAGTTAATAATGTTTAAAATTGAAAAAAGTCGAATTTTTGGGCTATTCTGGGTGACCCAAATTCAGGTACAACAAAACAGCTGATTTGCGGAATAAATGTTAGTGTTTTAGAATCCTCAGTTAATGGGGAGTATCCCCATATATATTTTCCATAGCGTTTTACGAAATGTTGATAGTCAAATTTGGCTCTGGAGTCACGTCACCTCGCTTTTTTGGTCATTTGGTACCGTACCTACTTTTTGCTATAACTTCTTCTAGAGTGGACCGATTGTGCTCATTTTTTGATATGATGCGTATCTTAAGCAGTGCTACAAGCTGTACTAAGGGCGTTCGTTTTCGTTCCGCTGTTTTAGAGAAATTGGCCGGTAAACTTGCCCTCCGTTTTAGCCCCAGAAGCGAATGACACCAGCTGGCACCAGTTTTGAAGCTTTGAATTTTGTTACTTCAGGTTACAAAATTAGTGTTCTGAATAGCCCGTCTAACGTAGATTCTGAATATGTATACTTTGTGTAGCGTTTTTGCAGGTTTAGATGGTCAATTTTGGCTCTGCAGCCAGAGGACCCTTGCTTTTTGGTGATTTGGTACGGTACCTTAACTTTGCAATAACTCGTTGTAGAGTGTATCGATTTTGATGATTTTTTTTGTTAGACCCAGCTTGAGCTAAGCTTTGTTTTGGTATAGGTCTCGTTCCGTTTCGTTCAGCCGTTTTCGAGAAATTGGCCAGGACAGGTGCCCCAATTTTGACCCGGTGAAGCAGGGTACCTGTACTTGGTACCCGTTTTGAACCTTTGAATTTTGTTACTTCAGGTTACAAAATTAGTGTTCTGAATAGCCCGTCTAACGTAGATTCTGAATATGTATACTTTGTGTAGCGTTTTCTGAGGTTTAAATGTCCAATTTTAGCTCTGAAGGCAGGTCACCTCGCTTTTTTGGCCATTTGGTACCGTACCTTCTTTTTGCTATAACTTCTTCTAGAGTGGACCGATTGTGCTCATTTTTTAATATGATGCGTATCTTAAGCAGTGCTACAAACTGTACTAAGGGCGTTTTTTTGTTCAGCCGTTTTAGAGAACTTGGCCAGGGAACTTGACCCCATTTTGTCCCCAGAAGCGGATGACTGCCAGTTCTGCGGTCACTCTGAACTCTGAATTTCATAAATGCACGTGTAAAAATTAGTGATTTGAACAGCACGTGTAATGGGGATTGTCCCCATATATATTTTACAGGTTGTTATAATGAGTGGTTATTGGTTATAGTAGAGAAACAGGACCCGAAATGGGTCATTTTGGTCATTTGGTACGGTACCTTGATATTGGAATATCTCCTCGTAGAGTGAACCTATCTTTGATCTGACTTTTGATTTGAACTCAGCTTGAGCAGTACTTGAATCCCTGTAAATGGCGTTTTGTTTCTTTCAGCCGTTTTCGAGAAATTGGCCTCGACACATACGGTCATTTTGGCCTTTTAGTGACTGGTACGTTTCACGTTTCTACGTGTGAAATGTTGAAATTAATGACTTTGACTGCAGGAATAGGCTCGTTGAACTCCATTTGTAATGGGGAATCTCCCCATATATATTTTGTATAGGGTTTTCCGAGATCTAGGGGGTCAATTTTCACTCTGCAGGTGAACCCCCCCAACCCCCATGAATATATGCCCAAAATCATGAATTTTCCTTGGGAAAATAGGAAAATTGATGTTTTTGGGGTACCAGTATCAGCGCTGTAGTACCCATGTATTGTGGGTAAACTGTACTCCAATTTTTACCCATATTGGTTGAGGGGTTGATCTTCTCTCCTCTTATTACTTATGTATACTATTATTCAAAGGTGAGGGCGTTTCGCCCCATGGGGTGCACCTCCCCCCCTGTCCCGTTGAGACGCCGGTTAGTCGGCTCCCCCCCACTTCTGGGCTTTGGTGCACCTCATGATGGGGACGTACGTGCGATGCGGGCGAGTTTTGCGGGCGTCTTTCGTTGCGTTTCGGTGTGTTTCTGTGTTTCTCTGTGTTTATGTTTCTTTTCATGTAAGAATAATGCTCTTCTTTAGAGCATTTGTTTGTTTGTTTCGTGCAACAACAGCTATCTTCAACCCTCAAATGGTGAGTTCGCACGTTGTGCTCTCTTTGCTTTTCAGCGCTCACAGTGATGGCCTGAGCCTCTTTTTTGTGCTTGCTCTGAGCCTCCTGTGATGAATTGTTTGAGTCCTGTGAGCACTCATCGAGTGCCTTGTTTTTTTTGTAGCAGTGCTGCGGTGCAGCGCTCTTTCTTGGGCAACACAGTGACGGCTTGAGCAATGCGTGTCTCTGTTTTTTTTGCTCAAGACCGCCTGTGACCAAGCCCGGCAATTTTGTAGGTCGTGTGTGTCAGCACTCACCGAGTGATCTTCAGCCTCCTGTGGTGAGGCAAAGCAATTATTTGAGCCCGGTGTGCACCCATAGAGTGAGTTGTGTCTGCGTTGTACAGAGCTAATTTTCGATCTAGGTGGTCTACAAAAAACGTAATTAACACGTTGTCAGATTTCGCGCTCAAAATACTATCTTAATACAGTTGAACCAAAAGTGCTTTACAATATAGTGAAGGACTTATTCAAATCAATTGAGCGCCTAAGTAGGAGTGGGAAAGTCCAAATAGGTTCTAAAGCAGAAGGAATTATCGTTCTAGATGGTCTGAGATAGAAGAATTTAACACGTTGTCAGATTTCGCTCTCAAAATACTATCTTTATACAGTTTAACAAAAAGTGTTTTTCAATCTAGTAAAGGACTTCTTCAAATCAATTGAGGGCCTAAGTAGGAGTGGGAAAGTCCAAACAGGTTCTAAAGCCCAAGGGATTATCGTTCTAGGTTGTCTGAGATAGAAGTACTTAACACGTTGTCAGATTTCGGACTCAAAATACGATCTTTATACAGTTTAACAAAAAGTATTTTTCAATATAGTGGAGATTTTATTCAAATCAATTGAGGGCCTAAGTAGGAGTGGGAAAATCCAAATAGGTTCTAAAGCAGAAAGAAATATCGTTCTAAGTGGTCTGAGATAGAAATACTTAACATGTTGTCAGATTTCGCACTCAAAATACTATCTTTATACCGTTTAACAAAAATTGTTTTTCAATATAGTGAAGGACTTATTCAAATCAATTGAGCGCATAAGTGGGAGTGGGAAAGTCCAAATAGGTTCTGAAGCCCAAGGGGTTATTGTTATAGGTTGTCTGAGATAGAAGTACTTAACACGTTGTCTGATTTCGCACTCAAATACGATCTTTATACAGTTTAACAAAAAGTGTTTTTCAATATAGTGAAGGACTTATTCAAATCAATTGAGGGCGTAAGTAGGAGTGGGAAAGTTCAAATAGGTTCTAAGGTCTAAGGGATTATGATTTTAGGTTGTCTGAGATAGAAGTACTTAACAGGTTGTCAGATTTCGCACTCAAAATACGATCCTTATACAGTTTAACAAAAACTGTTTTTCAATATAGTGAAGGACTTATTCAAATCAATTGAGGGTCTAAGTAGGAGTGGGAAAGTCCAAATAGGTTCTAAAGCCGAAAGAATTATTGTTCTAGATGGTCTGAGATAGAAGAACTCAACACGTTGTCAGATTTCGCACTCAAAATACTATCTTTATACAGTTTAACAAAGCGTTCTTTTTTGTTTTTCAATATAGTGAAGGACTTATTCAAATCAATTGAGCGCCTAGGTGGGAGTGAGAAAGTCCAAATAGGTTCCAAGGCCGAAGAAATTATCGTTCTAGGTGGTCTGAGATAGAAGTACTTAACACGTTGTCAGATTTTGCTCTCAAAATACTATCTTTATACTGTTTTACAAAAAGTGTTTTTCAATATATACGTTCTTTTTTTTCAAAATATCTCTTTGAGTTAATTTTTTTGGACTTCATACGATCAGGATTAATTAGTTAGCACTAGTAGACTTCTCCAATAGTAAAAAGAACCAGAGTTTTGGTGTATCTACATTGTGAATCGCTTGTAGCGCTTAATCCGTACCGTCGTTAAAAATGGGACCACCCATCCCCGGGTATCAGGGGACGCCACCAAGTGTGAACTGGGACCACCCACCACGGGTCGAAGTGGGACCACTCAGCCCCGGGTATCAGGGGTACTAAGCTATAGGGGTTAATTTATGCTGTAATTTATTAACATGGTCAGTGCTGTAAATTGTGATTTGTGTAATGTCTTCACAAAAGTTTATGTTTTTGCTCTTTTTCAAGTCGGAAATGAATCTAAACAACAAGTCCATTGCCGTGTTTGGCGATTCCCATGTTCAGAAGCTACTTCTACCTCCACATATTGTTATCCTTGGAAACGGTGGTGAGAAGTTGGAGAATTGGAGGAATTATTCGGACGAAATGGTTGGCTATGATATTATCATCATAATGCTAGGAGGGAATGATATTTGTTCGAAGTTCCCATCTGTGCCCTCACCATCTGATATCAAAGGCGTGATGAATTGCATGCGAGAATTAGTAACTTTCGTGGAGGACAATAATCACAAATGCTTCGTTTGTGACATAACACCTCGGTTGTCTAACGAGCGGGGAATTCATTATACAAATTCAAGGCTTGCTGACAAATACAAGCGGCGCCATATCCAGCTTGAGAATGCGATAAAGCGACACGACTTCCAAGATGGAGTTCACTTAAAGTGCTATAAGAACATTAGCAAGTTGTTGATGAAAAAAGTTGCAAAGTTGCTCTAACTTTTATTTGATTTGGCCATTCATGGTGCTTTAAGTTTTTGAGTTTTTAACTTTTGTGCTATGAACTTATTGTGCTTTTATATTTTGTCATGAATTTCCAAATTGAACGTTTGCAACCTCTGTTTCAAATTTTTGACGCCAATCTTTGCATAGTTATATGGTTAAGAATTTTTGCTTTGCTTTTTGAGCTGTTTTCTTTTGAAGAGCCAATCATGGCTCAATGAACAGCCGATTGAGTGGCTAATTGTAGAACCAACTTTGTGGTTCAATGAACAGCCGATTAAGAGGCTGATTGAAGAGCCGATTGTGTGGCTCACTGATTAGTCGATTGAGTGACTGATTGAAGAGCCGATTGTCTGGCTCAACGAACAGTCGATTGAGTGACTGATTGAAGGGCCGATTGTATGGCTCAATCAACAGTCGATTAAGTGACTGATTGAAGAGCCGATTGTGTGGCTCAATGAGCAGCCGATTAAGAGGCTGATTGAAGAGCCAATTGTGGCTCAATGAACAGTCGATTGAGTGACTGATTGAAGAGCCGATTGTGTGGCTCAATGAACAGTCGATTGAATGACTGATTGAAGAGCCGATTGTAGCTCAATGAGCAGTCGATTGAGTGACTGATTGAAGAGCCGATTGTGTGGCTCAATGAACAGTCGATTGAAAGACTGATTGAAGAGCCGATTGTGTGGCTCAATGTGCAGCCGATTACAGTTTAACAAAAAGTGTTTTTCAATATAGTGAAGGACTTATTCAAATCAATTGAGGGCCTTAGTAGGAGTGGGAAAGTCCAAATAGGTTCTAAAGCCGAAAGAATTATCGTTCTAGGTTGTCTGAGATAGAAGTACTTAACACGTTGTCAGATTTCGCCCTCAAATACGATCTTTATACAGTTTAACAAAAAGTGTTTTTCAATATAGTGAAGGACTTATTCAAATCAATTGAGGGCCTAAGTAGGAGTGGGAAAGTCCAAATAGGTTCTAAAGCCCAAGGGATTATCGTTCTAGGTTGTCTGAGATAGAAGTACTTAACACGTTGTCAGATTTCGGACTCAAAATACGATCTTTATACAGTTTAACAAAAAGTGTTTTTCAATATAGTGAAGGACTTGTTCAAATCAATTGAGGGCCTAAGTAGGAGTGGGAAAGTCCAAATAGGTTCTAAAGCCCAAGGGATTATCGTTCTAGGTTGTCTGAGATAGAAGTACTTAACACGTTGTCAGATTTCGCACTCAAATACGATCTTTATACAGTTTAACAAAAAGTGTTTTCCAATATAGTGAAGGACTTATTCAAATCAATTGAGGGCCTAAGTAGGAGTGGGAAAGTCCAAATAGGTTTTAAAGCTGAAGGAATTATCCTTTTAGGTTGTCTCAGATAGAAGTACTTAACACGTTGTCAGATTTCGGACTCAAAATACGATCTTTATACAGTTTAACAAAAAGTGTTTTTCAATATAGTGAAGGACTCCTTCAAATCAATTGAGGGCCTTTGTAGGAGTGGGAAAGTCCAAATAGGTTCTAAAGCCGAAGGAATTATCGTTCTAGGTTGTCTGAGATAGAAGTACTTAACACGTTGTCAGATTTCGCACTCAAATACGATCTTTATACAGTTTAACAAAAAGTGTTTTCCAATATAGTGAAGGACTTGTTCAAATCAATTGAGGGCCTAAGTAGGAGTGGGAAAGTCCAAATAGGTTCTAAAGCCCAAGGGATTATCGTTCTAGGTTGTCTGAGATAGAAGTACTTAACACGTTGTCAGATTTCGCACTCAAATACGATCTTTATACAGTTTAACAAAAAGTGTTTTCCATTATAGTGAAGGACTTATTCAAATCAATTGAGGGCCTAAGTAGGAGTGGGAAAGTCGAAATAGGTTTTAAAGCCGAAGGAATTATCGTTTTAGGTTGTCTGAGATAGAAGTACTTAACACGTTGTCAGATTTCGGACTCAAAATACGATCTTTATACAGTTTAACAAAAAGTGTTTTTCAATATAGTGAAGGACTTCTTCAAATCAATTGAGGGCCTTAGTAGGAGTGGGAAAGTCCAAATAGGTTCTAAAGCCGAAGGAATTATCGTTCTAGGTTGTCTGAGATAGAAGTACTTAACACGTTGTCAGATTTCGCCCTCAAATACGATCTTTATACAGTTTAACAAAAAGTGTTTTCCAATATAGTGAAGGACTTATTCAAATCAATTGAGGGCCTAAGTAGGAGTGGGAAAGTCCAAATAGGTTTTAAAGCCGAAGGAATTATCGTTTTAGGTTGTCTGAGATAGAAGTACTTAACACGTTGTCAGATTTCGGACTCAAAATACGATCTTTATACAGTTTAACAAAAAGTGTTTTTCAATATAGTGAAGGACTTCTTCAAATCAATTGAGGGCCTTAGTAGGAGTGGGAAAGTCCAAATAGGTTCTAAAGCCGAAGGAATTATCGTTCTAGGTTGTCTGAGATAGAAGTACTTAACACGTTGTCAGATTTCGCCCTCAAATACGATCTTTATACAGTTTAACAAAAAGTGTTTTTTAATATAGTGAAGGACTTATTCAAATCAATTGAGGGCCTAAGTAGGAGTGGGAAAGTCCAAATAGGTTCTAAAGCCCAAGAGATTATCGTTCTAGGTTGTCTGAGATAGAAGTACTTAACACGTTGTCAGATTTCGCACTCAAATACGATCTTTATACAGTTTAACAAAAAGTGTTTTCCAATATAGTGAAGGACTTATTCAAATCAATTGAGGGCCTAAGTAGGAGTGGAAAAGTCCAAATAGGTTTTCAAGCCGAAGAAATTATCGTTTTAGGTTGTCTGAGATAGAAGTACTTAACACGTTGTCAGATTTCGGACTCAAAATACGATCTTTATACAGTTTAACAAAAAGTGTTTTTCAATATAGTGAAGGACTTCTTCAAATCAATTGAGAGCCTTAGTAGGAGTGGGAAAGTCCAAATAGGTTCTAAAGCAGAAAGAACTATCGTTCTAAGTGGTCTGAGATAGAAATACTTAACATGTTGTCAGATTTCGCACTCAAAATACGATCTTTATACAGTTTAACAAAAAGTGTTTTTTAATATAGTGAAGGACTTATTCAAATCAATTGAGGGCCTAAGTAGGAGTGGGAAAGTCCAAATAGGTTTTAAAGCCGAAGGAATTATCGTTTTAGGTTGTCTGAGATAGAAGTACTTAACACGTTGTCAGATTTCGGACTCAAAATACGATCTTTATACAGTTTAACAAAAAGTGTTTTTCAATATAGTGAAGGACTTCTTCAAATCAATTGAGGGCCTTAGTAGGAGTGGGAAAGTCCAAATAGGTTCTAAAGCCCAAGGGATTATTGTTCTAGGTTGTCTGAGATAGAAGTACTTAACACGTTGTCAGATTTCGCACTCAAATACGATCTTTATACAGTTTAACAAAAAGTGTTTTTCAATATAGTGAAGGACTTCTTCAAATCAATTGAGGGCCTTAGTAGGAGTGGGAAAGTCCAAATAGGTTCTAAAGCCCAAGGGATTATCGTTCTAGGTTGTCTGGGATAGAAGTACTTAACACGTTGTCAGATTTCGCACTCAAATACGATCTTTATACAGTTTAACAAAAAGTGTTTTTCAATATAGCGAAGGACTTATTCAAATCAATTGAGGGCTCAATTAGGAGTGGGAAAGTCCAAATAGGTTCTAAAGCCGAAGGGATTATCGTTTTAGGTTGTCTGAGATAGAAGTACTTAACACGTTGTCAGATTTCGCACTCAAATACGATCTTTATACAGTTTATCAAAAAGTGTTTTCCAATATAGTGAAGGACTTATTCAAATCAATTGAGGGCCTAAATAGGAGTGGGAAAGTCCAAATAGGTTTTAAAGCCGAAGGAATTATCGTTTTAGGTTGTCTGAGATAGAAGTACTTAACACGTTGTCAGATTTCGGACTCAAAATACGATCTTTATACAGTTTAACAAAAAGTGTTTTTCAATATAGTGAAGGACTTCTTCAAATCAATTGAGGGCCTTAGTAGGAGTGGGAAAGTCCAAATAGGTTCTAAAGCCGAAGGAATTATCGTTCTAGGTTGTCTGAGATAGAAGTAATTAACACGTTGTCAGATTTCGGACTCAAAATACGATCTTTATACAGTTTAACAAAAAGTGTTTTTCAATATAGTGAAGGACTTATTCAAATCAATTGAGGGCCTAAGTAGGAGTCGGAAAATCCAAATAGGTTCTAAAGCCCAAGGGATTGTCGTTCTAGGTTGTCTGAGATAGAAGTACTTAACACGTTGTCAGATTTCGCACTCAAATACGATCTTTATACAGTTTAACAAAAAGTGTTTTTCAATATAGTGAAGGACCTATTCAAATCAATTGAGGGCCTAAGTAGGAGTGGGAAAGTCCAAATAGGTTTTAATGCCGAAGGAATTATCGTTCTAGGTTGTCTTAGATAGAGGTACTTAACACGTTGTCAGATTTCGCACTCAAATACGATCTTTATACAGTTTAACAAAAAGTGTTTTTCAATATACTGAAGGACTTATTCAAATCAATTGAGGGCCTAAGTAGGAGTGGGAAAGTCCAAATAGGTTCTAAAGCCGAAGAAATTATCGTTCTAGGTTGTCTGAGATAGAAGTACTTAACACGTTGTCAGATTTCGGACTCAAATACGATCTTTATACAGTTCAACAAAAAGTGTTTTTCAATATAGTGAAGGATTAATTCAAATCAATTGAGGGCTCAAGTGGGAGTGGGAAAGTCCAAATAGGTTTTAAAGCCGAAGGAAATATCGTTTTAGGTTGTCTGAGATAGAAGTACTTAACACGTTGTCAGATTTCGCACTCAAATACGATCTTTATACAGTTTAACAAAAAGTGTTTTTCTATATAGTGAAGGACTTCTTCAAATCATTTGAGGGCCTAAGTAGGAGTGGGGAAAGTCCAAATAAGTTTTAAAGCCAAAGGAATTATCGTTCTAGGTTGTCTGAGATAGAAGTACTTAACACGTTGTCAGATTTCGCACTCAAATACGATCTTTATACAGTTTAACAAAAAGTGTTTTTCAATATAGTGAAGGACTTATTCAAATCAATTGAGGGCCTAAGTAGGAGTGGGAAAGTCCAAACAGGTTTTAAAGCCGAAGGAGTTATCGTTCTAGGTTGTCTGAGATAGAAGTACTTAACACGTTGTCAGATTTCGCACTCAAATACGATCTTTTTACAGTTTAACAAAAAGGGTTTTTCAATATAGTGAAGGACTTATTCAAATCAATTGAGGGCCTAAGTAGGAGTTGGAAAGTCCAAATAGGTTCTAAAGCCCAAGGGATTATCGTTCTAGGTTGTCTGAGATAGAAGTACTTAACACGTTGTCAGATTTCGCACTCAAATACGATCTTTATACAGTTTAACAAAAAGTGTTTTTCAATATACTGAAGGACTTATTCAAATCAATTGAGGGCCTAAGTAGGAGTGGGAAAGTCCAAATAGGTTCTAAAGCCGAAGAAATTATCGTTCTAGGTTGTCTGAGATAGAAGTACTTAACACGTTGTCAGATTTCGGACTCAAATACGATCTTTATACAGTTCAACAAAAAGTGTTTTTCAATATAGTGAAGGATTAATTCAAATCAATTGAGGGCTCAAGTGGGAGTGGGAAAGTCCAAATAGGTTTTAAAGCCGAAGGAAATATCGTTTTAGGTTGTCTGAGATAGAAGTACTTAACACGTTGTCAGATTTCGCACTCAAATACGATCTTTATACAGTTTAACAAAAAGTGTTTTTCTATATAGTGAAGGACTTCTTCAAATCATTTGAGGGCCTAAGTAGGAGTGGGGAAAGTCCAAATAGGTTTTAAAGCCAAAGGAATTATCGTTCTAGGTTGTCTGAGATAGAAGTACTTAACACGTTGTCAGATTTCGCACTCAAATACGATCTTTATACAGTTTAACAAAAAGTGTTTTTCAATATAGTGAAGGACTTATTCAAATCAATTGAGGGCCTAAGTAGGAGTGGGAAAGTCCAAACAGGTTTTAAAGCCGAAGGAGTTATCGTTCTAGGTTGTCTGAGATAGAAGTACTTAACACGTTGTCAGATTTCGCACTCAAATACGATCTTTTTACAGTTTAACAAAAAGGGTTTTTCAATATAGTGAAGGACTTATTCAAATCAATTGAGGGCCTAAGTAGGAGTGGGAAAGTCCAAATAGGTTCTAAAGCCCAAGGGATTATCGTTCTAGGTTGTCTGAGATAGAAGTACTTAACACGTTGTCAGATTTCGCACTCAAATACGATCTTTATACAGTTCAACAAAAAGTGTTTTTCAATATAGTGAAGGACTTATTCAAATCAATTGAGGAATCAAGTAGGAGTGGGAAAGTCCAATTAGGTTTTAAAGCCGACGGAATTATCGTTTTAGGTTGTCTGAGATAGAAGTACTTAACACGTTGTCAGATTTCGCACTCAAATACGATCTTTATACAGTTTAACAAAAAGTGTTTTTCTATATAGTGAAGGACTTCTTCAAATCAATTGAGGGCCTAAGTAGGAGTGGGAAGGTCCAAATAGATTCTAAAGCCGAAGAAATTATCGTTCTAGGTTGTCTGAGATAGAAGTACTTAACACGTTGTCAGATTTCGGACTCAAATACGATCTTTATACAGTTTAACAAAAAGTGTTTTTCAATATTGTGAAGGACTAATTCAAATAAATTGAGGGCCTAAGTAGGAGTAGGACTGATTGAAGAGCCGATTGTGTGGCTCAATGAGCAGCCGATTAAGAGGCTGATTGAGGAGCCGATTGTGGCTCAATGAACAGTCCATTTAGTGACTGATTGAAGAGCCGATTGTGTGGCTCAATGAACAGTCGATTTAGTGAATGATTGAAGAGCCGATTGTGGCTCAGTGAACAGTCCATTTAGTGACTGATTGAAGAGCCGATTGTGTGGCTCAATGAACAGTCGATTGAGTGACTGATTGAAGAGCCGATTGTCTGGCTCAACGAACAGTCGATTTAGTGACTGATTGAAGAGCCGATTGTGGCTCAGTGAACAGTCCATTTAGTGACTGATTGAAGAGCCGATTGTGTGGCTCAATGAACAGTCGATTGAGTGACTGATTGAAGAGCCGATTGTGTGGCTCAATGAAAAGTCGATTGAGTGACTGATTGAAGAGCCGATTGTCTGGCTCAACGAACAGTCGATTGAGTGACTGATTGAAGGGCCGATTGTGGCTCAAGGAACAGTCCATTTAGTGACTGATTGAAGAGCCGATTGTGTGGCTCAATGAACGGCCGATTAAGAGGCCGAATGAAGAGCCGATTGTGTGGCTCAATGAACAGTCGATTTAGTGACTGATTGAAGAGCCGATTGTGTGGCTCAATGAACAGTCGATTGAATGACTGATTGAAGAGCCGATTGTGGCTCAATGAACAGTCCATTTAGTGACTGATTGAAGAGCCGATTGTGTGGCTCAATGAACGGCCGATTAAGAGGCCGAATGAAGAGCCGATTGTGTGGCTCAATGAAAAGTCGATTGAGTGACTGATTGAAGAGCCGATTGTCTGGCTCAACGAGCAGTCGATTGAGTGACTGATTGAAGGGCCGATTGTGTGGCTCAATGAACAATCGATTAAGTGACTGTTTGAAGAGCCGATTGTTTGGCTCAATGAGCAGCCGATTAGGAGGCTGATTGAGGAGCCGATTGTGGCTCAATGAACAGTCCATTTAGTGACTGATTGAAGAGCCGATTGTGTGGCTCAATGAACGGCCGATTAAGAGGCCGAATGAAGAGCCGATTGTGTGGCTCAATGAAAAGTCGATTGAGTGACTGATTGAAGAGCCGATTGTCTGGCTCAACGAGCAGTCGATTGAGTGACTGATTGAAGGGCCGATTGTGTGGCTCAATGAACAATCGATTAAGTGACTGTTTGAAGAGCCGATTGTGTGGCTCAATGAGCAGCCGATTAGGAGGCTGATTGAGGAGCCGATTGTGGCTCAATGAACAGTCCATTTAGTGACTGATTGAAGAGCCGACTGTGTGGCTCAATGAACAGTCGATTTAGTGACTGATTGAAGAGCCGATTGTGGCTCAGTGAACAGTCCATTTAGTGACTGATTGAAGAGCCGATTGTGTGGCTCAATGAACAGCCGTCTAAGAGGCTGATTGAAGAGCCGATTGTGTGGCTCAATGAACAGTCGATTTAGTGACTGATTGAAGAGCCAATTTTGTGGCTCAATGAACAGCCGATTGAGAGCCTAATTGAGCGGGCAATTGAGTGGCTGAATATTTGCTCTCAAACGAAGTTTAACAATTATATTAGTGCTGTCTGTCTTTTTTGTTTTCAGTTGTTCGTCTGAGCGCTTTTTCTCTAGAAGTTTTTTCAGATGAACGAATTTGAAGACAGCTTCCAAGAAATAAAAAGCAGGAATGAACTAATCAAGCCATGAAAGTTGAACGATCAATTTAAAAGTCAAAATTTTCCGTTTCAGTTGCAAAAATTCCTAAGCTATTCTCCCAAGTTGTCTCCAATATTCCTGAAGAACTGTCAACAAAATCTAACAGGAAAAATGAGGAACGACTGCTAAAATTAAATGCGGGCAAGAGATTTCACTTCTTCTTCTTATCAACTGGTGATCACCATTCGATCGAGTTAGATAGCAAGTTTTGGCCGAAGGACTTAAACTACTCGGAACGATTGAAGTTCGCGAATGCGCCGGG
The DNA here is from genome assembly GCF_964194025.1 of Convolutriloba macropyga. Taxonomy (NCBI): domain Eukaryota; kingdom Metazoa; phylum Xenacoelomorpha; order Acoela; family Convolutidae; genus Convolutriloba; species Convolutriloba macropyga. The sequence continues at coordinate 36,397,393 of NC_134468.1, read as the reverse complement.
CTCGAACAAAAAACTACCGTTGCGCTATGACGAGGGTACTTTTCACGCTAAGTTCATTGGTGTGACGGATTCGGAGGATTCTGAGAGGCAAGTACTCACGCAAGTAGAAAACAGGATTGACAATGTGTCTTCTACAGAAATGGTTGATTTAACGTTCTCTGATCTTCATGAAGAACTGCCAGACAATTCCAAGTCTCAAAATTGCAAAAGTCAACCCCCGCAAAAGAAAGATGGCGACATCGTGTCGTTCTTTTCCGGAAAACGAAAAGCGACAGAACCGGTGCAGTCAGGATCGAAGTCAATCCGGGTAGAGAGCGATAATGAGTCTATTAACTTGTCTGATAACGAGGAAACACATCAACCAAATCAAGAGGCTGAAACAGCAATGATCAACGATGTAAACGATGAACCAGAAGTAAGCGAGAATGTGGAAGTTGCTGTTAATGAAGTTCAAAATAAACGCCTTGTAGAGACTCTAGAAAGCGTTTGTGAAACGCTCAAGCTCGTCACCGAAGCATTGAACATCCAAAGACGAGATTCTCGAAATATTCGAAAGCTTCTTGACTCTAACGCTCCTGAAGTTACGGCGCAGCCAACACCGAAAGCCAGTGCGTGCGAGCAATTTATTGATGGAGGCGAAGTGCTCAATAAGCTGCCCGGGAGCACGCCCGGTAAATTAGGTATTAATCTTTTTAAAAGATTATTCACCTTAGATGAGCGAATTAGAGGAATTGCGCAACCAGAGAAGGCAACAAAACCAGCTTTAGATCCTGAGCGCATGGAAAAAATTCAGAAGATGGTCGAGGAGCGTTTCCCTGGACAATGGTATCTTGCGCGAAAGTCGATAAATGATTGTGCACGGGACTCGAAAAAAGTCAAGAAACGGTTGATGGATGCTAGTGCTGGGAATTTTGAAAAGGAGGATCTGGATGCGTCGAAGGAAAATGATGGCTTTGGGGTGGTCACTGAAGGGTGATACTTTTATGGCTGCGAGAAAGTAAGATACATCGTGTGATCGTTTTCATGCTGTTGCAAACTATTCTTTCATGTTGATACAACTGCCTGTTATATTAATCCAGATCTCATTCCAATCATTTAATTGTGACAAAGTCGATTTGTCCTTGACTGTCAGAGTCATCCAATGCTTCTTGTTTTGTTTTCGCAATAGGTTTATGTAAACTGATATTATGCCTTCAATACAGTAAAAAAGTGATTCTCTTAGCTGCTACGATTACCTTTCATAGTGGTGCTTTCATTGTAATTACTGTTGATTGAGAGGCGTATTTATGCATTTGATGTTTTACAGCCTTGTGAAGTGATTCTCATTGATTTTTTTTGGTATTCATTAATTTACCTTCTCTGGGCTTCTATACTTTTGCAGCAAGATTTTTCCGTTCTCATTTTCACCCATGTCGACTGTTTCGAGAATTGGGATAGATCACTTCAAATGAAACAAACTTTTAACCAAATCAACCTCTTTTAGTCTTTTTTGTTTGAATCAACTTTATCCTCGTTCAAAGCGTGATAGATATGTAACTGCTGTTAAATTGGATAGCCGGCTTGGTTCAAAATTGTTTGAAAAAGCTGTTTTCTAAGTTTTTTCCAGATCCTAAAAAGTTTGAAGTGTTTTCAAATATTAACAGCACATAAGTTTGGGTTTTAATAATTGCATGAATCCTTAGGGACAACACAATTTTACTTAGTGTTGAAGACATTTTCATTTTTGCTTTATTTCTAGAAGTTGGAAATGAACACCAAGCTTGAGAAAGTTATAAGCGATTTAGAATCCGCGTCAGAAGAGCTCAAAAATTCAGTTAAGAAGACTAGAATAGAGAGCAGGCGTTTGCAGGAAGCCCTAAGTAGGTGCAACGAGAGAGCCTCGTATCATAAAGTAGCGATAACGTCAAACGAAGGAGCCGACATCTCAACCCCAGCGAAAGACGATCAGTCAATTGGCAAGAGTGACAGTGGTTTGAAGTTGAAAACTGGTGCAACTCCTGGGGCATATGGAGTCCGTTTGGCAAGTGAATTGTTTACGGAAGACGAACTGCGAGAGGGAATAATAAGCCCACAGAAGACTTCAACCCGTACTCCGCTGGACAGCGAAAAAGTCAACATTATCAAAAGCTATATTGAGAGCAGGTTCGGCAATAAATGGGAGGAAGCCAGAAGGGCAATCAATCAAAAAGGTAGAGACTTGAAGAAACTGTCAGCTACGGTTAACAACTCCGGAAATAATGGTGAACAATTGGACTTAAACTAGGAGTTTTGAAAGCCTTCGATTTGAAAACAATTCGAGCAATTACGATGGATCGTTTCCTGGTTTATACAGCGTCTCTCATACAGTATTCTATACAGCGATAAAACTTTTTGAACCAGAAGTTCTTGATTTTATTTTACTTTTACTGATGCTGTTGTGTTAATATTGTTTTGATACAAGTTTTTTAGCCGTTTAAAATGACTCTTATTGATGGTAAAAAGTTTTCGGTATTCGTAAATTCACCTTCTGTTGGCTTCCAGTTTTTTCGCAATCTTTTTCCGTTCTCATTATCACTCATGTCAACTGCTCCGCAAGTTGGGATAAAACATTTGAAATGATGTAAAAGCTTAACCAAACCAATTTCTGCTTTCTTTCTTTTTGGTTGATCAAACTTTAACCTCGTTGAAATTGGGCCAGTTAGGTGATTGAGATCAAATTTAGATAGCCCGGGCTGTGTTTAATTGTTTTAATATGCTATTTTCTAAGTTTTCCCACACCCAGTTGACTCCTTTCGTTTCATACTTCAGTGCGAAACATGAATGGTCATATTTTTTGGCATGACTTAGCGTTAGCAGATGCTGAGCTCACTTCAAAGTATATTTATTCGGACGGCAAGGTTTCCATAAAATTTTCTGTGACTTGTCTCATAAAAACCAGTCGGCATTCAGTCATGTGAAAAAAGAAATTGAGAAGGAATATGTTGTATTTTCTTTGTATTCCTTTTTTGAGCTCAATTTTTTTCTGAATTAGACAATGCCAACCTGGACTTTTCGTTTTGTTGTCCCCCGAAGAACCTGCAAATGAATCGAACCGTTTTTTAGATTTTGATTTTTACGACACATCTTTGTGGAACATCTTACTAAATAACATAGATAACGCATCAATTTTTGAAACAATTATTGTCTCCGTTTGTGTTACTGTTTAAGATGCAAAATGCCTAGATCCTACGAACGAAAAACCGCTCATAGCTACACAGAGTATGATTTGAAGATGGCGTTGTTTTTGGTGCAAGAGGGGAATTATGGAGCAAGATGTGTTGCACGGTATACGGGTGTGCCACTGAGTACCCTGAAAAGCAAGCTGAAGACCAATAGTCCTGCTCAGAGGAACGTGTTCAACAAAATCCAAGAGGCAGCCATGGCTACTGATATCAAAAGTTGGTGCTCACAAAGAAAAAGAGTACTAAAGCAAATACTGGGATATGTTTATCAAAAGGGGAAGTACTATGATGTGAACTTCCCTGCAACTTGGCATGAACGGCAGGAAGCAGGAACTGAATGGTGGCAAAGCTTCAAGAAACGGAATTTGACTTCAAGTTTTGGCTCTTTCTTGCCACTACGATGTGCGGTCTGCCGCATAAAGGTCAAATCCACAAATGCTGACTTTGTAGAATGTCAGAAGTGCGGAGAATTTAGTTGCAATGATTGCTTTGTAGAATCCGAAATTTTTTGCTGCAAAAATTGTTAACTGGAACACTGAGTCATGATCACTGAGTTTGATTATCCTCTTTTCTTAGAACTTATTGCTGTTGTCTTAATAATGTGTTGAACTAATCAATTTTTTGACAAGCTATAATTTGATTCAGTGATGCTTAAAATGTTTTATTTTTAAATTCAACCTCTGTGGCCTGCTAATTTTTCGCTGCACGCTTTTTCCGTTCTCATTATAACCCATTCCGACTGTTTCACAATGTGGGATAAGGCAATTGAAATGAAGTAAAACTTTAGCCAAAGCAATTCCTCTTTTGTCTTTCTTTTCGGTTTATACAACTTTAAACTGGTTCAAATCACGCTCGTTAGGGGATCGACATCAAATTTAGATAGCCTGCTCGGTGTTTGAAATTGTTTGAATATACTGTTTTCTAAGTTTTTCCACACCCAATTGACTCCTTTGTTTCATACTTTAGTACAAAACATGAATCGTCATATATTTTGGCATGACTTAGCGTTAGCAGATGCTGAACTCACTTCGAAGTACATTGATTTGGACGGCAAAGTTTCCCATAAAATTGTCTCCGACTTATCTCTTAAAAACCAGTCCGGATTCAGTCATCTGGAAAACGAAATTGAGAAGGAATATGTTCTGTCTTTGTTAAACGTTGAGTATCGAGCTCTTTCTTCAAATTTTAAAATGGACAACGGTTTCACAAGCTTTGGCGTCTTTGCTAAGAAAAGATTTGTGAAAGGAGATGTTATACCTGGTCTTGTTGGTTTCTTGGCTCCGATTAAAGAATGCGAAATTGTTGAGGGTGTTAACGATGTGTCGGTTTTTCGTCATCATACGGGATCGAAAATTATGCTAGGAGGCGTTTCCTTCATCAATTCTAGTTGCAGGGAAAACTGTACTTATGTTGGGAATTCAAAGCGAACGAAAGTGAGCATTCGAGTGATTTCAAGAGACGGTCTTTTTCCTGGTGATGAAATAACTGTGCTATACAGTGGTGATTATTTTGGCCCAAATAGAGTGCATTGCGAATGTCCCTTCTCTGAAATGCACGGTAAAGAACATCCAATTCAAAGTTGGACGCGCTCTGGAAAAGTTAGAAGCCTAAGCACTGTTAGCGAACGGCTCGTGACAAGTACCACAGAGCAACGAGCTCTTCAAAAACTTCGAAGGCGACATCGAGATGTTGGGCCAACTTATCAGCCGCGAAGAATTAAGAAGTCTCGGTACAGAGTCAGATACGAAACATCTTCCGAGTCTTCGAGCTCTATTACTGCATCGCCCGATATATCAGAAATTGAAAGTCTAGGCATTTCATCCGAAGCTAATCTTTTTTTTTGACAATGTAAGAGAAAAGGAATGCTCAACGCCTAAAAGAATTGACTTTATATCGGACAACGACGAAGAGCTTTTGGAGCCGATAGGGTCTCAAGGTGATCACTCTGATGATGAAAGGCGTGAAAGATCGAACATGACAAGTAGCTCTGAAATTGAAGAGATGATCTGTTTGGGTTCGAGTTTGACTACCCGATCATTTTGCTCTGAGTTAATAGAATTAGCTGACATTCATAATCTCCCCGAGCGTGGTTTGGGCGCAGTTCTTTCCTTGTTTAGAAAAGCGTTACCTGCAGCTAACAATCTGCCGAGCTTATATTCACTAAGACAACAAGAAATCAGTTCACTATCTGGCCTTAGTGAAACTCAACTACCAGAAAGCCTCCTGTATGACCTTAATTTTGAGCGACAACTCAGTCACTTGCTCAGTGAAAATTTTGATCTTGTTAGCACTGAAGGTTATCAACTCCAGACTGACTTGTGTTTACCGAAGTCGAATAAATTCTGTTTATATTTTGCTCTAAGCACTGACGGGGTTTCTCCTTTTAACTCAGCTAAGTTTTCTCTGTACCCAGTCTGGCTCATGCTTCTCAACTTACCCGCAAGGCGACGTGTTAGCTACCGGAATTTACTCTTAGTTTCATTATTTGGTGGAGAAAAAAAACCGCATTGTGAAAATCTGATGAAACATACAGTCAAAATCCTGTCAGGTTTCAGTTCGCCAAAGGTTCTCCAGATAAATGGGAGTTCCTATGCGTTCACTGTGAAGCTAAAATACGTAATTGTTGATATGGTAATGAAAGCACCTCTAGTGAACCAAACTCAGTTTAATGGGCGTTATGGGTGCACGAATTGCCTAGCTGTTGGACGTAGAGCTCTGGCGAAAGATACCTGGATTTATCCTTTCCATGAGCCTGATGTGTCTCAAAGGACATCAAAAGAGCGGCAGTTAAATTTGGAATGCCTGGGATCAGAGTGCAGATCATTATATGGTTTAAGAGGTAATATTTCTGATCTTTTCTTTCTCCCATTACTGCATAGCTCGAGTTTAAGAACGTTTAGTCACTGTTTTTTTCCTAGAGTCCCTTAAAAACTCAAAAACTCAAAAACTGTTTTGGATATTTTTTTGTTTAGGGCCCTCAGCAATTGAAAGTGTTGTTACTCTCCCCGATGAAATGCTGATAGACTACATGCATCAAGTGCTCCTTGGTGTTGTCAAAACCCTTCTCTGCAGAATCAACGGATCGAGAAAATTTTTGGGCCGGAATAAAACGCAGGTGTCAGCCAACCTTTCAAAATGTAAGGTGCCAGGAACTGACAACAAAAGACAATTGCGATCTCTAGAAACTCTCAAATATTGGAAGGCAACAGAACTGAAGTTGTTTCTCTTATACGGCTTTGTGTCTTTTTTTGGTGTTCTCTCAGTGCCCATGTTTGTGCACTTCTATCTACTGAGTACTGCAATACGTTTTTTAATTGAACCGGTCAGAGAGCAGAGTTATGACAAGGCAGAGGTTGTTATCAAAATTTTTCGGAAATTGGTTCCTAATTTTTATGGAGAAGCGGCTCAAAGTTACAATATGCATTTTCTCGGTCATCTAGCTGACCAGGCAAAAAAGACGTGACCCCTGGCTTCATTGTCGTCAATTCCATTTGAGTCCGCTCATTTTCATCTGAAACGCGCTATTGGTCCAAACACAAGTGTCATTGTTGCTACAAAGCTAGCAGTCAAACGGCATCAAAGACGATTTTTCAGGAAAAAGTTAAAGGGAAACTCGAAGACGATAACAGTGTATTCACTCAAGCTGCTTCAGCCTACGGAGCGTATAATTGAAGTAAATGGAAGCCGGGAGACTTTAATGTCAAGCAAGACGTTTGAGCTAGATTCTAAGATGTATGCTTGTCACGGCAGTAAATGTACTTGGAACGTTAACAAAACCTGCGTGCATTTTGTTGTGTATGAAAAAGAAGGCGCGACAGGTTTTGGTCAGTTGACTGACATATTTGTTGATGTTTCGGAAAAAAGTGCAGCTGTGCATCTTGATGATTTTGACTCATCGAAAACATTCACAGGTTTTCTTATACAGAAACTCGAAAATCACTCGTCACCAACCGAGCATTCCAGAGTAGCAGTGAATTTGGACGAGGGGCTTGAATTGGTCAGTAGCTGCTACGAAAATCATCATTTAATTCAGTGTGCGAATAGTGATGTCACCTTAGTTGATGTGAAAAAACTTTTATCGCCTTGCATTGTTCGAGAAATAGACGGACGCTTAATTTTGTCTACACTTTGCGTAACTTTTGAGCGCGATTAATCTGTTTCAGAAAAACCCGGTTCAAATTGATTGAAAATGATTTACTATAACTGTTGAAAACTTCTTTCCGAGTGTTTCACTTCTTTTGTGTTTTCTTTCAAATTTAATTCAATTTTTGCGATTGAGATTTATCATTTCGAATTGAAAAGACAATTTCAAAATTGTTTGAGGTCATAGGAGGCTATTGCTTACATCCTGATTCAAACACCAAAAGATAGGAGGACTAACGTAGCGTGGTTTCACACTAGAGAAAAGGTTTTTTTGGATAATTTTTTCTCTCCAAAACTTAACATAAGGGGTAAAATGAACCCAAAATTTTCTTATGTTTTCGTTTTCAAGTGTTATCTTTCGCATATGACTGATCGTATATTGACGTATGGTTACAAAACACGCTATTTACAAAAATTGTTGTCTATGAGAGCCTCACTGGTTTGTTAGGATTGCAGTTCAATTCAAATTTCGTGTTGGACAACTGTCGTAAATGATATTTAACATTTCTTCGAATCGAAAAGACCATTTCAAAATTGTTTGAGGTCATAGGAGACTGTTGATTACATCCTGTTTCGAATAACAAAAGATGGGAGCACTGTTGTAGCGTGAATATACACTAGCGAAAGGTTTTTCCGATAATTTTTTCTCCAAAACTCAACTTAAGGGGTAAAATGAACCAAAAATTTTCTTCAGTCCTCGTTTTTCCTGTTATCTATCGCATAGGACTGGTCATATTTTGACGTATGTTTAGATAACATGCTATTTACAAAAAGTATTGTCCTTGAGATCCTGACTGGTTGGTTAGGATGACAGTTCAATTCATGTTTTGAGTTGGACAACCGCGAATGAGATTTTTCAATTCTTCGAATCGAAAAGACCATTTCAAAATTGTTTGAGGTCAGAGGAGATTATTGCTTACATCCTGATTCAAATACCAAAACATGAGAGGACTAACATAGCGCGGTTTAATACTAGCGATAGGTTTTTTCTCATGTTTTTTTCTCTCCAAAACTTAACTTAAGGGTTAAAATGAACTGAAAATTTTCTTCAGTTTTCGTTTTTAAGTGTTATCTTTCGCATATGACTGATCGGATATTAACGTGTGGTTACAAAACACGCTATTTACAAAATTTGTTGTCTATGAGAGTCTCACTGACGTGTTAGGATGGCAGTTTAATTCAAATTTCGTGTTGGACAACTGTCGTAAATGATATTTAACATTTCTTCGAATCGAAAAGACCATTTCAAAATTGTTTGAGGTCATAGGAGACTGTTGATTACATCCTGTTTCGAATAACAAAAGATGGGAGCACTGTTGTAGCGTGAATATACACTAGCGAAAGGTTTTTCCGATAATTTTTTCTCCAAAACTTAACTTAAGGGGTAAAATGAACCCAAAATTTTCTTCAGTCCTCGTTTTTCCTGTTATCTATCGCATAGGACTGGTCATATTTTGACGTATGTTTAGATAACATGCTATTTACAAAAAGTATTGTCCTTGAGAGCCTGACTGGTTGGTTAGGATGACAGTTCAATTCAAGTTTTGAGTTGGACAACCGCGAATGAGATTTTTCAATTCTTCGAATCGAAAAGACCATTTCAAAATTGTTTGAGGTCAGAGGAGATTATTGCTTACATCCTGATTCAAATACCAAAACATGAGAAGACTAACATAGCGCGGTTTAACACTAGCGATAGGTTTTTTCTCATGTTTTTTTCTCTCCAAAACTTAACTTAAGGGGTAAAATGAACTGAAAATTTTCTTCAGTTTTCGTTTTTAAGTGTTATCTTTCGCATATGACTGATCGGATATTAACGTGTGGTTACAAAACACGCTATTTACAAAATTTGTTGTCTATGAGAGTCTCACTGACTTGTTAGGATGGCAGTTTAATTCAAATTTCGTGTTGGACAACTGTCGCGAATAAGATTTATCAATTTTTCGAATCGAAAAGATCATTTAAAAATTGTTTGAGGTCAGAGGAGAGTATTGCTTACATCCTGATTCAGATACCAAAACATGAGAGGACTACAATAACGCGGTTTAACACTAGCGAATGGTTTTTTCTCATGATTTTTTCTCTCCAAAACTTAACTTAAGGGGTAAAATGAACCCAAAATTTTCTTCAGTTTTCGTTTTGAAGTGTTATCTTTTGCAAATGACTGATCGGATATTAAAGTGTGGTTACAAAACACGCTATTTACAAAAATTGCTGTCTATGAGAGCCTCACTGGTTTGTTAGGATGGCAGTTCAATTCAAATTTCGTGTTGGACAACTGTCACTGTCGCGAATGAGATTTATCATTTCTTCGAATCGGAAAGACCATTTCAAAATTGTTTGAGGTCAGAGGAGATTATTGCTTACATCCTGCTTCAAAAACCAAAAGATAAGAGGACTAACGTAGCGTGGTTTCACACTAGCGGAAGGTTTTTTCTCATGATTTTTTCTCTCCAAAACTCAACTTAAGTGGTAAAATGAACCCAAAATTTTCTTCAGTTTTCGTTTTTAAGTGTTATCTTTCGCATATGACTGATCGTATATTAACGTTTGGTTACAAAACACGCTATTTACAAAAAGTATTGTCCTTGAAAGCCTGACTGGTTGGTAAGGATGACAGTTTAATTCAAATTTCGTGTTGGACAACTGTCGGGAATGAGATTTATCAATTCTTCGGATCGAAAAGACCATTTCAAAATTGTTTGAGGTCAGAGGAGATCATTGCTTACATCCTGATTCAAACACCAAAAGATAGGAGGACTATTCTAGCGTGGTTTCACAATAGCGAAAGGTTTTTTATGATAATTTTTTCTCTCGAAAAATCAACTTAAGGGTTAAAATGAACCCAAAATTTTCTTCAGTTCTCGTTTTTACTGTTATCTATCGCATATGACTGGTCATATTTTGACGTATGTTTAGATAACATGCTTTTTACAAAAAGTATTGTCCTTGAGAGCCTCACTGGTTGGTTAGGATGACAGTTCAATTCAAATTTCATGTTGGACAACTCGCGAATGAGATTTATCAATTCTTCGACTCGAAGACCATTTCAAAATTGTTTGAAGTCAAAGGAGAGTATTGCTTACATCCTGTTTCAAATAACAAAAGATGGGAGGACTATTGTAGCTTGGTTTTACACTAGCGAAAGGTTTTTTCTGATAATTTTTTCTCACCAAAACTCAATTTAAGGGGTAAAATGAACCCAAAATTTTCTTCAGTTCTCGTTTTTCCTGTTATCTATCGCATATGACTGGTCATATTTCCACGTATGTTTAGATAACATGCTATTTACAAAGAGTATTGTCCTTGAGAGCCTCACTGGTTGGTTAGGATGACAGTTCAATTCAAATTTCGTGTTGGACAACTGTCGCGAATGAGATTTATCAATTCTTCGGATCGAAAAGACCATTTCAAAATTGTTTGAGGTCAGAGGAGATTATTGCTTACATCCTGATTCATATACCAAAAGATAGGAGGACTATTCTAGCGTGGTTTCACACTAGCGAAAGGTTTTTTATAATAATTTTTTCTCTCGAAAAATCAACTTAAGGGGTAAAATGAACCCAAAATTTTCTTCAGTTCTCGTTTTTCCTGTTATCTATCGCATATGACTGGTCATATTTTGACGTATGTTTAGATAACATGCTTTTTACAAAAAGTATTGTCCTTGAGAGCCTCACTGGTTGGTTAGGATGACAGTTCAAATCAAATTTCATGTTGGACAACTGTCGCGAATGAGATTTATCAATTCTTCGACTCGAAGACCATTTCAAAATTGTTTGAAGTCAAAGGAGAGTATTGCTTACATCCTGTTTCAAATAACAAAAGATGGGAGCACTATTGTAGTTTGGTTTTACACTAGCGAAAGATTTTTTCTGATAATTTTTTCTCACCAAAACTCAACTTAAGGGGTAAAATGAACCCAAAATTTTCTTCAGTTCTCGTTTTTCCTGTTATCTATCGCATATGACTGGTCATATTTTGACGTATGTTTAGATAACATGCTTTTTACAAAAAGTATTGTCCTTGAGAGCCTCACTGGTTGGTTAGGATGACAGTTCAATTCAAATTTCATGTTGGACAACTGTCGCGAATGAGATTTATCAATTCTTCGACTCGAAGACCATTTCAAAATTGTTTGAAGTCAAAGGAGAGTATTGCTTACATCCTGTTTCAAATAACAAAAGATGGGAGCACTATTGTAGTTTGGTTTTACACTAGCGAAAGATTTTTTCTGATAATTTTTTCTCACCAAAACTCAACTTAAGGGGTAAAATGAACCCAAAATTTTCTTCAGGTCTCGTTTTTCCTGTTATCTATCGCATATGACTGGTCATATTTCCACGTATGTTTAGATAACATGCTTTTTACAAAAAGTATTGTCCTTGAGAGCCTCACTGGTTGGTTAGGATGACAGTTCAATTCAAATTTCATGTTGGACAACTGTCGCGAATGAGATTTATCAATTCTTCGACTCGAAGATCATTTCAAAATTGTTTGAAGTCAAAGGAGAGTATTGCTTACATCCTGTTTCAAATAACAAAAGATGGGAGCACTATTGTAGTTTGGTTTTACACTAGCGAAAGATTTTTTCTGATAATTTTTTCTCACCAAAACTCAACTTAAGGGGTAAAATGAACCCAAAATTTTCTTCAGGTCTCGTTTTTCCTGTTATCTATCGCATATGACTGGTCATATTTCCACGTATGTTTAGATAACATGCTATTTACAAAAAGTATTGTCCTTGAGAGCCTCACTGGTTGGTTAGGATGACAGTTCAATTCAAATTTCGTGTTGGACAACTATCGCGAATGAGATTTATCAATTCTTCGAATCGAAAAGACCATTTCAAAATTGTTTGAGGTCAGAGGAGATTATTGCTTTAATCCTGATTCAAAAACCAAAAGATAGGAGGACTAACGTAGCGTGGTTTCACACTAGCGGAGGGTTTTTTCTGATAGTTTTTTCTCACCAAAAATCAACTTAAGGGGTAAAATGAACCCAAAATTTTTTTCAGTTTTCGTTTTTAAGTGTTATCTTTCGCATATGACTGATCGTATATAAACGTCTGGTTACAAAACACGCTATTTACAAAAACTATTGTCTTTGAAAGCCTGACTGGTTGGTTAGGATGACAGTTCAATTCAAATTTCGTGTTGGACAACTGTCGCGAATGAGATTTATCAATTCTTCGGATCGAAAAGACCATTTGAAAATTGTTTGAGGTCAGAGGAGATCATTGCTTACATCCTGATTCAAATACCAAAAGATAGGAGGACTATTCTAAATTGATTTCACACTAGCGAAAGGTTTCTTATGATAATTTTTTCTCTCGAAAAATCAACTTAAGGGGTAAAATGAACCCAAAATTTTCTTCAGTTCTCGTTTTTCCTGTTATCTACCGCATATGACTGGTCATATTTTGACGTATGTTTAAATAACATGCTTTTTACAAAAAATTTTGTCCTTGAGAGCCTCACTGGTTGGTTAGGTTGACAGTTCAATTCAAATTTTGTGTTGGACAACTATCGCGAATGAGATTTATCAATTCTTCGAATCGAAAAGACCATTTCAAAATTGTTTGAGGTCAAAGGAGAGTATTGCTTACATCCTGTTTCAAATAACAAAAGATGGGAGGACTATTGTAGCTTGGTTTTACACTAGCGAAAGGTTTTTTCTGATAATTTTTTCTCACCAAAACTCAACTTAAGGGGTAAAATGAACCCAAAATTTTCTTCAGTTCTCGTTTTTCCTGTTATCTACCGCATATGACTGGTCATATTTTGACGTATGTTTAGATAACATGCTTTTTACAAAAAGTTTTGTCCTTGAGAGCCTCACTGGTTGGTTAGGATGACAGTTCAATTCAAATTTCGTGTTGGACAACTATCGCGAATGAGATTTATCAATTCTTCGAATCGAAAAGACCATTTCAAAATTGTTTGAGGTCAAAGGAGAGTATTGCTTACATCCTGTTTCAAATAACAAAAGATGGGAGGACTATTGTAGCTTGGTTTTACACTAGCGAAAGGTTTTTTCTGATAATTTTTTCTCACCAAAACTCAACTTAAGGGGTAAAATGAACCCAAAATTTTCGTCAGTTCTCGTTTTTCCTGTTATCTATCGCATATGACTGGTCATATTTTCACGTATGTTTAGATAACTTGCTATTTACAAAAAGTATTGTCCTTGAGAGCCTCACTGGTTGGTTAGGATGACAGTTCAGTTCAAATTTCGTGTTGGACAACTATCGCGAATGAGATTTATCAATTCTTCGAATCGAAAAGACCATTTCAAAATTGTTTGAGGTCAGAGGAGATTATTGCTTTAACCCTGATTCAGAAACTATAAGATAGGAGGACTAACGTAGCGTGGTTTCACACTAGCGGAAGGTTTTTTCTGATAATTTTTTCTCACCAAAACTCAACTTAAGGGGTAAAATGAACCCAAAATTTTCTTCAGTTTTCGTTTTTAAGTGTTATCTTTCGCATATGACTGATCGTATATTAACGTCTGGTTACAAAACACGCTATTTGCAAAAAATATTGTCTTTGAAAGCCTGACTGGTTGGTTAGGATGACAGTTCAATTCAAATTTCGTGTTGGACAACTGTCGCGAATGAGATTTATCAATTCTTCGGATCGAAAAGACCATTTCAAAATTGTTTGAGGTCAGAGGAGATCATTGCTTACATCCTGATTCAAACACCAAAAGATAGGAGGACTATTCTAGCGTGGTTTCACACTAGCGAAAGGTTTTTTATGATAATTTTTTCTCTCGAAAAATCAACTTAAGGGGTAAAATGAACCCAAAATTTTCTTCAGTTCTCGTTTTTCCTGTTATCTATCGCATATGACTGGTCATATTTTGACGTATGTTTAGATAACATGCTTTTTACAAAAAGTATTGTCCTTGAGAGCCTCACTGGTTGGTTAGGATGACAGTTCAATTCAAATTTCATGTTGGACAACTGTCGCGAATGAGATTTATCAATTGTTCGACTCGAAAAGACCATTTCAAAATTGTTTGAGGTCAAAGGAGAGTATTGCTTACATCCTGTTTCAAATAACAAAAGATGGGAGGACTATTGTAGCTTGGTTTTACACTAGCGAAAGGTTTTTTCTGATAATTTTTTCTCACCAAAACTCAACTTAAGGGTTAAAATGAACCCAAAATTTTCTTAAGTTCTCGTTTTTCCTGTTATCTATCGCGTATGACTGGTCATATTTTCACGTATGTTTAGATGACATGCTATTTACAAAAAGCATTTTCCTTGAAAGCCTGACTGGTTGATTAGGATGACAGTTCAATTCAAATTTCGTGTTGGACAACTGTCGCGAATGAGCTTAATCAATTCTTCGGATCGAAAAGACCATTTCAAAATTGTTTGAGGTCAAAGGAGAGTATTGCTTACATCCTGTTTCAAATAACAAAAGATGGGGTGACTATTGTAGCTTGGTTTTACACTAGAAAAAGGTTTTTATGATAATTTTTTCTCTCGAAAAATCAACTTAAGGGGTAAAATGAACCCAAAATTTTCTTCAGTTCTCGTTTTTCCTGTTATCTGTCGCATCTGACTGGTCATATTTTGACGTATGTTTAGATGAAATGCTATTTACAAAGGGTATGGGCCTTGAGTGACTCACTGGTTGGTCAGGATGACAGTTCAATTCAAATTTCGTGTTGGACAACTGTCGCGAATGAGATTTATCAATTCTTCGGATCGAAAAGACCCTTGTGTGCTTCTGCTTTTCTGTCCTGGCTTCTCTGGGACAGCTTTTGTTTTGTTAGGGTCCCGGCTTCTCTGGGTCCCTCCCCATTATTGTGTTTTTTTGTGCTTTACTGTCCCGGCTTCTCTGGGACAGCTTTTAGTTCTTTTAGGGTCCCTGCTTCTCTGGGTCCCTCCCCAACCCTTGTGCGCTTCTGCTTTTCTGTCCCGGCTTCTCTGGGACAGTTTTTCGCGGGTCCTGGCCTATCTGGGTCCCTTCCCCTCTTCTCGAGATGCATGGTTTGGGTGATTTTGATGCACCGCTTGACAGCGTGGCCTTGATATCACTCTTTGAATGCATCTCAAGAGCACTTGCTGCTGCTGCCTCCCGGCTCCTTTGGGAGCTTCTGTTCTGTTAGGATCCCGGCTTCTCTGGGTCCCTCCCCAACCCTTGTGTGCTTCTGCTTTTCTGTCCTGGCATCTCTGGGACAGCTTTTGTTTTTTTTAGGGTCCCGGCTTCTGGGTCCCTCCCCATTATTGTGTTTTTTGTGCTTTACTGTCCCGGCTTCTCTGGGACAGCTTTTGGTTCTTTTAGGGTCCCGGCTTCTCTGGGTCCCTCCCCAACCCCTGTGAGCTTCTGCTTTTCTGTCCCGGCTTCTCTGGGACAGTTTTTCGCGGGTCGTGGCCTATCTGGGTCCCTTCCCCTCTTTTCTCGAGATGCATGGTTTGGGTGATTTTGATGCACCGCTTGACAGTGTGGCCTTGATATCACTCATTGAATGCATCTCAAGAGCACTTGCTGCTGCTGCCTCCCGGCTCCTTTGGGAGCTTCTGTTCTGTTAGGATCCTGGCTTCTCTGGTTCCCTCCCCATCCCTTGTGTGCTTCTGCTTTTCTGTCCTGGCTTCTCTGGGACAGCTTTTGTTTTGTTGGGTTCCCGGCTTCTCTGGGTCCCTCCCCATTATTGTGTTTTTGTGCTTTACTGTCCCGGCTTCTCTGGGACAGCTTTTGGTTCTTTTAGGGTCCCGGCTTCTCTGGGTCCCTCCCCAACCCTTGTGTGCTGCTGCTTTTCTGTCCCGGCTTCTCTGGGACAGTTTTTCGCGGGTCCTGGCCTATCTGGGTCCCTTCCCCTCTTTTCTCGAGATGCATGGTTTGGGTGATTTTGATGCACCGCTTGACAGCGTGGCCTTGATATCACTCATTGAATGCATCTCAAGAGCACTTGCTGCTGCTGCCTCCCGGCTCCTTTGGGAGCTTCTGTTCTGTTAGGATCCCGGCTTCTCTGGGTCCCTCCCCATCCCTTGTGTGCTTCTGCTTTTCTGTCCTGGCTTCTCTGGGACAGCTTTTGTTTTGTTGGGTTCCCGGCTTCTCTGGGTCCCTCCCCATTATTGTGTTTTTGTGCTTTACTGTCCCGGCTTCTCTGGGACAGCTTTTGGTTCTTTTAGGGTCCCGGCTTCTCTGGGTCCCTCCCCAACCCTTGTGAGCTTCTGCTTTTCTGTCCCGGCTTCTCTGGGACAGTTTTTCGCGGGTCCTGGCCTATCTGGGTCCCTTCCCCTCTTTTCTCGAGATGCATGGTTTGGGTGATTTTGATGCACCGCTTGACATTGTGGCCTTGATATCACTCATTGAATGCATCTCAAGAGCACTTGCTGCTGCTGCCTCCCGTCTCCTTTGGGAGCTTCTGTTCTGTTAGGATCCTGGCTTCTCTGGTTCCCTCCCCATCCCTTGTGTGCTTCTGCTTTTCTGTCCTGGCTTCTCTGGGACAGCTTTTGTTTTGTTGGGTTCCCGGCTTCTCTGGGTCCCTCCCCATTATTGTGTTTTTGTGCTTTACTGTCCCGGCTTCTCTGGGACAGCTTTTGGTTCTTTTAGGGTCCCGGCTTCTCTGGGTCCCTCCCCAACCCTTGTGTGCTTCTGCTTTTCTGTCCCGGCTTCTCTGGGACAGTTTTTCGCGGGTCCTGGCCTATCTGGGTCCCTTCCCCTCTTTTCTCGAGATGCATGGTTTGGGTAATTTTGATGCACCGCTTGACAGCGTGGCCTTGATATCACTCATTGAATGCATCTCAAGAGCACTTGCTGCTGCTGCCTCCCAGCTCCTTTGGGAGCTTCTGTTCTGTTAGGATCCCGGCTTCTCTGGGTCCCTCCCCATCCCTTGTGTGCTTCTGCTTTTCTGTCCTGGCTTCTCTGGGACAGCTTTTGTTTTGTTGGGTTCCCGGCTTCTCTGGGTCCCTCCCCATTATTGTGTTTTTGTGCTTTACTGTCCCGGCTTCTCTGGGACAGCTTTTGGTTCTTTTAGGGTCCCGGCTTCTCTGGGTCCCTCCCCAACCCTTGTGTGCTTCTGCTTTTCTGTCCCGGCTTCTCTGGGACAGTTTTTTGCGGGTCCTGGCCTATCTGGGTCCCTTCCCCTCTTTTGTCGAGATGCATGGTTTGGGTGATTTTGATGCACCGCTTGACAGCGTGGCCTTGATATCACTCATTGAATGCATCTCAAGAGCAATTGCTGCTACTGCGTCCCGGCTCCTTTGGGAGCTTCTGTTCTGTTAGGATCCCGGCTTCTCTGGGTCCCTCCCCATCCCTTGTGTGCTTCTGCTCTTCTGTCCTGGCTTTTCTGGGACAGCTTTTGTTTTTTTAGGGTCCCGGCTTCTATGGGTCCCTCACCCTTATCGTGTGCTTTTGTGCTTTACTGTCCCGGCTTCTCTGGAACAACTTTTTGCGGGTCCTGGCTAACTCTTGTACTGATTTTCCCTACAAACAATCCCACTGTCTTCTCATTTTTCTCACTGGGAAACCCATTATCTCCCACTTTTCCTGACGAGAATCCTAAAGAGTCTCAAAATTTCCTAGCAAGATTCTTATTGTGCCCATTTTTCTTGCTAGGATTCCGAGGTGTCTCAAAATTCCTAGTGGGAAAAGTGAGAACTTGCATATACTTACCACCACCTACAATTCTTGGTAAGTTTCCCAATAGGATTCCTGATAGGATTTCTTCTGATCTTGGCAAGTCCCAAATAGGAACTTGGCAAGAAAAATGAGAATCGTAACACCGGGAATCTTTGGATTTAAACATAAGAAATCGTCGGTTTTCGTCGCTTTTACTTCGCCAAAACCGATCAAAGCCCTTACGTTTTTTTCGTCGTTTTGATCGGTTTTCGTCGGTATTTTAACGTAAGAATAGTCGGTTTTTGCCATTCTAAAAATCTCACAAACCGGACAGTCCCTGCCAGGATTCGACCCTTGGACCCCTATATTACTAGCCACCTTCTCCTCCCCTCCACAGCACCACTTGTAAATTCGTTTTACTCTATTTCCTTTGTATTTGAAACAAATTGAGACTGACAATACCGACAAAAAACGACAATAATCGACACTTCTTACTGCCAAAACCAACAATACCGACGAAAACTACGCTAACCGACACTTCTTACATCAAATACCGACATACACCGACGAAAACGTGGATAATCGACATTTCCTACATAAAAAACCGACGAAATCGACAAAAGTCGACCAAAACCCAGGTTGAGGTCCAGACCCAAAATTGCTTCTGATCAGACTTTCCAGACCAAAATTATCTCTGATCAGACTTTGCAGACCGAAATTATCTCTGATCAGACTTTCCAGACCGAAATTATCTCTGATCAGACTTTCCAGACACAAAGTGTTCTGATCAGACTTTCCATTCCGAAGGAGTTCTGATCAGACCATCTCAAGACCATGGTCCAGACCCAAAATCAGACCATTGTCCAGACCTTAATCAGACTATGATCAGATCCAATTTCAAACCCAAGTAGCCTCTGATCAGATTCATTCGAAATCGTCTCCCAAGCTGACCACTCTGATTAAAAACACTTAAAATCGCCATCGTCAGCCCTCCCGTCATCTACCCACAACACTTACATTGTCCAATCTCCTCCCCCTATCGAGTTGAACTCCCCTCTCATCAGCCCTCTTCTCAACCCTAAACCCACGCACACACACACACACACACACACGTTGGTTGAGATTTTAATGCAAAATTAGCTATAAACTATAAGATTTGCGATGAATTTGAATAAATACATTAGACTTGCGCTCAAAGCGATGAAAAGTATTAACAAGTGAAGTTTTTCCACGCGCTTATTCGGGAAAAAATTACCAAAAATTGAATTATACAAAAAACTACCGTTGAATTCACCGCTATTCTTGCAACGTTTTACCAAAGGAATAGTTGTATAGAATAAAAGCAAGAATAGCGCTGATTAATCAGCAACCTTTAAAATATTAAAAAAAAGAAATAACACTATAATGTATGTTGAACATGCTATCGATCAACG
The DNA here is from genome assembly GCF_964194025.1 of Convolutriloba macropyga. Lineage (NCBI taxonomy): Eukaryota > Metazoa > Xenacoelomorpha > Acoela > Convolutidae > Convolutriloba > Convolutriloba macropyga. The sequence goes on along the minus strand of NC_134468.1, from coordinate 36,378,034 downwards.
ATCACCTTGAGGATAGCTATCAGCTTATGAAGCGCAGATAAGCATTTCAATCAAAGATTTTTTAAAAAGTTTTTTAGATAAAATTTTACAAGAGAGTGAAGAAAGAGTCGAACTTCATGAAAAACGTTTGTTAATAACTTTTTGAAGACGATAAGTTAGAAAGTCTATTATAGACCATTTTTGTGCCATCATAATGCACCTATTAAAATGGTGTAGAAACAAATGCCAATTGTTGGATTGTATACTAATTCTTCAGAGAATTTTCCAAAAGAGTGAAGAAAAGGTCGAACTTCATGAAGAACGTTTGTTCACAACTTTTTGAAGAACACAGGTTTGAAAGTCTATGATGGCCCATTTTGTTGCCGTGATAAAGTACTTTTCAGGTTTGTGTAGAAATAATTGCCAATTGCAGGATTTTATACAAATTTTTTTAGAGAATTTTCAAAAAGAGTGAAGAAAAAGTCGAACTTCATGAAAAATGTTTGTTCACAACTTTTTGAAGAAGACACGTTTGAAAGTCTATGATGGCCCATTTTGTTGCCATGATAAGGTACTTTTCAGGTTTCTGTAGAAATAAATGCCAATTGCTGGATTTTAAACAAACTTTTCAGAGAACTTTCCAAGAGCGTGAAGAAAAAGTCGAACTTCATGAAAAACGTATGTTCATAACTTTTTGAAGAAGACAAGTTGGAAAGTCTATGATAGCCCATTTTGTTGCCGTGATAATTTATCTTTTAGGTTTCTGTAGAAATAGATGCCAATTGCTAGATTTTATACAAATTTCTTTAGAGAATTTTCAAAAAGAGTGAAGAAAAAGTCGAACTTGATGAAGAATGTTTGTTCACAACTTTTTGAAGAAGACAAGTTGGAAAGTCTATGATAGCCCATTTTGTTGCCGTGATAAAGTACTTTTCAGGTTTGTGTAGAAATAAATGCCAATTGCAGGATTTTATACAAATTTTTTTAGAGAATTTTCAAAAAGAGTGAAGAAAAAGTCGAACTTCATGAAAAATGTTTGTTAATAACTTTTTGAAGAAGACGAGTTAGAAAGTCTATGATAGCCCATTTTGTTGCCGTGGTATTTTTTTTTTAAATTTGTGTAGAAATTAATGCCAATTGTTGGATTTTATTCAAATTTATTAGAGAATTTTCCAAGAGAGTGAAGAAAAAGTCGAACTTCATGAAGAACGTTTGTCAATAACTTTTTGAAGAAGACGAGTTAGAAAATCTATGGTAGCCCCTTTTGTTGCCGTGATAAATTACTTTTTAGGTTTGTGCAGAAATAAATGCCAATTGCTGGATTTTATACAAATTTTTTAGAGAATTTTCCAAGAGAGAGTCTAGAAAAAGTCGAACTTCATGAAAAACGTTTGTTAATAAGTTTTTGAAGAAGACGAGTTAGAAATTCTATGATAGCCAATTTTGCTGCCGAGATACTGTAGCTTTTAGGTTTGTCTAGAAATAAATACCAATTTTGGATTTTATACAAATTTTTTAGAGAACTTTCCAAGAGAGTAAAGAAAAAGTCGAACTCCATGAAAAATGTTTATTAATAACTTTTTGAAGAAGACAAGTTAGAAAGTCTACGATAGTCCATTTTGTTGCCTTGATAATGTACCTTTTAAGTTAGTGTAGAAATAAATGCAAATAGTTGGATTTTACACAAATATTTCAGAGGTTTTTACAAAAGAGTGAAGAAAAAGTCGAACTTCATTAAAAACGTTTGTTAATAACTTTTTGAACGCGACAAGTTAGAAAGTCTATTATAGACCATTTTGTTGCCATGATAATGCACCTTTCAAGTTTGTGTAGAAATAAATGCCAATTGTTGGATTTTATACAAATTTTTTAATGATTTTCCAAGAGAGTGAAGAAAAAGTCGAACTTCATGAAAAATGTTTGTTAATAACTTTTTGAAGAAGACGAGTTAGAAAGTCTATAGCAGCTTCTTTTGTTGCTGTGATACTGTAGTTGTTTGAATTTGTGAATAGAAAACGCCAATATGCTGATTTGTTTACAAAATTTTCAAAGAACTCTCGAATTGGGTGAAGAAAACAACAAACTCCATGAAAAGTGTCTGCTAATAACTTTTTGGAGAAGACAAGTTAGGAAGTCTGTATTAGCCCATTTGTTTGCCGTAATAATCGTGTTTTTGAATTGTTGTAGGAAAAAAACCAATTTGTTTATTTGTATACGAAGTTGTCAAAGAACTGTCGATTTGGGTGAAGGAAATAACGAACTTCATGAAAATTGCCTGTTAATAACTTTTTGAAAAAGAAGAGTTAGAAAGTGCATGATAGCTTATTTTGTTGCCGTTATTTTTTACTTTCTGAAACTATTTAGAACTCGTTTTGAAATTCTTTATTTCTATCCATAATTTCAAGAAGACTGTCCATTTGTGGGCAGAAATTAGTCATTTTTTTCGAACTTGGACTAAATTCTCTCAAATTTTAGGGCAAACATACATGTTTTTGGTTGCAAAATAAACTAGAATTTACGCTTCTAACAACCATATAATTATCTTTTTAAGAGGTTGCCAAACAAGAGAATGCGAGAGCAATGTAGAGACCGAAATCAGGGTCGATTTTCGCAAAATTTTCGAATTTTCAAAGTTGTTCAGTATAATAACTTTTTTGTTACACATCGTATTTGAAAGTATATTATATCAATTTCTTGCCCATTTATTCCTCTTTACGAATATAGAAGGGTTGAAAAGTTTCGTTTTATTTCATCGCCTAATTTTTCGATTTTCCAAATTTTTGTTGAAAATAATCCAATTCTAGCAAAAAACTCAAAACTCGAGTTCTGATTCCTTTAAGTTTTTAACTTTTTTAATGCCAGGTTGATGCCCCAGTTCATGCTGATTCCAAAACATATTCATTTTTTAAACTTGGTTCAGTAATTTTTGAGATATAAACCTTTTTCGGACGCAAACCTCGTTCCCCACCTCCATACCTCACAACCCCCCCACCCCCCCACCCCCCCACCCCCACCCAATCTGCAATTCTTTTTTTAAAGTTTTATCGTTCGAATAATCGCGCTATATCCCCAATCGAGAGAGCTTCTCGAATATATTACTTTGTTTTATTTTACTTCATAATGATATCGGCTAACCCAGATGACAAAGTGAAACTTTCGTTTACCGCCTCCGTCCGGTCACGTGACATGCTTATGCAGGTGCCCTCCCGTCAAATGACAGCAGAGAGAGGCTCACTCACTGCCTCCCAATTCCCGGGGGTAAGCATGTTTAACTTTGAATGTGAAACCAAATAGAATGTTTCAAAAGGTCCCGCGAGAATGAAATAGAGAGTGCTATAGATCCGAATTCAGTATAGAAGTGATATCCATAAAGGAGTGAAGGAAAGGAGTGAAGGAAAGGAGTGAAGGAAGGGAGTGATGAAAGGAGTGATGAAAGGGGTGGGAAAAGGAAAGCTCTGTTGCCGGGTGATAGCCAGGGGGGCTTTATGGCCATATATGAAAGAGTTATATCGTTGAAAAGCTCTAATCGAGGCGGTTTCGATAGGATATATGTCAGTACCCATTCTTTATTATTTTAGATCAAACCATGATCCTAAACGTGTGGGAAAGCCTTATGCCAATGATATCAGTGCACAGCCTAAGAAGAAGTTTAAAGAGAAGTTTTCCAGCTACCAAGCACAAGGACGAATTATTAAGACTGGAACCAGCAATGCTCGCACGTCAGAAATCCTGTACACAAATTTTGTTAATGAGTTTCCTGTGGACACAGCTTTGGTTAGGGACTCCATAGTTGATAATGTTTGTATGAACGGAGTGTCAACCTTTTCTCGCGGGGGTGGAATTGTTAGTGACTTTTATTCATTTATTCCAACGTTGAAGTCCTACCCAAAGATTGTAATCGCAGTTTGTGGAAACAACCTGTCACTTTATGGTAAACCTGACGAGTCACCGGAAGATGTGTTAGAGCAGTAAAAGTCCTTGCGTGAGGCGATTTTAAAGCTAAGACATAAGCCGCAAGTGGTGTTGTGTACAGTGCTCAGGAGGCTGAAAGACACATCAAGATCACATCAAGAGTTTCAATAAGTTGCTTGAGAATTCGGACATACAATATTTCAGCCTGCAGAGGCAAGTGTTCAAGCCGAAAAGTTTCATGGATGACGGAATCCATTTGACTCTTAAAGGCAGAAGAAACTACGCATGTGCAATGAAAAAGCTCCGCAAAGCGCACTTTGGTGATGATGTTGTTTGTTTATAACCGTTTGTTAACTCATGGCTTTGATGTTTGCTTTTGTTTCTGATTTTTAAATTTACTCTAAAACATGACGTGAATTCCAAATCAACGAAATAAAATGAATTTGTTAGGGTCAGTTGCTATCTCGTATTTCATTATACTCTATCACTTACAATACCCTCAGCCGGCTGTGTTTGTTGTTTTTAATAGCCGCGAAGCGATAGCTGAGGCTATTATTGGCCTTTTCTTGGTTGTATTTTATTTAATTTGTCACAAGGGCTTGTCCCTCTAATTGAAGGTTATTTGAGAGCAGTTTATAGAAACAGCAGTAAGTTATACAGATTCCTATTCAAAATATAACATTCAAAAGAGTAAATTTATTTCTTGGTCTGCCTTTTTACCTTCTTTTTGAGACTACAGATTTATGAAGCTATTGCGGCTATTTTATGGCAATTTGCCAGCTATGTTCATTCAATTACATTACGATATGAATCAATTAGAGTTTACATTTGTTGTCGAATAATTTGGCGAATTAAGCAACATTTTCGACCCTATTTTTTTTAAAACTAGTTTGATCCTCCTTGCACTAATGTATTGAATGATAACACAAGCCATTAATAATCTGCTTTTTAACTTTGTTTCGACGGTGCTTTATGGGGATTTGTTGCCTCCTTGAACTTATATAAAAGAATTATGTATATGCTAACATATTCAGGTTGTTTAGGTTGGAGTGCTAAGGGGGTTTGTTGCCTCCTTGTACTTTTTTTAAAAAAGATTAAATATATTTCAACATGTTCTGATTGATTAGATTTGTGTGCTAAGGGGGTTTGTTGCCTCCTTGCACTTTTATAAAAGGTTTAAGTATATGCTAACATATTCAGGTTGATTAGATTTGAGTGCTAAGGGGGTTTGTTGCCTTGCACTTTAATAAAATGTTTAAGTATAAGCTGACTTATTCAGGTTGATTAGATTTGAGTGCTAAGGGGGGTTTGTTGCCTCCTTGCATTTTTATAATAAAGGTTTAAATTTATTTCACAATATTCAGATTGATTCGACTTTAGTGCTAAGGAGGTTTGTTGCCCCCTTGCACTTTTATAAAAAGTTTAAGTATATGCTAACATATTCAGGTTGATTAGATTTGAGTGATAAGGGTGTTTGTTGCCTCCTTGCACTTTTATAAATGGTTTGAGTATATGCTGAAATTTTCAGGTTGATTAGATTGGAGTGCTAAGGGGGCTTGTTGCCTCCTTGCACTTTTATAAAAGGTTAAGTATATGCTGACGTATTCCGGTTGAATAAATTTGGTTTTAAGCGCTAAGGGGGTTTGTTGCGTCCTTGCTTTAATGTATTGAACTTGAACACACAAGCCGACAACAGTTGGCGTTTCAACTTTGCTTCAACAGTGCTTAGAGGGTTTGTTGCCTCCTTGCACATAACAAAGGGTTAAGTATATGCT